>NW_027467782.1:22979493-23065625 GCF_004210375.1 Tachypleus tridentatus | reverse complement strand
AAAGAGACTTGCTGGCTCTCCAGAAATCATTCAAAAAAACTTTGCTCTGGTGACATGTTGGTGGAAACATCCACATCTAAACTCCTCTTACATTCAAAGGCGATTGGGGATATACCTATGAAGTTATGCCCCATGCTACTTTGAATTCACCATGAGGAGTTATTGTTGAAGGGGTTTGAAGAACATCCCTTAGTCGGAGATTCTCGCTGGTTTCTCCACCCAAGGAGTTTCTGCAGTGAAGCATATCTCTACTCTTAAAGATGGAATTATGATGCCGACCAATGTCCTTATTTTAACATTTACATCACTGCGTCCACCCCTGCCACCATCAAGGCAGATTATTTTAAACTGCAAAATACGGCCATACATTCCAAACCATCTCAAATGTTTCCAGTGACAGCAGCTCGGTCACTCGAAGACATCATGTTGTGGTTCCTTGATGTGTGCTTGTAATGGCCAGAACTATGATGCCTATGAGTGTGAAACGGACCCTCATTTCGTCAGTTGCAATGGCTCTCACCCATCCTACTTTTGTTCTTGCCCTAAATGGTTGGAAGAAAAGAGGTGCAGCGTTTGAAGACGATTCAAAACATTACTTACCCTGAGACTCGAAAGTTGCTGTCCACCATTTCATCTCAGATGTATGCTGCTGCACTTCGTTCCACTACTACAGTTGGAGTGCAGTCAGATCTCTCTGTGCCTCCAAAAAGAATCATTCTCAAACCAGATGATCTCCATGGTTAAAAGTTCATGAACAAATGTCAACACCCATCTCTGTTCGTAACATTCATTCCAGCAAACCCCAAGATCCACTTCCCTTTGGTTCTAGGCACAGACATTTCCTCGGGTACATATCCTTCTCCCGCACCAAGATGCAAAACGATTATTCGTTCATGTCCTCAATGGTTGAAATCCTCTTCCAGCAACAAAGACACCCAATCGACCCAGGGCAGGATCCATGAAGATCGACAGACCCCCCTTGAATAAATAAAATAAAGAAAAAAGGCATAGTCGAAAACAGAAGGCTCTTCACCCAATTCTTCTACACATAAATAAAACTATCCATCTTGACACAATGAAACTGTCAGAAGTTTACGTTCTAATCTGGATGACATCAAACCACTGACTGCTTCCCTACCATTCTGTTTGTCTTTCCTTATAGGAAACATTTCTGAAAACAGCTGATACAGTCACCTTTCGGCAGTTTTCTTTGTACAGAAATGAGAGGCTGTGTGATGGACGAGTGTATATGGAGGGGTGGCACTGTTGGTTGATCAGCATGTGCCCACTCTGTCTTCCATTTGACACACCCAGAAGTGTCCGTAACCATCCATGTTTCCTCGGGTCGTACCACCACTGTTTGTTCTCTCTATCTGTTGCCTGGAGAGATCTGTGATCAAGTAAACCTTGAAGCTCTCATTGAACAGTTGCCATCTCCCTTTTTTCATATTGGGAACTTAATTGGACATCATCCCCTCTGTGAAAGTGCTGATATTAATAGGAGGTGTTGTTCTGTAGAGTGTATGCTCTCTGATCACAACCTTTTTCTTTTTAAATACTAGTTCTTCTACTTATTATCATGCACCTAGTCAGTCCTTTACTGCTATTGATCTCTCAATTTGCTTCCCTTCATTATTCTCCCATTTTTCATGGAGTGTTGACGGTAATCCACAAGACAGTGATCATTCTCCTATAGTTTTGAGAGAGACTGACTATGGCAGCTGGCCCTCTTTCACTGCTGTTGCACAACTTGATCCTGCCGTCGTCTGTAAGCCGTCAATAGACGACTGTGTGGCAGAAGTAACCGACTGTATTATATAGGCAGCTGTTCAAGGTATTCCTAAAACCTTGACACGTTTCTCACGATATCCTCGTCCGTGGTAGAATTCTGCCTGCCATATGGCACAGAAGGCTAAAATATGGGCCTGGGATACTTTCCGTAGATATCCCACACTCTCAAGCTACATCGCTTTCCAGCAGCTACGTGCCCATGCTTGGTGGGTAAGATGTCAAAGCTAGAAGAAATCTTGGATTATATTCACAACCAACATATCTTCTACCACCAGTTCCAAAGTCATATTTCAAAGATAAGATTCAAAACGGTCAGTGGGCAGTATAATTCTGTCCCCTCTCTATCTTGCTCTCTGATGGCCAGGAAGTAGCTGATACCAGGAGCATCACCAATACTCTAGTTGAAAGCTTTTGCCAGGTATCTAACACTTCTGCTTCATCTTCACCTTCTTAGCCATTAAAACGTAGGCAGAGCGATTACATCTTTCCTTTTGAAGTGATTGTCTCTACGCCTATAATCGCTACTTTACACTGGTGGAACTCATACTGGCCCTTCATCGGTCTGACAGAACATCGGTCGGACCTGACGATGTTCACTACGAGATGTTGTGTCGTCTATCTTCTGCTTCTCTTGCAATTTTTATTGTTTTTTAACTGGATCTGGTAGGAAAATGGTTTTCTTGATGCCTGAAGCTGGGCAATTGTCCTACCTTTCTCTAAGCCTGGGAAGGATCCCAAGATTCCTTCAAACTACCATTCAATTGCTTTTATGAGCTGTCTCTGTAAGACCTTAGGAAGAAGGTTAATGTTCGTCTTGTTTTAGTCCTCGAATCAAACAACCTCCTCTCGCCCACCCAATGTAGGTTCCGACGACAACGCTCCACAATGGACCACCTGATTCGACTTAAAACGTCAATCAAAGAAGCCTTTCTCCAACTACAACATCTTGTATCTGTATTCTTTGTTCTTGATAAGGCTTATGATACTACATATAGGTATGGCATTTTACGAGACCTTCATTTATACGGGTTTCATGATCGTTTGCCAATTTTTATTATTATTTTTTAATTGACATGCGATTCCAAGTTCATGTTGGTTCGACACTTTCCCATTCTTTTCTACAGGAGCTTGGAGTATCTCGGGGCTGTGTTTTGAGTGTACTACTTTTCAAAATAAAGATTAATGCCATCACTGAACATTTCCCTGTTATTGTTCAAACTGGCTCTATGTCAACGACTTTCACAACTCAGTCATCAAACATGAGGTATAGTGAGCAGCAGCTACAGACTGCCCTGAATTGTTCACTGAAGTGGACCACAGCAAATGGTTTTAGCTTCTTTCTCTCTAAAACCGTTAGAGGAAAACACAACCCCAGTTGGGATGCTTTTTCAGAACAGACGACCTTCCATTGTTTCTTGGCCTTCGTATCCAGGCGCAGTTGGATGAATTGGGTCTGTCCTTGGTTGACATTGCTGTATCCACTGGTCAGCCAACCTACCATGGCTATTTAAAATCCCCCAATTTGACCTTTCTTTAAGTCATCTAAGATAAGCGGACACTCCAGATTGGAATTACTGTCTGTTGTTTGCTGAACATCTTTCGAACTATCTTCCATTCCTATTTATACAGATGGTTCGAAATCAGGTGACTCTGTGGGATCTGCCATGGTTTGGTGTGGTTCGATGGTTGTGCACAGAAACCCCTCTACAATTTCTGTGTTCAATGCAGAATTATACTCCATTTGTCTTGCCCTGGATCACATAGAAGCTAAGCAGTACCACAACTAAGTCTGTTTGTTCTGGCACTATCACTGCTGTGCCTGTTCCATACATGGACTATGGTCCTATATTCAAGGCTCGGTTCCGTGCCATTTGGTAGTCGACTTGGATTAAGCAACGTGAAAACAAGTGGTTTCCAAATAAAACCCTATATTGGACTTTGGCCGTCTTGCTTCCATAAAAATCGGAAAGAGGAAGTTGTTCTAACTAGACTACGCATTGGTCACAGTTTTTTAACTCATTGTTTTCTTTTATCTGAAGTTGATGCACCAGTTTGTGTAACACTTAGGTCACAATAAGTCACATTTTACTTTCTTGCCATCGTTACGACTCTCAATGACGGCACTGTTTTAAACATGTTTTGTCCCAAGGTTTATCCACAACCTTTAGACAGTGTTATTGGCGATAGTGACACTGTCCACCTTCATTAGTTTTTTAAAGGCCATTAATCTTTTTAATTCTGTTTTAAATTTTAATTTGTAAATTAGAGCTTTTTTAATGTGATTCCATTTTAAGAATTAAAGTACATCTAGTTTGAAATGAAATTAGAAAACTGCCATAACATCAAATAACTTGAAACCAGGACTGGAAAAGCCAACTTCAGGTGTCTAAACGCTGCTGTTTGAACTACCCGTTAGTCATCCTGGCGAGTTATAATAATTACAATTATGCTACAGAAAGTCCTTTACAATTTGTATTACTGTAGTTTTTCTCTTACCAAACCAACTAATCTACCTTAGCATACTAAACAACTACAGTTACTCCACTGTTCATAGTTGCTCCTAAACAACTACAGTTACTCCACTGTTCATAGTTGCTCCTAAACAACTACAGTTAATCCATTACTCACAGTTACACGAGCATCTGAACAGCTACAGTTAACACCATTAACATCACTAACTGTCTTTTCCATTAGTAAGTTGGAAAAAAAAACTCCCACCTTCATCATCTGTTTCTAGTGGCACTTTGTCATGCTGAAAATCAACATAAATAAGGAATTTAAGTTGATAATATCTTTATGAAAAACAACAGTTTGTGTTGTTTGAACCGAACATGTATATAAGATAAACTACATTCTTAATTATAATAAGGTTCGTTTTATAAAAGATTGGTATTGATGGATAAAGTACAAAACTAAAGATTGGTTTTGACGGATAAAGTACAAAACTAAATATTGGTATTGACAGATAAAGTAATAAACTAAAGATGGTATTGGCAAATAAAAGTACAAAACTAAGTTGGTATTGACGGATAAGTACAAAACTGAAGATTGGTATTGACGGATAAAGTACAAAACTAAAGATTGGTATTGACGGATAAAGTACAAAACTAAAGATTGGTATTGATGGATAATTCAAAACCAACAAACAAATATTTCCTAAAATTTGAAAATGTAGTTGTTTAAACTGTCATAACGTTTGACATTCCGAGTCAACAACTAGAACATTGTGAAATTTTATAAAGCTGGTGTAACTGTTTAAGCAGAAAACTAAATCTAATTATAAAGTCAGGAGAAGTGGAACGAGACGTGAACAGTTATTATAATCATCGTGAATAAAAATGTTTCAAGGTATGACCAGACATTCTATGATAATCCTGGCTTACTCTACTTCATAAATAATTGCAATGTGTAATCTTATTTCAACAACAGCAAGGAGTTTTCCTTATCACGTTTTACAGAGTTTGCTATAAGGAAACAACTACAGGATATGAACAGAACGTTGAACAGAGAGGTCAAAGAAACGTTACGATAATTTCAACAACCAAAAACCATGAAAATGCGGTTTCATTTCTTGAAATTTAGAATATGAGTAACAGTGTGATAAAAAATCTGTTGATAACCAACCACTTGGTAAAGTTTGTGTAGCCATACGAGACGTCTTCATAGCGTGAAAAGTAATTTTGTACTTTTTTACTTTAGATATCAGGTGAATTTCTAAATCTAGAATATGAAAATTACCTATAATTCTAAGAGTTGTGGAGAAACTTGTTTGTTTATACCTGTCTGTGTTGTAACTAACACATGTTAATAACAGAACAATTAAACACAACATATGTCAGTAACAGGATATTTAAATACACGTTGATAACAGCGTATTTAAACACCATAAACGGTAATAACAGAACAGTTACACACAACAAACATTTTTGACAGGATAATTAAACACAACACATATTATAAACAAGATAGCTAAAAACAACACACGTTATCAAAAGGATAGTTAAATAGAACATTTTACTAACAGGACACTTAAATACAGCGCATATGCTTAAAATAATATTTAAATACACTAACTGTAGGGGCCTGGCATGGCCAAGCGCGTAAGGCGTGCGACTCGTAATCCGAGGGTCGTGGGTTCGCGCCCGCGTCGCGCTAAACATGCTCGCCCTCCCAGCCGTGGGGGTGTATAATGTTACGGTCAATCCCACTATTCGTTGGTAAAAGAGTAGCCCAAGAGTTGGCGGTGGGTGGTGATGACTAGTTGCCTTCCCTCTAGTCTTACACTGCTAAATTAAGGACGGCTAGCACAGATAGCCCTCGAGTAGCTTTGTGCGAAATTCCAAACCAAACAAACAAAACACTAACTGTATTAACACAACATTAAATACAACACATAGTATTAATAATATAGCTGCTTAAAACACACATCATCAACCCAATAGTTACACTCTACAACAGTTGTTAATAGAAAAGTTAAACACAATATACGGTATTATAAACAAAGTTAGTTACAACATAAATTAATATCTAAATGCATGTAAAGAGTTGAAGGGTTAACACTACATGAAAATCTTTATTAAACTGCGGTAAAATAGCTTGCTATATTTCTTATTAATGGAAAAAATTAAACAGACCATAAACACTAGTATAGAGAATACCTAGTATAGAGAACTAACGGCATAGTAATAACAAGTAGAAACAAATAAGTTAACAGTTGTCTATAGTATAGACAAGTAAGGAGACAGTGATAACAAGTAGAAACACCTGAATTAATAGTTATCTGGGGCAAGTTTTGATGGTAATATAAACATTGAAGGTAATTATCATAGGTAAAAATGGTAAGTTGTTCGTATATAATATATAACTTATGATACTGATGGCGATACTGAGGAATAGTTGGATTTCCTCAGGACTGACTGTTCTGTTTCCTTCTTCGTTCGCTTTGGTCAGAGCAGTCTCAAACCAGTCGATTGCATAATCATAGAGACCTTGGTTAAAGGAATTCCTAAGAATAGGCAGTCTCTCGCTGCATGTTGAAAACAGAGTATTTGTTAATAAGTCATCATGGTTAATATAGTATTTTAACAATTTAAAGCTTTTGTTCAACATTTTAGGATTAAGATATTTTTATTTACTGTATTTTTCCCTGTAATAGACGAAATATTCTTAACAGTGATGGTACGCAATACTTGAAAGAATACATTTTAATCGTTAGAAATAGAATCGTGTTATATCTAAAACTGACGACGTGTGGTGAACGTTGTGTGTAACGTATGGATAGAACTAAAAGTAACACTTGACGACGTGTGATGAACCTTCTGTGTGTCTGGTGAGTAACGTATGGATAGAACTAAAAGTAACACTTGACGACGTGGATAATCCGTCAACATATTCATAGGTTAGTGACAGTAAATAGCCAAGTATATCCTTTTTACACGGTTACAGGTTAGTGATGATAAATAGCCTAGTATATCGTCTTGACACTGTTATAGGTTAGTGATGATAAATAGCCAAGTATATCGTCTTGACACTGTTATAGGTTAGTGATGATAAATAGCCAAGTATATCGTCTTGACACTGTTATAGGTCAGTGATGATAAATAGCCTAGTATATCGTCTTGACACTGTTATAGGTTAGTGATGATAAATAGCCTAGTATATCGTCTTGACACGGTTATAGGTTAGTGATGATAAATAGCCTAGTATATCGTCTTGACACGGTTATAGGTTGATGATAAAAAATTAATGCTGTAATATTTTCATGGTGATTGGGTCACGAAGTGATATATTTTGATCACATAATGATATGCACGTGAACCAATATATTCATAAGATATCACAATATTATATCTGTTATATATATTTATAATTATGTTGTTATTTTGATGATATTTGCTTGAAGTGGAATATATCTGTTCATAACCTGATGTATTTATTCTTATTGTGGTAGAAACATGAACCGATGTATTTATTCTTATTGTGGTAGGAACATGAATTGATGTATTTATTCTTATTCTGGTAGGAACATGAACTGATGTATTTATTCTTATTGTGATAGGAACATGAACCAATGTATTTATTCTTATTGTGGTAGAAACATGAACCGATGTACTTATTCTTATTGTGGTGGGAACATGAACTGATATATCTATTCTTATTGTGGTAGGAACATGAACCGATGTATTTATTCTTATTGTGGTAGGAACATGAACCGATGTATTTATTCTTATTGTGGTAGGAACATGAACTGATGTATTTATTCTTATTGTGATAGGAACATGAACCAATGTATTTATTCTTATTGTGGTAGAAACATGAACATGAACATGATGTATTTATTCTTATTGTGGTAGGAACATGAATCGATGTATTTATTCTTATTGTGGTAGGAACATGAACTGATGTATTTATTCTTATTGTGGTAGGAACATGAACCTATGTATTTATTCTTATTGTGAACATGAACCGATGTATTTATTCTTATTGTGGTAGAAACATGAACCGATGTACTTATTCTTATTGTGGTAGGAACATGAACTGATATATCTATTCTTATTGTGGTAGGAACATGAACCTATGTATTTATTCTTATTGTGGTAGAAACATGAACCGATGTACTTATTCTTATTGTGGTAGGAACATGAACTGATATATCTATTCTTATTGTGGTAGGAACATGAACCGATGTATTTATTCTTATTGTGGTAGAAACATGAACCGATATATTGTGTTATTTTAATTAATTGTTCTAGTAACACCAGTACAGTGACTAGTGTGTGTGTGTGTGATTTCTGATAGGAAAGCCACATCAGGCTGTCTGCTGTGTCAAACAAGAACTACAGTGACTAGTGTAAATGACAAGACCACTACATTTACTATATTAAGCTGTATATCCTCTTATCATTGTGATAGGTACATAAACTGTTATAGTTGTTCATGTTTCGAATTTACTGTTTCGTTCGGTTTCGTATTAATTGATTTATGGTCGTCACAAGCATGCCCTATGAAGAACTTTTATTTTTCATTATTGTACCTAATTTCAACTCAATGTAACATAACTAATAAATTGCTAATTTTAACATTTTAGTTACTTTTATCAAAATGAATAAGAAATATGTATGAAACATACAATATCTACACTTTCTTTTCATTTTGTTTTGGTCTGTTGGTTGTCGATAAAAATTAAGCCTACTTCTCTATAATGATGGCACTTTATACTGTCATTTTTACTAACTTAATTTAAATAATGTATCTAAAAATACTTAATAATAGTAGAATAAACCAGACAAATGTTCTACAGCTATTATATTTTGAATGACTTCCTACCTAAGATAAGAAGAGCTTAAACTAATTCCCTTAGATTATCGATCTGGACACTACGTGATAAACTTTCAGACTGTAGAAGCAGGTGACAATTCATTGAATTGAAAGCAATGTATTTATTGTTGTATTATACATCATTTCATGCAGTAAAACTTTGCCTTTATATTAGTTGTAAATGAAATAATAATTTAGAAACATTAACATTCTGTGAAATGAAACTTTATATTGGTTGTAAATCATATAAGATATCAGAGACATTTATTGATATTGCATGGAGTAAATCATTGCTTTCCTGTTATTTATAAATGATATAAGATATTAGAGATATTTGTTGACAATTTGTGACAGGAAGGAGTGACAAATGGGGCAGATTTTCTAGTTTATAACTATGTAATCCAAGAATGATAGAAATCAAAATTAAACATTACCTTCCCAATATTGGTGTTATAACGAGTAATTTACGTTATACTACATACAAGTACTTCAGAAAGGGGTGGTAAGTTAGAGTAGAAGACCTGGAGAACAAATGCCAAGATTCTAATATTAAGAAATATTTATAATTTACTTAATTAAGTCTTTCTTATAAAACTAAGAACTTTAAAATTACATGGTACTAAATTTTGATTTATTAGCTAGTTTAATACCAGTTTTATTTGTATAAAGTAATAAGATATAGTTTAATTGAAATTTCAATATAACGCTTTAAAAGGGCGTGAAATATACACTTTGACCTTTCCCATAGAGAGAAGTTTGTTGTTTCTGTTGAGTAACTGTAGTGACTCAAGGTATAGCATTAATATCACCACATTGACTAAACAATAACATGAATATTGTTCCAGTGACTCGATCAGAAATATTAATAATATCACATTGGCTCTTTAGAAGAAAAACTAAAGAATTTAAAACATAAATTGGCCCGGAATAAAGCACTCGAATCCTAATCCTAATCACACCAAACATACTCATCCTTTCAGCCATGGGGACGTTATAATGGGATGATCAATCCCACTATTCAATCATAAAGAGAAGCCCAAGAGTTCGCGGTGGATAGTGATGACTAACTGTTTTCCATCTAGTCTCACATTGCTAAATTAAGGACGGCTAACGTAGATAGCCCTCGTGTAGCTTTGCGTAAGATTCAAAACCAAAACAAAAATTAATTATGAAAATGGCACAACTAAAATATGTTTACATTACAACATTAAGTAATCGAAATAGTAACGTCATTACAGTGACTAATCCAAACAATAACATCATTACAGTGACCAGTCAAAACGATACCATCATTACAGTAACTAATCCAAACGATAACATCATTACATTGACTAGTCAAAACGATACCATCATTACAGTACCTAATCCAAACAATACCATCATTACAGTGACTAGTCAAAACTATAACATCATTACAGTGACTAGTCAAAACGATAACATCATTACAGTAACTAGTCAAAACGATAATATCATTACAGTAACTAGTCAAAACGATAACATCATTACAGTAACTAATCCAAACGATACCATCATTACAGTAACTAATCCAAACTATAACATCATTACAGTGACTAGTCCAAACGATACCATCATCACAGTAACTAATCCAAATGATAATACTCTATGTGAAATCCTGTACCTGGTGAGAGAACCTCCCAGAGAACTTTCTGCTCTTTACCCCACTTCTTACATTTGTTCCTGAGGTCATTTCCCCCATTACTTACCCACGTTGCTAGTGACATTTCCCCAGGCCTGGCATGGCCTAGCGCGTTAAGGCGTGCGCTTCGTAATCTGAGGGTCGCGGGTTCGCGCCCGAGTCGCATAAACATGCTCGCCCTTCCAGCCGTGGGGGCGTTATAATGTGACGGTCAATCCCACTATTCATTGGTAAAGAGTAGCCCAAGAGTTGGCGGTGGGTGGTGATGACTAGCTGCCTTCCCTCTAGTCTTACACTGCTAAATTAGGGACGGCTAGCACAGATAGCCCTCGAGTAGCTTTGTGCGAAATTCAGAAACAAAGACATTTCCCCAACTGCTTACCACCCGTTATTAGGGACATTTCGGTGATTGCTTACCCCGTTGCTAGGGACATTCTTCCCACTGCTTACCCCGTTGCTGGGACATTTCCGACACTGCTTACCCCCCCCCCATTGCAGGGGACATTTACCCTACTTTTTAGCCCCGTTGCTGGGGCCATTTCGCCCATTGCTTACTCACGTTGCGGTGACACTTCCCCACTGCTTACCACCCGTGGTTAGGGACATTTCCTACTACTTACCTCCCGTTTCAGGGACATTTCCAACACTGCTTACCCCTGATGCTGAGACATTCTTCTCACTTCTTAACCCGTTGCAGGGACATTTCCCCACTGCTTAACCCTGTTGCTGGGGACATTTCCCCTACTGTTGACCTCCGTTGCTAGGGACATTTCCCCACTGCTTTCCACTGTTGCTGGGGACATTTCCCCACTGTTTACCCCTTGTTGCTAGGGACATTTCCTCCACTTTTACTACCGTTGCTGGGAGATTTCCCGCACTGATTACCCCGTTGCTAAGAAGATTTCCCCTATCGCTTACCCCTGTTGCTGGGACATTTCTCCACTGCTAACCTCACGTTGCTATGGACATTTCACCTATTTCTTACCCTGTTATGAGGGTTATTTCCACCCATCTTTACCCCGTTGCTAAAGACATTAACCCACTGCTTAACACCGTTGCTAGGGACATTAATGACACTGCTTACCCTGTTGCTAGATGCACTTCTGACACTGCTTATCCCCATTGCTAGAGACATTTCCCCTGCCTACCCCTCGTTGCTGGCACTGCTTACCCTCGTTGCTAGTGATATTTCTGACACTGCTTACCACCCGTTGCTGGGTCATTTCCCCACTTTATTTCCCGGTTGCAAGGGACAATTCACCCAGTGCTTACCCCGTTGCTGGGAACATTTCCCCCACTGTTTACAATCCGTTGTTAGGGACACTTTTCCCACTGCTTACCACCCGTGGTTAGGAACATTTCCCCTACTACTTACCCCCCGTTTCAAGGGACATTTCCCCCACTGCTTACCCTCGTTGCTAAGGGCATTTCCTCCACTTCTTACCCCCGTTGCTAGGGAAATTTCGGACACTGCATACCTCCGTTGCTAGAAACATTTCCGACACTGCTTACCCTCCGTTCCTCGGGACATTTCCCCTACTCTTTACCCCCGTTGCTAAGGACATTTCCCCACAGCTTAACACCGTTTCTAGGGACATTTCGGACACTGCTTACACCCATTGCTAGGGACATTTCCGACATTGCTTACCCCGCATTGCTAGAAACATTTTCCCACTTCTTTTCCCCGTTGCTAGGGACATTCTTCCCACTGCTTACACCTGTTACTAAAACATTCTTCCCATTGCTAGGGATGTTTCCGACACTGTTTACTTCCGTTGCTAAGGCCATTTTCCCCACTGGTTACCTCTGTTGCCAAGGGCATTAAACTCACTGTTCAACCCCGTTGTTAGGGACATTTTTGACACTGCTTATCCCCCATTGCTTGGGACATTTCCCACTTCTTACACCCCATTTCTAGGGACATTTCATTCACTGTTTACCCCCGTTGCTAACAATATTTCTGACACTTTTTACACCCGTTGCTAGGGACATTTCCGACACTGCTTTCCCTATTGCTTGGAACATTTCCGACGCTGCACACTCACGTTGCTAGGAACCTTTCCCACACTTTTTACCCCCGTTGTTCGGGACATTTCCCCCACTGTTTATCCCCGGTTCTAGGGACATTTCCCCCACTGCTTACCCAACGTTGCTAAAGGCATTTCAGCCAATGCTTACCCCTGTTGCTAGGATCATTTCCACCACTGTTTACCTTCGTTGCGGGGACAATCCCCACTGCCGAACCCTGTTGCTAGGAGCATTTTGAACCTCCTTACCCCTGTTGCTAGGGACATTTCCGACTCTGTTTACCCCGTTCCTAGGGACATTTCCCGCACTGCATAACCCCGTTGCTAGGGACATTTCCCCGACTGCTGAACCCACGTTGCTAGAGGCACTTCACCCAATGCTTACCTTTGTTGCTAGGGTCAATTCCCCACTGCTTACCTCCCTGTTGCTAAGGACATTTCCCCAATTTCTACACCCGTTGCTAACGACATTAACCACTGCTTTACACCGTTTTTAGGGACATTTCGGACGCTGTTTATCCCCGTTGCTAGGGACATTTCCAACCATGCTTACCCCATTGTTGGGAAATTTCCTTACTGTCTATCCCCGTTGCTAGGGAAACTTCGGTCACTACTAACACCCGTTGCAAGTGTTATTTCCGACACTGCTTACCCCCCTGTTGCTAGGGACATTCTTCCCACTGCTTACCCCAGTTGCTAGAGACATTTCACCCACTGCTTACCTCTAGTTGCCAAAACATGAAACCTTCTGCTTACCCTGTTGCTTGGGACATTTTGGACCTCCTTACCCCAGTTTCTAGGGACATTTCTGACACTTCTTACACCCCGTTTTAGAGACATTTCTTCCACTGTTTACACCACGTTCCTTGGGACATTTCCCCACTGTTTACCTTGTTGCTAAGGACATTTCCCCATTGCTTATCACCGTTGCTGGGACATTTCGGACACTGCTAATCCGTTGCTGGGAAAATTTCCCTACTGTTTACCCCGTTACTAGGGACATTTCTTCCACTATTTACACCACGTTCTTTGGGACCGTTCACCCAATGTTTACATCTGTTGCTAGGAAAATTTCCCTACTGTTTACCCCGTTACTAGGGACATTTCTTCCACTATTTACACCACGTTCTTTGGGACCGTTCACCCAATGTTTACATCTGTTGCTAGGAGATTTCCCCACTGCTTACCCTTGTTCCTCGGGATATTTCCCCACTGTTTACCCCGTTGCTAAGGACATTTCTTCACTGAATCACACCGATGCTAGAGTCATTTCCAACACTGCTTACCACCCGTTCCTAGGAACATTCCCTCACTGGCTACCCCTGTTGCTGGGGCATTTCCCCACTGCTTAACACCTTTGCTGGGACATTTCCCCTACTTTTACCCCGTTGCTAGAGACATTTCCCCACTGCTTACCCCCCATTGCTGGGGAAATTTCCGACACTATTACCCTGTTGCTAAGGCCATTTTCTCCACTGTTTATCCCTGTTGCTAGGGACATTTACCTTACTGTTTACATCCATTGCTAGAGACATTTCCCCACTGAATACATCCCGTTGCTAAGGACATTTCGCCCACTGCTTACCTCAGTTGCTGGGACATTCTTCCCTATGTTTAACCCCATTGCAGGGGATATTTCGCCTACTTTTACCTCCATTGTTATGGACATTTCTCCCACTGAATACACACAGTTGCTAGGGATGTTTCCGATACTGCTTACCCCGTTGCTAGGGAATTTCCCCACTGCTTACCCCACGTTGCAAGGACATTTCCACTATTGCTTACACCCGTTGCTAGGGACATCTACCTTACTGTTTACATCCGTTGCTGGGGACATTTTCGACACTACTTACCCACGTTGCTAGGGAGATTTCACCCAGTGCTTACCCCTTTGCTAGGGACATTTCCCCACTGTTTACCCCGTTCCTAGGGACATTTACCCCACTGTTATATTACGTTCCTTGGAACATTTCGGCCAATGCTAACCCCTGTTACTAGAGACATTTCACCCACTGCTTACCCCCCATTGCTCGGGACATTTCCCCACTATTTATCCTTTTGCTAAGGATATTTTCCCACTTAATAACAGCGATGCTAGGGACATTTCCGACACTGCTTACCACCCGTCCTAAGGACATTCCCCATTGCCTACCCTGTTGCTAGGGCATTTCCCCACTGCTTATCCCCGTTGCAGGGACATTTTTCTACATTTAACCTCCATTGTTAGGGACATTTTCCCACTGAATACACCCGTTGCTAGGGATATTTCAGAGACTGCTTACCCCGTTGCTAGAGACATTTTCCCCACTCCTTACCCCTCGTTGCTAAGGACATTTGTACCACTGCTTACCCCCGTTGCTAGAGACATTTACCCAACTGCTTAACCCATTGCTAGAAAAAAATTTTCTGCTTACTGCTTTCTACCCCTACCCCGTTGCTAGGGACATTTCCCCACTGCTTACTGCTTACCCCGTTGCTAGGGACATTTCGGACACTATTTACCCCGTTGCTGGGGCATTTCCCACTGCTTACTGCTTACACCCCCGTTGCTAGGGACATTTCCTTTACTTCTTACCCTCTGTTGCTAGGGACATTTCAGACCATGCTTACTTCCGTTGCGGGGGACATTTCCTTTACTTCTTCCCCTGTTGCTAGGGACATTTCAGACCATGCTTACTTCCGTTGCGAGGTGAAATTTCCTACAGCTTACACCGTTGCTAGAGACATTTCCGATACTGCTTATCCCCTGTGATAGGAACATTTTCCCCAGTGCTTATCCTCGTTGCTAGGGACATTTCCCCTGCTTACCCCACGTTTTAGGGTCATTTCCCCAATCCTTACCCCCCTATCGCATGATATTTTCCCACTGTTTACCCCGTTGCTGGGCACATTCCCCGATTGAATATACTCCTTTGGAAAGACATTTTCCTTACTTCTTACCCCATTGGTGGGACATTTACCAAGTGCTTACCTTCGTTGCTAGGGCATTTCCCCACTGCTTGCTCCGGTTGCTAGAGACATTTCGAACATCATTTACCCCATTGCTAGGGATATTACCGGCACTGCTTACTCCCGTTGCTAGGAACATTTCCCCACTGCTTATCCCCGTTGTTAGGGACATTTCCCCACTGTTTACCCCATTGCTAGGGTACATTTCCACCACTGCTTTCTTCTGGTTGCTAGGGACATTTTCCCAATGCTTACTCCCGTTGCTAGGGTCATTTCTTGTATTGCTTTCCCCACGTTGCTTCTGACACTTCTGCCATTTCTTACCCCGTTGCTAGGGTCATTTCTCTTACTGCTCACCACCCGTTGCTAGGAACATTTCCCCACTGTTTACCCCATAGCTAGGCACATTTCCACCATTGCTTTCTTCTGGTTGCTAGGAACATTTCCCAAGTGCTTACCTTCGTTGCTAGAGACATTTCCCCCACTGCTTATCCCCGTTGCTAGGGACCTTTCGGACACTGCTTACACCCGTTGCTAGGGACATTTCCGACACTGCTTACCCCATGTTGCTAGGGACATTTCCCTCACTGCCTATCCGTGTTGCTAGACACAGTTCCGAACCTGCTTAACCCCGTTGCTTGAAGATTTCCCCACTGATTATCCCCGTTGCTTGAGTCATTCTTCCCACTGATTACCCTGTTTCTATGGATATTTCCCCTATTGCTTTCCTCCATTACCAAGGACATTTCCCTCACTGTTTACTCCATTGCTGGGACATTAACCCTAGTCCTTAACCCCATAGCGAGTGACATTTACCCCACTTCTTTCACCCGTTGCTAGAGACATTTCCCCAAATATTTATCCCCCGTTGCTACAGACATTTCCCACTAAATACACATCGTTGCTAGGGATATTTCCCCCACTGCTTACACCCCGTTGCTAAAGACATTTCCCCTACTGCTTACCCACGTTTCCAGGGACATTTATCCTACTGCTTTACCCCCGTTGCTAGGGACATTTCCCCCACTGTTACCCAACGTTTTAGGGACATTTCCCAATCCTTACCCCTTTTGCATGATATTTTCCCACTGTTTACCCCTGTTGCTAGGCACATTCCCCGACTGAATATACCCCTTTGGAAGGGAGATTTTCCCCACTTTTTAACTCGATTGCTAATAACATTTCCTCCACTGCTTATCCCCGTTGTTAGGGACATTTCGGACACTGCTTACCCCCGTTGTTAGGGACATTTCCGACACTGCTTACCCACGTTGCTAGAGAGATTTCTTCCATTGCTTAAACCCATTTCTAGGGACATTCTTCCCATTGCTTACACCCGTTGCTCTGGCGATTTATTTCCACCATATTCTCCCGTTACTAAGGACATTTCTCCAGTGCTTACCCCTGTTGTTAGGGACATTTCCGACACTTCTTACCCCCGTTGCTAGGGACATTTCCCTGTTGCGTTCCTCTTGTTGCTAGGGACATTTCACCCACTGGTTAACCCCATTGCTAAGGACATTTCCCTACTGCTTACCACCGTTGCGGGGACATTTCGCCCACTGAATAAACCCCTTTGCTAGAAACATTTCCCCTACTGCTTACCCCCGTTGCTAGGGACATTTACCTTACTGTATACCTCCGTTGCTATGGACATTTACCCATTGCTAAAAAATTTTTTCACTCCTTACCCCCGTTGCTAGGGACATTTCCACACTGCTTATCCCCTTTGCTAGAAACATTTACCTTACTGTTTACCTCCGTTGTTAGGGACTTTTTTCCCATTGTTTACCATCTTTGCTAGGGACATTAACCACTGCTTACACCCCGTTCTAGGGACATTTTCCCACTCAATACACCCCTTTGCTAATGACATTTCTCCCACTGCTTACCCCAGTTGCCAAGACAATAAACCTACTGCTTACCCTGATGCTAGGGACATTTCGGACACTGTTTACCCCCGTTGTTAGGGATATTTACCCCACTTCTTACACCACGTTGCTAGGGACATTTCTTCTACTGCTTACCCCCGTTGCTAGGGACAATTCCGACAATGCTTTCCCCCGTTGCTAGGGACATTTTCGACACTGCCTACCCCCCGTTGCTAGTGACATATTTCCCACTTCTTACCGTCGTTGCTAGGGACATTTCACCCACTGCTTACCCACGTTTCTAGGGACATTTTCCCTACTGCTTTCCCCTGTTCCTAGGAACGTTTCTCCCACTGATTACCACATGTTTTTAGGTATGTTTTTGCTAATGCTTACCGCCGTTGCTAGGGATATTTACCCAACTTCTTTCCCCCGTTCCTACGGATATTTTCTCACTGCTTACCCTCGTTGCTAGAAATGTTTTCCCCAATGCTTACCCCCGTTGCTAGGGACATTTCCGACACTGCTTACCCCGATGCTAGGGACATATCCCCCCTGGTTACCCCGCGCCTCTATAGACATTTCCCAACCTGTTTACCCCCGTTGCTATGGAAATTTTCCCTACTTCTTACCCCTTTGCTGGGACATATCACCCACTGCTTACCCCCGTTGCTAGGGACATTTCCCCCCTGGTTACCCCGTGTTTCTGGAGATATTTCCCAACCTATTTACTCTCGTTGCTAAATAAATTTCCCACACTGCTTACCTTCGTTCCTAGGGACATTTCCCACTTCTTACTCCCCGTTGCTAAGTACATTTCCCACTCTGTTTACCGCCGTTGCTAGGAACATTTCACTTCTCTTTCCCCCCTTTGCTAGGGACATTTCCTTCACTGCTTACCACCTGTTGCTAGGAACATTCCCCCAGTGCTTACCCTCATTGCTAGGGACATTTCCCCCACTGTTTATCCCAGTTGCTACTGACATTTTTCCCTGAATACACACCGTTGCTAGGATCATTTCACCCAGTGCTTAACCCCGTTTCTAAGGACATTTCCCCTACTGCTTACCCCGTTGCTAGGGATATTTACCTTATTGTATGCCTCCGTTGCTAGTGACACTTACCCCACTGCTTTCTCCGACGCTAGAAAACTTTTCCACTGCTTACCCCCTGTTACAAGATACATTTACCCTACTGCCAACCCCTGTTGCTAGGAACATTTTGGACACTATTTACCTTCGTTTTTAGGTACATTTCCGACACTGCTTACCCCATGCTGCTAGGGACATTTCCCCCACTGCCTATTTGTGTTGCTAGACACAGTTCCGAACCTGCTAACCCCCCTTGCTAGAAAGATTTCCCCCACTGGTTACCCCCATTGCTTGGGTCATTCTTACCACTGATTACCCCCGTTTCTAGAGATATTTCCCCTATTGCTTTCCTCCCGTTACTAGGGATATTTCCCTCACTGTTTACCCCATTGTTATGGACATTAACCCTAGTCCTTACCCCATTGCAAGGGACATTTACCCCACTTCTTTCACCCGTTGCTAGGGACGTTTTTCCAAATATTTATCCCTCATTGCTGCAGACATTTCCCACTAAATACACATCGTTGCTAGGGATATTTCCCCCACTGGTTACCACCGTTGCTGGGGATACTTCCCCCATTGCTTACCTCTGTTGCTAGGGACTTTTTCTCACTGCTTACCCCCGTTGTTAGGGATATTTTTCCCTTTGTTTACCCACGGTTCTAGGGACATTTCCCTATTGCTTTCCTCCGTTACTAGAAACATTTCCCTCACTGTTTACCTTCGTTACTACAGACATTTCCTACTGAATACACACCGTTGCTATGGAAATTTCCCCACTGCTTACACCCGTTGCTAAAATATTTCCCTCACTGCTTACCCCCTTGCTAGTGATATTTCAGACACAGCTTACTCCGTTGCCAGGGACATTTTCGACAATATTTCTTTTCGTTGCTGGGGGCATTTCCGACACTGTCTAACCCCCGTTGATATGGACATTTTTCTCACGTCTTACACCCCTTCCTATGAACATTTCCCATTTTACTTACGGACATTTCCCCGACTGCTTACCCCCGTTACTAGGAACATTTACCCCACTTCTATCCCCGTTCCTTTGGATTTTTTCCCCACTGCTTATCCCCGTTGCTAGGAACATTTCCCCTACTGCTTACCCACGTTTCTAGGGACATTTCCCCCACTGCTTACCACCCATTGCTGTTGACATTTCCCCACTGTGTACCCCACGTTGCTAGGGACATTTCACCAAATGCTTTTACCTGTTGCTAGGGTCATTTTTCCATTGCTTACCCCCGTGGCTCTGTACATTTATTTCCACTATTTTCTATCGTTGCTAAGGACACTTCCTCACTGCTTACCCCCGTTGCTAGGGACATTTCGGACACTGCTTACACACGTTCTTAGGGACATTTCCCTTAGTGTTTAACCCCGTTACTACGGACTTTTCACCTACTGCTTATCACCCGTTGCTGGGAAATTTCTCCCATTGTTTACCCACCATTGCTATGGACATTTCCTACTGCTTACTCCCCGTTGCTAAACACATTTCCCCACCTCTTACACCACGTTGCCATGGACATTTCACCCAATGCTTACCCCTGTTGCTTGGGTCATTTCACTCACTTTTTACCCTGTCGCTAAGGGCATTTCTCACTCCTTAACACCGACATTTGGACACTTGCAGTGACATTTTGGACACTTCTTACCCCCGTTGCTAGGGACATTTCCCCAATGCTTAATACCGATGCTAAAGACATTTCTGATACTGCTTACCCACGTTGCTATGGACATTTCCGAAACTACTAACCCCTGTTGCAAGGGACATTTCCCCTACTGTTTACCTTTCTTCCTAGGGACATTTCCTCACTGAAAACACCCCATTGCTAGGAACATTTCCCCTACTAGTTACTTTCGTTGCTAGGGACATTTCGGACACTGCTTACCCGTTGCTTTGGACATTTCCCCACTGTTTACCCTTTTGCTACGGACATTTCCCAATGCTTACTCCCCGTTGCTGGGGAATTCCTACACTGCTTACCACCTGTTGCTTTGGACATTTTCCCCACTGCTTACAACCCGTTGCTCGGGACATTTTCCCCAGTGCATAGCCCCATTGTTAGGGACAATTACCCCACTTTTCCCCCGTTTTAGAAACATTTTGCCCACTAATTAACCACGTTTCTAGGGACATTTTTGCTACTGCTTATGCACGTTGCTAAGGACATTTCCCAAGTGCTTACCCCCATTGCTAGGGACATTTCATCCACTACTTACCCTGGTAGCTAGAGATATTTCGGACACTGCTTACACTCCTTGCTAAGGACATTTCCGACACTGCTTACCCTGTTGCTAGGAACATTTCCCCCATTGGTTACCCAAAGTTTTTAGAGACATTTCCCAACCTGTTTACCCCCGTTGCTAGAGTCATTTCCCCCACTGCTTACACCCCGTTGCTACGGACATTTCCTTTACTGCTTACCCCCGATGCTAAAAACATTTTATCTACTCTTACAACCCGTTGCTAGGGACATTTCCCACTGCTTACTTTCCGTTCCTAACGACATTTTTCCTGTGTTTACCTCCGTTGATAGGAACATTGACCCCCTCTGCTTTCCATTCGTTCCTGAGGACATTTCCCGACTGCTTATTCCACGTTTCTAGGGGCATTACACCCAATGCTTACATTTGTTGCTAGGGTCATTTCCCCCACTGCTTATGCCCCGTTGCTCTGGACATTTATTTCCAACGTTTTCTCCCGTTGCTGAGAACATTTCTCCACTGCTTAACACCGATGCTAGGGGCATTTCGGACTCTGCTTACCACCGTGGTTACAGACATTTCACCCACTGCTTACCCCGTTCTAGGGACATTCTTCCCACTGCTTACCCCGTTCTAGGGACATTCTTCCCACTGCTTACCCCCGTTGCTAGTGACATTTCCCCCACTGCTTACCCCCGTTGCTAAAGACATTTCCCCTACTGCTTAACCTTTTAGCTACGAGATTTCCCCTAATGTTTACCTCCGTTTCTAGCGAAATTTATCCCACTGCTTACCCCGTTGCTAGAGAAACTTTTCCACCCTACCCCCGTTGCTAGGGACATTTCCCCATTGCATATTCCGTTGCTAGGGACATTTACCTTACTGTTTACCTCCGTTCCTAGAGACATTTCCCCAGTCAATACACCCCGTTGGTAATGACATTTTTCTTAATGCTAGGGAAATTTCGGACACTGTTTACCCCCTGTTGCTAGGGACATTTTGCCCACTGCTTACACGCCCGTTCCTAGGGTTTTCCCCTCTTTTTTCCTCCATTAATAGGAACATTTCCTTCTGCTTTACCCCGTCGCTAAGGACATTTCACCCACTACTTACCCAACGTTTCTAGGGACATTTCATTTAATGCTTACACCTGTTGCTAAAGACATTTCCCCACTGTTTCCACTGTTGCTAAGAACATTTTTCCCTGTGTTAACCCCGTTTTATGGACATTTATCACTTCTTTCCCCATTCCTAGGGACATTTTGCCCACTGCTTACCCCCGTTGCAGGGACATTTTCACCACTGCTTAACCCAATTGCTAGGGACATTTCTGCTACTGCTTTCTCCACGTTGCTTGTGACACTTCCCCACTGCTTACCCCCCGTTGCAGGGACATTTTCACCACTGCTTAACCCAATTGCTAGGGACATTTCTGCTACTGCTTTCTCCACGTTGCTTGTGACACTTCCCCACTGCTTACCACAGTTGCTGGGGCATTTTTCCACTTCTTACACCCGTTGATGGGGACATTTCACAATCTGCTTACCCACGTTTCTAAGGACATTTTCGCTTCTGCTTTCCCACCGTATCTGGGACATTTCCCCACTGCTTACCCCACGTTTTAGGGATATTTCCGCCAATGCTTATATCCCATTGCTAGGGACATTTCCCTGACTGCTTATCCCCGTTGCTAGGGACATTTACCCCACTTTCACCGTTCCTATTGATTTTCCCCGCTGCTTAACCCCGGCGCTAGGAACATTTCCTCCACTGCTTACCCCACGTTTTAGGGACATTTCTTCCAATGCTTACCCCTGTGCATGATATTTCCCCACTGTTTACCCCGTTGCGGGGACATTTACACCACTTCTTACCCTCGATGCTAGAGACATTTTTGCTACTGCATTCCTCATGTTGCTAGGAACACTACCCCACTGCTTACACCGTTGCTTGGGACACTTCACCCACTGCATACCAACTGTTGCTAGGGGCATTTCCCCCACTGTTTATCTCCTGTTGCTACAGACATTTCCCACTGAATACACACCGTTGCTAGGGAAATTTCCCCCACCTATTACCACTGTTGCTTAGGACATTTCCCCAGTGCTAACCCACATAGTTAGGGACATTTCCCCCAATGCTTAACATTCGTTGCTTAAGGCATTTCCCCACTGTTTAGCCCCACTGCTATGGACATTTCTAACTGCTTAATCCCCGTTGCTAGGGACATTTCCTTCACTGCTTACCACACGTTGCTACGAACATTCCCCCAGGTATTAACACCGTTTCTATGGACATTTTCCCAACTGTTTACCTCCGTTGCTATGGACATTTCCCCTGCTGCTTACTCTCGTTGCAAGGGACATTTACCTTACTGTATGCCTCCATTGCTAGGGACATTTACCCCACAGCTTTCCCCGACGCTAGAAACATTTCCCACTGCTTACCCCCGTTGCAAGTTACATTTCCCCTGACTGCTTACCCCTGTTGCTAGGGGCACAGTTCCCACGCTGCTTACCCCATGTTGCTAGGGACATTTCCCCACTGCTTACCCCACGTTGCTAGGGACATTTCCCCTACTGCTTACCCCTGTTGCTAGGGACCATTTCCCCACTGCTTACCCACGTTGCTAGGGATTTTGCCCACTGATTACCCCCGTTGCTAGGGACATTTCCCACTGCTTACCCTGTTACTAGGGACATTTACCACACTGCTTTACATTGCTAGGGACATTTCCCCACTGCTTAACCCCGTTGCTAGGACATTTCCCCACTGCTTACCCCGTTGCTAGGGACATTTCCCACTGCTTACCCTCATTGCTAGGAACATTTTCCCACTGCTTAACCCGTTGCTAGGGACATTTCCCCACTGCTTACCCCTGTTGCTAGGGTCATTTCCCCAATACTGTTTACCTCCGTTGCTAGGGACATTTCCCCACTGCTTACCCCGTTGCTAGGGACATTTCCCCAGTGCTTTCCACTGTTGCTAGGGACATTTCCCCACTGTTTACCCCTTGTTGCTAGGGACATTTCCCCCACTGCTTACCCCCGTTGCTGGGACATTTCCCGCACTGATTACCCCCGTTGCTAAGGACATTTCCCCTATTGCTTACCCCTGTTGCTAGGACATTTCTCTACTGCTAACCTCACGTTGCTAGGGACATTTCACCTATTTCTTACCCTGTTATGGGGTTATTTCCACCCATCTTTATCCCCGTTGCTAAAGACATTAACCCACTGCTTAACACCGTTGTTAGGGACATTTCCCACACTGCTTACCCCTGTTGCTAGGGACATTTCTGACACTGCTTATCCCCATTGCTAGGGACATTTCCCCACTGCCTACCCCCGTTGCTAGGGACATTTCGGACACTGCTTACCCTCGTTGCTAGTGACATTTCTGACACTGCTTACCACCCGTTGCTAGGGTCATTTCTAGGGACCACCCTTCATTTCCCCCACTTGCTAGGGACATTTCACCCACTGCTTACCCCGTTGCTAGGACATTTCCCCACTGCTTACCCCCGTTGCTAGGGACACTTTCCCCACTGCTTACCCCCGTTTTTAGGGACATTTCCCCTACTGCTTACCCCCGTTTCAAGGGACATTTTCCCCACTGCTTACCCTCGTTGCTAGGGCATTTCCTCCACTTCTTACCCCCCCCCATTGCTAGGGACATTTCGGACACTGCATACCTTCCGTTGCTAGGACATTTCCGACACTGCTTACCCTCCGTTCCTAGGGACATTTCCCTACTCTTAACCCCCGTTGCTAGGGACATTTCCCCACTGCTTAACACTGTTGCTAGGGACATTTCGGACACTGCTTACCCCCGTTGCTAGGGACATTTCCGACACTGCTTACCCCCATTGCTAGAAACATTTCCCCTATTTTCTTTTCCACGTTGCTAGGGACATTTCGTCCCACTGCTTACACCTGTTGCTAATTTTTCTACATTCTTCCCTGTTGCTAGGGATGTTTCCGACACTGTTTACTTCCGTTGCTAGGGACATTTCTCCCACTGCTTATCCCAGTTGGTAGAAACATTTACCTTACTGTTTACATCCGTTGCTCGGGACATTTCCCTCACTGAATACATCCGTTGCTAAGGACATTTTCCCCACTGCTTACCTCAGTTGCTAAGGACATTTCTCTCACTGCTTAACCCCGTTGTTAGGGACATTTTTGACACTGCTTAGACCCCATTTCTAGGGACATTTCATTCACTGTTTACCCCCGTTGCTAACAATATTTCTGACACTTTTTACACCCGTTGCTAGGGACAATTCCAACACTGCCTACCCCCGTTGCTAGGGACATTTCCGACACTGCTTACCCCATTGCTAGGAACATTTCCGACACTGCACACTCACGTTGCTAGGGACCTTTCCCACACTTTTTACCCCCGTTGTTCGGGACATTTCCTTCACTGTTTATCCCCGGTTCTAGGGACATTTCCCCCACTGCTTACCCAACGTTGCTAAAGGCATTTCAGCCAATGCTTACCCCTGTTGCTAGGATCATTTCCACCGCTGTTTACCTTCGTTGCGAGGGACAATCCCTCACTGCCGAACCCTGTTGCTAGGAGCATTTCGAACACTCCTTACCCTTGTTGCTAGGGACATTTCCGACTCTGTTTACCCCCGTTCCTAGGGACATTTCCCGCACTGCATAACCTTGTTGCTAGGGACATTTCCCGACTGCTGAACCCACGTTGCTAGAGACACTTCACCCAATGCTTACCCTTGTTGCTAGGGTCAATTCCCCACTGCTTACCTCCCTGTTGCTAAGGACATTTCCCCAATTTTTACACCCGTTGCTAGGGACATTAACCACTGCTTTACACCGTTTTAGGGACATTTCCCCGCTGTTTATCCCCGTTGCTAGGGACATTTCCGACCATGCTTACCCCCCATTGTTGGGACATTTCCCCACTGCTACCCCGTTGCTAGGGAAACTTCGGGCACTACTAACACCCGTTGCAAGTGTTATTTCCGACACTGCTTACCCCCGTTGCTAGGGACATTTACTTTACTGTTTACCTTTGTTGCTAGGGACATTTCTTCCACTGAATACACCCTGTTGCTAAGGGCAGTTCCCCCACTGCTTACCTCAGTACCAAGGACATTAAACCCACTTCTTACCCCGTTGCTAGGAATATTTCGGACACTGCTTACTCCCGTTGCTAGGGACATTCTTCCCACTGCTTACTCCAGTTGCTAGAGACATTTCACCCACTGCTTACTCTAGTTGCCAAAAACATTAAACCTTCTGCTTACCCCGTTGCTAGGGTCATTTTGGAGACAGCTTACCCCCATGTCTAGGGACATTTCCGACACTGCCTACCCCCGTTGCTAGGGACATTTTTCCAACTTTTTACACCCGTTCCTATGGACATTTCGCCCTCTGGTTTTCCCACGTTCCTCGGGACATTTCACCCAATGCTCACACATGTTGCTAGGGACCTTTCTACTGTTGCTTACCCCCATTGCTCGGGACATTTCCCCAACATGTTCACCCGTTGCTAAGGACATTTCCACACTGCTAAGCAGCGATGCTAAAAACATTTCGGACACTTCTTTCCCCCGTTGCTAGGAGAATTTCCGACACTGCTTAACCTCTGTTGCTAGTGAGATTTTCCCCACTGCTTACCTACGTTCCTAGAAACATTTGTGTCACTGCTTTTCCCACGTTTTTAAGGACATGACCCCCAATGCTTACCCCCGATGCGCATGATATTTCCGTTGCTAGGCACATTCCCCGTCTGAATACATCCCGTTGCTAGAGACATTTTCCCCACTGCTTACCCCGTTGCTAGGGATATTTCTCCCGTGCTTATCCCCGTTGTTTGCGACATCTACCCCACTGTTTACCCCCGTTGCTTGGGGCATTTCCTACTGCTTACTTTTTATTTGCTAGGGACATTTCCTTCACTGCATACCACCCGTCGCTAGTAACATTCCCCCACTGCTTAATACCCGTTGATAAGGACATTTCCCCCACTATTTATCCCGCGTTGCTACGGACATTTCCCTTTAAATACACACCTTTGCTAGGGACATTTCCCCAGTGCTTAACACCGTTACTAGAGTCATTTCTGACACTGCTTAACGACGTTGCTAGGCACATTTCGGACACTGCTTACCCCCGTTGCTAGGAACATTTCCACCACTCTTTGTCACCGTTGCTAGGGACATTTCGGACACTGCTTACCCAGTTGCTAGGGACATTTCGGACTTTGCTTACTTCCATTGCTAGGGACATTTCACAAGTGCTTACCCCCCATTGCTAGGGACATTTACCCCACTTCTTTCACCATTCCTAGGGATTTTTCCCTACTGCTTACCACCGTTGCGAGGGACATTTCCCCCACTTCTTACCCACGTTTCTAGGGACATTTTACCTACTGCTTTCCACAGTTGCTAGGGACATTTCCCCCACTGTTTAACCGACGTTTTTAGGGACATTTCCCACAATGCTTACCTTCTTTTGCGCATGATATTTCCCCACTGTTTACCCCCGTTGCTAGGCACATTCCCCGACTGAATATACCCCCTTGCTAGGGACATTTTACCCACTGCTTACATCCGTTGCTAAGGACATTTCCCAAAACGTACCGCCGTTGCTCGGGACATTTCCGGCACTGCTTACCACGTTGATAGGGACATATCTGACACTGCTTACCCCCGTTGCTAGAGACATTTCCTCAGTGCTTACCCCAGGTCTAGGGACATTTCCCCCACTGTTTACCCCCGTTGCTACGGACATTTTACCCTGATTACACACCTTCAGTAGGGATATTTCTCCTGTGCTTATCCCCGTTGTTTGCGACATCTACCCCACTGTTTACCCCCGTTGCTTGGGGCATTTCCTACTGCTTACTTTTTATTTGCTAGGGACATTTCCTTCACTGCATACCACCCGTCGCTGGTAACATTCCCCCACTGCTTAATACCCGTTGATAAGGACATTTCCCCCACTATTTATCCCGCGTTGCTACGGACATTTCCCTTTAAATACACACCTTTGCTAGGGACATTTCCCCAGTGCTTAACACCGTTACTAGAGAAGTTTCTGACACAGCTTATCCAAGTTGCTAGGCACATTTCGGACACTGCTTACCTCCGTTGCTAGGGACATTACCAGCACTGCTTACCCCCCCACCCGTTGCTTGCTGGAACATTTCCCCCACTGTTTACCCACCGTTGCTAGGGACATTTTCCAATGCTTAATCCCCGTTGCTACGGACATTTCCTTCTTTTTACCCCATTGCTTGGAACATTTCCCCTCTGCTTTCCCCCGTTGATAAGGATATTTCTCCCTCTGCTTACCTCACGTTCCTATGGACATTTCACCCAAAGCTTACACCTGTTACTAGGGACATTTCCCCACTGCTTACCCCCGTTGCCCGGGACATTTCCCGACCGTTTTCTTCCGTTGCTAAGGTCATTTCCCCACTGCTAAACATCGATGCTGGTGACATTTCTGCTACTGTTTTCCCCACGTTGCTCGAAACACTTACCCCACTACTTACCCCATTGCTAGGGACATTTCCCCACTGCTTACAATTCGTTGCGAGGGACATTTCCCCCACTGTTTATCCCCCATTGCTACAGATATTTCCCACTGAATACACACAATTGCTATGGAAATTTTCCCTACTCTTTAGATCTGTTGCTAAGGACATTAACCCCTGCTTACCCTTATTGCTAGGGACATTTCCGATACTGTGTTCTTTCCGTTGCTAGAAGCATTTCCGACACTGCCTAATCCTTGTTCCTAGAAACATTTTTCCCACTTCTTACACCCGTTTCCATAGACATTTCCCCTTTTGCTTACCCCTGTTGCTAGGAACATTTCCCCCACCACTTACCCACGTTTCTAGGGACATTTTCCATACTGCTTTACCCCCGTTGCTAGGGACATTTCCCCACTGTTTACCTCACGTTTTTAGGGACATTTACCCCAATAATTACCCCCTGTTGTGCATGATATTTCCCCACTTTTCCCCCCTTGCTAGACACTTTCCCCGACTGAATATACCCCGTTGCTAGGGACATTTTCCCCACTGCTTACCCCCGTTGCTAAAGACATTTCCCAAGTGCTTATCCCTGTTGCTAGGGATATTTCCCCAGCTAATTATCCCCGTTGCTAGGGACATTTCGGACACTGCTTACCCACGTTGCTAAAACATTTCCTCCTGAATACACATCATTGCTAGGGACATTTCCCCAGTGCTTATCCCGGTTGCTAGGGACATTTCCACCACTGCTTATCACCCGTTGCTTGGGACATTTACCCCACTGTTTATCCACGTTGCTAAGGATATTTCCACTACTTTTTACCTACATTGCTAGGGACATTTACCTTACTGTATACCTCCAATGCTAGGGACATTTACCCCACTGCTTACCCAGTTGCTAGAAAAACTTTTCCACTTCTTACCCCCTTTGTAGGGACATTTACCTTACTGTTTACATCTGTTCCTAAGGACATTTCTCCTACTGTTTACCCCAGTTGCCAAGGACATTAAACCCACTGCTTACCCCCAATTCTAGAGACACACTGCTTACTCCCGTTGGTAGGGACATTTTCGACAATTTTTCCTTCTGTTGCTAGGGACATTTCCCCCACTGTTTACACTACTGCTTACCACCGTCTTTAGGGACATTTAGAACACTGCTTACCCCCGTTGCTAGCGCCATTTTGGACACTGCTTACACCCGTTCTTAGGATATTTCCCCAACTGTTACCACCCATTGCTAGGGACATTTCCCTCACTGTTTACCTTATTGCTCTGAACATTTTTCCCTCTGCTTTCCCTCCGTTGCTAAGGAGATTTCTCCCACTGCTTACCCCCCCATTGCCCGGAAAATTTCCCCAACGTTTTCTCCAGTTAATAAGGACATTTCCCCACTGCTTAACACTGATGCTAAGACATTTCGGACACTGCTTTCCCCCGTTGCTACGGACATTTCCGACACTGCTTACCCCCTGTTGCTAGGGACATTTCCCCCACTGCCTACCCCTGTTTCTTGGGGCATTTCGGACACTGCTTTCCCCATTGTTAGGGGCATTTCCGATACTGCTTCGCGTTGCTAGGAGATTTTCCCCACGGTCTACCCCGTTGCTAGGGACATTCTTCCCACTGCTTACTTCCGTTTCTAGGGACATTTCACTCACTGCTTACCCCGTTTCTAGGGACATATCTACTAGTGCTTACCCCTGTTGTGAAAGACATTTACCCCACTTCTTTTCCCGTTGCTAGGGACATTTTACCACTGCTTATCCGTTGCTAGGGACATTTCATTCACTGCTTACCACCTGTTGCGGGTTAAATTTCCCCACTGTTTATCCCCTGTTGCTACAGACATTTCCCACTTTATACACACCGTTGCTAGAGAAATTTTCCCCACTGCTTACCACCGTTCCTATGGACATTTTCCCCACGGCTTACTCCCGTTGGAAGGGTCATTTCCCCCACTGCTTACCACCTATTGCTTGGGACATTCCCCACTGTTTATCCCCATTGCTAGTGACATTTCCCACTACTTACTCCTCGTTTCTAGGGACATTTCCTTCACTGCTTACCACCCATTTCTAGGGTCACTTCCTCTCTGTCTAGCCTCCGTTGATGGGGATATTTCCAACACTGCCTACCCCCCGTTGCTAGTGACATTTTTCCCACTTCTTACACCCGATCCTATGGACATTTCCCCTTCTGCTTACACCTGTTGGTAGGGACATTTCCCCATTGCTTACCCCTGTTGTTAGGGACATTTCCTCCACTGCTTAATCCCGTTACTAGGGACATTACCCCTTCTGCTTACCCAGCGGTGCTAGGGACATTTCCCCCACTGCTAACCATCCGTTTCTAGAAACACTTTCCCATTGCTTACCCCAGTTGCTAGGGTCATTTCCCCCACTTCTTACCCCCCTTTGCCAGGGACATTTCCCCGACTGCTTACTCCCCGTTACTAGGGACATTTTCCCCACTTATTTCTCCGTTCCTAGAAATTTTTGCCCCTGCTTACTGTTTACCCCTGTTGCTAGGCACATTCCCCGTTGCTAGGGACATTTCTCCGATTGTTTACCCCATGTTTTAGGGACATTTCCACAATGCTTAATTATCGTTGCGCATGATATTTCCACAATGTTTACCCCTGTTGCTAGGCACATTCCCCGACTTAATACACCCCGTTGCTAGGGACATTTCCGCCACTGCCCCCGTTACTAAAGACAGTTACTTACTTCTTAACACCGTTGCTTTTCGGACATTGCTAGGAACCATTCCTCTACTATTTACCCTGTTGCTAGGTACATTCCCCACTGCTTACCTCTCGTTGCTTGGGACATTTCACATAATGCTTCCCCTGTTGCTAAGGTCATTTCCCAACTGCTTACCCCGCTTGCTAGGCTAAGGGCATTTCCCCACTGCTTACACCGATCCATTTCCGACACTTGCGAGAGACTTTTCCCATACTGCTTACTTCCCATACTGTTGCTTGAGACATTTCCCCATTGCTTAACCCCGTTGCTAGGGACATTTCACTCACTTCTAACACCCGTTGGTAGGGACCATTTTCCCTCTGCTTACCCCCCGTTGCTAGGGACATTTACCCCACTGCTTACACTCCCATTGCTAGGGACTTTTCCCATACTGCTTAACCCCAGTTGCTACAGACATTTCCCCTTTGCTTAATCCCGTTGCTAGGAACATTTCGGACACTGCTTAGCATGGGAGTAAACTTGAAAGGCATATTCCCAATGGACTTCGATTTCATGAGGAGTGTGGTATCTTGTGTTTAAGATATTTCAACTGAGATCTCCTCATATTGTAACTTTTTGACAAACTCAGAAGAGCTAATCAGCCCCTTTGGTTACTCCTGAATGAAAAAGGGAGGCATTTGTCCTGATGATTGATCGTTTTCTAATGAATTTCATTTTATTTTGATGTTCATTATTTTTATTATCCATAAGGAATACAGAATGATTCATTATCCATTGACCCTACCCTCCATGGAGTCCAACAAGAGGATGCGTTACGCTATCCAACTAGGTCAGTGTAGCTATGCCATAGTTTTGTGAGTGTTATACCCAAACACTAGCATCAGACATACTGCCCATAATACCCGTTGAGAACGTTCAACACCAGTACTCAGTTTACCTCTGCCCAACAGGATCACATGACTGACTTTAAAGGAAAGCATCACAAGTTCACCCAGCTACAGGAATTTACGGTCAAGTGGTGTGTTTCAGTGCCTACGACGCCTCTCGACCAATATAATCCTCTTCTTCCTACAAGGTCCCCTCATCATGTAAAGTTAACCACATCGAGAGGTAACCATTTGGACTTGTTTTAAAAACAAGAGTACCAATACACACACAATATATTATAATGGTTTTATCTTAAACCTGAATAACCATAAACTTCTATATTTATTTATAACTTTACAACATGTCTGAATTATTAGAAAGAATTATATTATGTTCATATTCCAAATCCACCAAGTAGTAAGTGGATGTGGATTATGTTGTTCCATATGAAATATTTGAAGTGGTTTTATAGCCTGTTGTTCCTAACGGAATGTTTCTGCTAAGTAGACGTAGGTGCTATTGCCCCAAATGGAATAATTTTGGTAAATGGAATGTAGATGCTGTTGCCCCAAATGAAATATTTCTGGTAAGTGAAATGTAGATGTTGTTGCCGCAAATGCACTATTTGTGGTAAGTGGATGTAGATACTGATACTATATGATGTTATAGCTTGTGCCCGGTAACATACGCTCATTGGCAAGTCAAAATAAATTATAGATCTTTACATTTTGTACTTTGACTCGGTGGCACAGCGGTACCTCTGCGGACTCACAACGTCAGAAACCAGGTTTCAACACCCGTAGTGAACAGAACACAGACAGCTTATTGACCTTTGGTCTTCACTTCAAACAAATAAACTCTTTAATAAAATAATTTGAAACACAACATTTATTTATTTTTATTGTGTGAATTGAAAACTGAATTAAACCTGAGATTCTAAGTGAGTATTGTGTTTTGTGTATGAATATATTATGTAGACTCATCATTCATTACTGCGTGGATAGGTACGTGTAATAAATTGTCGTGAGATATGAATTTCTTTTGTTAATTAGAAATTACAACTTTACTTGTCAATTTGTATAGACCTGTTGTTACTCAGAAACTACTTGTCAATATGTAAAAATTAATACATTATTCACACAGTTATTTTTATTTCGGGTTCAAGTTGAACCGGAAAATGTTTTTAGAATTAACATTTTGCCTCAAGTTTTACATTTGTTAGAACCACTAAAATATTGTTAGAAATTATAAACCACCTATATAATATATACATAGTGTGTAATTTATATATAATATTTATACTTAAAAGGAAACAGTAGTTGGTAATCATATCAATTTGACGTTTTGTTACGATTTTCTAAAAAAGAAAAAAACGAAACGTGTTTGTGGTTAATATTCCGTTATTGTTTTATTTTTTTAATCATGTTTTTTTCATAACTGTAACCAGAATGTCAAAGTTTTCTACCGTGAAGCTTTACCTAAGGACACTTTCAATTTCCACATTTCCATTCTTCTACTGCACGGAACAGCGTTTTCTTCGAAAACCTGGCTGTACCTGGGCACAACACAAGTGCTTTGCTGCAATGGGCTAACGGACTGTGGTAATGGTGTATGTACATGGTGGACTTTCTGTTCATTATTAACTTAACTTCACAACATTTAGAGGTAGGCGTCAGTTCATTACTAACTTAACATTACAACATTTAGAGGTAGGCGTCAGTTCATTACTAACTTAACATTACAACATTTAGAGGTAGGCGTCAGTTCATTACTAACTTAACATTACAACATTTAGAGGTAGGCGTCAGTTCATTACTAACTTAACACTACAACATTTAGAGGTAGGCGTCATTTCATTACTAACTTAACATTACAAGATTTAGAGGTAGGAGTCAGTTCATTACTAACTTAATATTACAACATTTAGAGGTAGGCGTCAGTTCATTACTAACTTAACATTACAACATTTAGAGGTAGGCTTTAGTTCATTAGTCACAATGCTCCCCAATGACACAGCGGTACACCTGCAGACTTATAAAGCTAGAATCCGGGTTTTGATACTCGTGGCACAAATAGTCCATTGTGTTTCTTTGTGCTTAACTTCAAAACAAACAACACTAACTTAACATTACAATATTTTGATTTTGACTCCATCCAGTTCATTGCTAACTTAACATTACAATATTTTGATATAGACTCCAACATTAACAACATTACAATATTTTGATATAGACTCCAGTTCATTGCTAACTTAACATTACAATATTTTGAAATAGACTCAATTCATTGCTAACTTAACATTACAATATTTTGATACAGACTCCAGTTCATTGCTAATTTAACATTACAATATTTAGATATAGGTGTCAGTTCATCACTGAATGAAGAGATAGGTAGTCAAGACCTTTATCACAAATTAAATTCTTTGTTGTTGTTTTTTTAAATTTCACACAAAGCTACACGAGGGCTATCTGCGCTAGCCGTCCGTAATTTAGCAGTGTAAGACTAGAGGAAATGTAGATAGTTAATATCACCCACCGCCAACTCTTGGTCTACTCCTTTACCAGTAAATATTGGATTTACGGCTGAATTGGCGAGCATGTTAGATGTGACGAGGATTTAAACTCGCGACCCTCAAATGCGAGTCAAGCGCCTCAATCACCTGGCCATTTTTGACCCTGACCAGTTGTGAATAGAGTTTCAAACACAGTTGTGTATCTCTTGTGTAGTGAAATATGCTATCATGTTAAGTATGTAATTAATTAGCATGTTTTATTCTTAAGAATTGAAAGTTTTTAAACGATCATGTTTAATAATCTATCAATTGTGTAAATCTACAATTGTATTTCTTATTTTCGGCATAAATGTGTTATGAAAAAGTTTAATCCTGGTGACCTCTAACCTGCAGTCTACGCGGCGCGATCTTTGTTTGTATATATATTATTTACTGTACATTTATGTTTGAATATTTTTGTAACAGGTTTCGGTAACAGTGAGAGGGCACGAATCTCTGACCGCGGCGAGTTCATTAACGACGTAGTTAAAGCCTTGAACTTGATAAGTCCTGTGGTGGTCAGTTCTAGTATGAGTGGAGCTTTTGCTCTTCCGTACCTGTTAAAACATTCAACGGACATGGGTGGATGTGTTCCAGTTGCACCCGGGGCTACAAGCATTCTTGAAAGACAACCTTGTGGTAATGGTCAATCAAAAATGTCCCTTGACAGTGTATGTGAAAGCCTAAAGGATCACTTTTCACTTCCCCCTCATGACTTAAGTTGTTTTAAAGCAATTTAAATGTCAACATCAAACAAAACATATAACTGATAAAGTGTGCGGGGTAGAAACCTTTTCAAACGTAAGATACCTGGTAAGCACATTTCACTTCGTTTTAGAAACATTTTATCAACGTACTTTTGATCTTGAAATTTTCAATAAAATATAATTACCTAAATTAACTCACAATTACTGAACTTTTACTCGCGATTTAGATATAACTGAATATGTTTTCTTGTTTATATGCATTTCATCATTTATCAAGTCTTTTGTTGAATTGAGGTAAGTACATGAAGTAAACTTAGACTATTTATTCTCCTAAAATAATTATAAACCTAAATAAATACACCTACAAGTCATTTTATTTTGCTAAAGTAGTCAAGTTCAAGTTATGGTTATGTGACGATTTTAAAAGAAATGTTGTACCAGTTATACACTAGTAAACTGTATTTCAGGTATTTCACGACTATTTAAAAACACACAAACAATCACAACAGATACATTAATCAAGATTAGATTTTCGATATTTTAAATAAGTCGAGAAATTTTGGGTAAATTTCTAATTAGTTTTCTTGCGAGGTGCACTTTCAACTTTCTTAACATTTTAAAATGAAAACGTTATTTCTTATTCTACGTTGAAATTGATCAAATTTCATGTTTCACTTTTATCTGTTGGTTTATATATTAAGTTATGTTAAGAAACAAAGAGCAGCAGTTTCATCGATACATTCAATCCTTCAAAATTAGGTTTATACGTTTGATATTCAGTCATATAATATATTTATTATTAAAAACACATTATAGGTAACGTGGTATTTTACAGTAATTTAAATTGTGTTTGTAAAGTTCTTTGGAAATTTCATCAGTTAAATTATTAAGAAAGATAAATAATTTATTTATTTACTGAATTTATCTTATTTTTTAAACATATTTGAAAAGGCTGAATATTTCAGTTTTTGTCAGTTGTGATAAAGTAAAGCTATTCATCTATGTATTTTAATATCTTTTGTATGATATTGTGTACAAAGCTACACAGTGAGCTATTCATCGCTAGTATCAAAACCCGAATTTTTTCTTTTTAAGTTGTGAGTCTTCCAGCTAAGCCATGAGAGGAAGGTATCTTATTATTTAATATATTTTATAGCGAGTTATAAATAAATATAATAAACTTTTAGATCTGTCTTAAAAATGTTACTATTTCTTCTTTATGTCTATCTATTTACCCACTCGATTCCATCAAGGAACATAGGGCTGCAATCTCTTGCGGTTTCATGAACAAGTATTTAAGTGAACAGGTTAAGCCCACTGCACCGAGCCATCCCTAATTTAGTAGTGTAAGACTAGATGGAAGTCCAGCAGCTAGTCATCACTTCCCACCATCAACTCTTGGTACTAACGAATAGTGGGATTGACCGTTACATTATAACGCCCCACGGCTGAAAGGGCGAGCATTTTTGGAACGACTCGGGCGCGAACCCGCGACCCTCAGATTACGAAACGCACGCCTTAACGCGCTAGACCATGCCGGGCCTCTTCTTCATATAAACTATGTCTATCTGAAAGTAGAATGTAGCATCTAATAAACACGTAAAAGAAGATATGGAAATCAAGATTATCTCACCCTCTCTCTTCACACACGTCTAGTGTTTATTGTTTGTCTTCTGGAAATCAAGATTATCTCCCCCTCTCTCTACACACACGTCTAGTGTTTATTGTTTGTCTTCTGGAAATCAAGATTATCTCCTCCGACCTCTACAAACACGTCTGGTGTTCAATGTTAGTCTTCTAGAAAATTACCAATAGTTTTTATCATATTTTACACTCCTACGTTGGTGGTGTTTGGAGAGTATGATCGTGGGAAAAATTCCGCTCTGTTATGCTTGTTAGCCATAAGTCAAGGAGTTGAGATCCCCAGAGGAAACCATCCGGCTTATCTAACTAGCCCTGGACTTTGGCATAAACTTCTTTACAATTTCCTTCGTTATGCTAACAAGCTGGCAACTGAGACTCAATGAAAGCCAGCAGAAGCCAAAAAGACATCATACATATTTGAAATATATCTTACGATTTGTCAATTCTTGGCTCTGGATTGTAACAAAGAAAAAAAGAGAGATATTAAGAAATATATTGCAATTCATGTTTTAAAGTAGTTTTGTGTAGTGAGAACGTTTTTTTCCTTTTTTGCATTTGAATTGCAGATTCCATATTAATGATGTTGAGAAAAAATGTGCTAGAAACCTATTCATGAAATGATAATAATAAATTTTATAACTATGTATACTGTTATACTGCTTATGGGACATACAACAGTGGAAATAATTTGGAAATGTGCAGGTGATTCACACTGATGAGTAAAAAAGAATTAATAGTTGCATTTAAATGTGCAGCTTGTCACTCTTACAATAAATACAAACAAAAAGTAGATACGTTCTATTATGTACTAATTTTATATTTGTTTTAAACCCATCAGTACATTTTGTTCTTACGATAACATTAATGTATCTTTGTTAATTGTTACTTCAAACTGTTATACCACATAAATCAGCTAAATTCTCAGGTTGCTGCTTGAAATTTCCAGTTTCATATTAGTATATACAGTCTCTTAAAATGTTTGTATCTGGACATCTAGCTGGTCGAGACATGATTGAGAGAGAATTTCCTCCCATTTCTTATTCCCTTACATTTTCTGCATGTCTGGGATCTCAGTTTGTTTGGATTATGAAACTCTGTCCAACAGGTCTTGTCTTTGAAAGCTGACACGATGAACAAGATTATGTTGTACTTGTCAGGATGCTATGTAACATCATTGGCTGAGATGTGTTGTACTTACTTCACTGAACATGCTATATATTGATACCACTTCCCTATTCATGACTAAAGAAGCTGTCACAAACTTTTGTTAAATGATTTGAATTTGGGTGCATTTGTAAGGACAATCTCCTCAAGCCTTCTAGAGTTTTCGTTTGGTTATTCCATCTAAGCAGTGGGTTTGGGACAACAAAACATCGACTGAGGCCATACGTATTGTACTGTTCTAGAGGTAACACTTACATTTATATCAGTGTCATTAGAAAAAATATCTAATATTTTAATTTTATTCACTCTTTACATAATTATTACCAGTACAGCTCAAATAGCGTAGTAAGCAAATTATTTAGTTAATTATTAGTTACATATAGCTTAAAAGGGTCCTGATAGTAGAATGATAACTGGGTCACTACAACACACAACTTAAGACTTTAATTCGTTCAGACGGAAAGTTATGAAGTGACTTCCTAAAAATCAGTTGGTTGGTCTGCTGAGTGTCAATGTCAAATGTCTTTAATGGATGTTGAGGACGTTATGTCTGGAATTTGTGTTTGCGTATAGAGATCATTATATCCCAATGTTGCTGCATTTTTTAAATACGACAGTGTAGCATGTCAGCTTGTAAGACTCCATGGTGGGTGAGTCAGTCGGCACCAAATTATATCTCATTTTTATGAATACTGTCTTATCTTGTTTACGATCTGTTTCAAGTTTCAGATTCTTCTTCTTTGTTGGACAAAACTTCAATCCTTATTGGGTAAAATGATATCATTATTTATTCAATAGGACTTAGGGGAACTCCATAAATGTGTTAAAAAACTGTCATCAATAGACATTGTTGTTATTGAAACATCAAAGCTCGTTTTTTAGGTCCAATATGGTCCAAGCCACAGGACAAGGTGTTAGATAAACTGATGCACACCAACCAGTACCATTATTTTCAGTCTGTTTTCTTCCTATTATTCTGAAAACATTAAGTCAGGTTTTTAAAAACCCACTTCAAATAATCTACCATTAATGTGGTTATTAGAATACTTTATATTACGTAGCTTTAACCTGTGTTTGCTACGGAAATAATAACTATGATAGCAGTAATTGTGAACCTTTATGTTTAAACTGCCAGGGATCACGTCTTCTTATTTGCAATCATACTGTTACTGGAAGGACGATATTACGAAAATTGGTTGTGTTATTAATGGAAGCGAGTTAGTCTTCAGCTGTGCATTTCACTATTTTGTTTGAGTTTTGACATCGATATCTGTACAACATTCTGTGTGTTTTTACCTTATCTCAGTATTTCGTAAACTCCTGAATTTCCCTTTGCTGATAAAGTTATTTCAGATGAGACTTCTCCCTCTAGAGATACGGCATAATTATATGTCTTAGGCCAAACTGTTTGGATGTTGATTTGTTCATTTTGACTTGTTCCATCCACTAAATGGATGATAACCTATGATCCAACCTATGAGAGTGATAATGTTCTCACCAATCTAAGAGAGGTTGAATGCAGCTACAGCCAACTGTTCCTATGCTTTAATGAAACTTGGAGGAGGCAAAGTATCCTTCCTTACTATTCTAAGCAAGCAATGGTGTTATGGTTAGGAGGCTCCACTCACAATATGCAGATCGGGGGGTTCGAACCCTATGATCAAACATTTCGCCCTTTCACCCTTTTAATTCCACTATTCATTGATAAAAGAGAAGCCTAAGAGTTAGCGGTGAGTTGACTAAGTGTCTTTCCTCTAGTCTATTATTTCTAAATTAGAGGCATTTAGTGCAGATAATTCTCAAGTAGCTTTGCGCAAAATCCAATAATTTACCTCTTCTTTCTAGCTTCATCCTGCTATTGTTAACAACTGTATATGTCATCCTAAATAATACTGACTGTCAAAAAGTACATCATAGACACTTTCTTTTACCAACCTCACAGCGTTCTGTAAGCCATACATCATGTATTAAATTATAAAAGAAAGAATACCAGGTTCTCTTTCACCACCACCACCACTTTAAAAGTTTTCTGGTATGAGATTCGGAAGTATATATCCATTCTATTTTCTATCTTGTAAACTAGTGGCCAAAAAGTGTTCTGTCTTGTATCCTAATGGCCAAGAAGTATTCTGTTTTATAACCTAGTATCCAAAAATTGTTCTGTCTTGAAAAGTAGTAGCTAAGAAGTGTTCTCTCTTATAGCCCAAGAAGTGACTAACTTACAGGCGATTAGCAGTACTCTCGCTTTTCGTATAATTCTGGTAAGTACCAAGTTCTTCCGGAGTTTCGATCAACAAAATAAATACTGGAATTAATTGTTCTTAATCACTTTACTACGACTGAACTCAAACTATCTCTCAAAGTTGTCTATTACGGCTACTAAACAAGATGTTGGGTTATTCATTTTTTGGTAACTTTTAACTCGTTAGTGGAGTTTGGTCACGCTACAGTTCAGCTGGCTCTTGTCGGTCAGTACGTTTGTAAGTGTACATAATACGTTCCAATGTTTGAAAGACGAGACATATAACTTGTAGCACTGTTTAACTTGGATTTAACGTGGTTAAAAAGTGATAAATATTCCCCAAAACATCATAATTTGATTTCTTCATTCTACGTACATTACACAATTTTAATAATAAATAATTCTTTGCATTTTAAAATATTCAAATTATTACATAAAAGTATAAGAGTAATTTTAAAACAATAATATTTTTTTATCTGATTTCTTTTGAGAATTTAGTCTTTCCTTGTTACTTGACGTGTCCATAATTGTAACATTGGTTTCAATATAGCTACAAAATACATTTGACAAATTGTCACATATCTAAAGTAAAAAAAAAAAAAAAAGTTTGACAGTCGACGATAATGTAGGATCCACCTTCATGATGATGACTTCATTTGATGGAAGTTTCTGGTTACTTAGAAGATAAAAAAATATGTAATTTTTTAAACACTGTACGACGCTATCAAAACTGTTTTGTTTTTCACAGATTTCGTCTAAACGATAACACCGTTGTTTCGTTTCATCAGAACCTTCATCATAATTCATAAACGTCACAAAAATGTGAAGTATTAAATATATTTATAAACTATCTATATATAATATACGTAATAATGATGAAATCTGAAAACAGAAATAGCCAAAAATGTGTTCGTTGTCAACTCACGCGGGAGCTTTGGTTTCTTTCGAATTTCGCGCAAAGCTACAAGAGGACTATCTGCGCTAGCCATCTCTAATTTAGCAGTGTAAGACTAGAGAAAAGGCAGCTAGTCATCACCACCCACCGCCAACTCTTCAACTATTCTTTTTCCAACGAATAGTGGGATTGACCGTCACATTATAACGTCCTCACGACTGAAAGGGCGAGCATGTTTGGTGTGATGGGGATTGGAACCCACGATCTTCAGATTACGAGTCGAGTGCCTTAATCACCTGGCCATGCTGGGCTCACGCGGGAGTTACAAATTTACATAAAATTTATATTTTATAGATTTCAGAGATTTATAGAAATATCTGAGACAAAACAGAAACCTACGATGACACACAGCACAATATTTATTAGAAATACAGGGTGTTCGGAAAGTCATTGTGCACTTATATATTTATTAACAGACATGTTTCAATACCGAATAGGAGGTAAATATGAATGATAATTGCAAAAAATGTTGAAAGTGACTCCCGTTGGCATCAATACAGGATTGGATCCTTCTTATTTTGTTTCTAAACACCGCTATCAGTTGCTGGCTTGAAATAGACTGAATGAATGCTGTTATCGCTGCTTTCAAAACCGCACAGTGACTTTCCGAACACCCTGTATAATCTCACAAAAAAAGCAGATTACAATTGTAGTGTGTTATAAAATAGAAGGAAAGATAGTTTCACTTGATAACGAACCAGTAGAGAGTAGAGATCAAACTTTAACAGAAACTGAAGGGCGGTCTTTAACAGGATAATTACAATGTGGTTGGCACAGAGAAATAGCAAGCTTTTCGTGGAACTGTTAACAGTTTAATCCACACTGAAATACAAGGATGAAGGTAATATTGACAACAGTAAGATATACATTTAGTACGAAGTAATCCAAGTGGGTGTATAGCCACTACAAAACTACCACTGACAACAGGTGACAGGATGAAATGTTTTAAGTGGACGTTGAAACACACACAACGAGATGACCAAAGTTAGAAACGTGTACTTTTAGCAGGTGCATTCTATATCGAATTATTTAGTTAGGATGAGAGACATTTTGCTTGATGGGATAAAGAAAAATGGATCAATGGAATATTCACAAAAATGGTTTGTATTTCACAATTAACATGTTTTACGCTGAATAGGCTTATATAAAAACTGAGAAAGTTAATTAAAAGGCTTAGCTGAACTGTGGAGAGTAACACGGGACATTTGTAACGATAATCCAAATTACATATTGACAAACGGTAGAGCAGCATGAGAATACGGTGTAATGTTTCATGTGATGAGAAGGTCTCACATCAAAATGATAATCACGCCCCTCGTCATGTTGACAAAACGTTAAAATCCCTTCACTATTGATCTCTTTTAGTAGGATGGTCAAATTCCTGAACTCTTTATGGTTGTTATTCTGTTAAAGATCTCAATGCCGTTGGATTAACCAGATAGTAAAACTTGTGTCTATAAAGATAGTAACGAAGATGGTACACTACATGGAAATTTCTCAAAACGCTTTATCAAAAGTGTAGCATCTTTTTACGCAGTTATTTCATGACTTCCTTATATAGAAAAAAAATTTTCCTTTCTCTCCTATTACACAATTATTTCTAGTGATGGTGAGCTTTTGGGAAGATAACACTGGTATTGTGGCAAAACTTTATAACTTAAATGTCTTTTTTCTTTCAATCTTATCTTAATCATTAGGATAAAATATTATGGTATAGTAATCTATACTCTAACATACTCCATCGGTAATTAGAGAGTTAAACAGCAGTATCAAATCATATGGCATGGTAATCTATGCTCTAACATACCCATTAATAGTTAAAGAGTTAAACAGTAGGATAAAATCATACAGTATGGTAATCTATATTTTAACATACTCCATTAATAGTTAGAGAGTTAAACAGTAGGTAGAATCATATGGTATGGTAATCTATACTCTAACATACTCCATTAATAGTTAGAGAGTCAGACAGTAGGATCAAATCATATTGTATGGTAAAATACTCTTACATACTCCATTAAGAGTTAGAGAGATAGACAGTAGGATCAAATCATATGGCATGATAATCTATACTCTAACACACTCCATTAATAATTAGAGAGTTGGTGCAACAATTTATGAAACAAGTTTTAAAGTAGCAAATTCTCACAGCTGAGTACCTGTTCCATATATTGTCTTCTTTGTTCTTCTCTTTGCCTTCTACAACCTCTGCATATTCAAGATTGAAAATTAAGCGATAATATATAAAGTATCTGATGCTGGATACAAAAATCATCAAGTCATACGACAAACAGCCGATACAAAATTGCGATAGAATGGTATATATGAAACTATAATTTGTCATTGTTTGGCAATTACTACGTTTGGTAATACGTAGTAGTGTGATGCTGTTCTAAATCTGATTCCTTTTCAGAACAATAAGTAATAGTTCTTTCGAATGTAAATTATTAATACGTTAAAATGATAGACTGGGGACTTACAATTTTGAAGAAAGGAACCATGGTGTCGTCAGAAGTAAGTTCCTGGACTTATAAAGCCATATTCTGGGGTTTGATAGCTTGTGGTGGACAAAGTAAACATTGGGGCTATGCACGCTATTTAATGGCATTATGAAACTAAAATAATATGGATCAACTTGGCAGTCCAGAACTAACGAGAAAGAGATTCGTAATAAAAGTCATACCTCAGACATGAGAAGAAAATTGTAACGCTTTTTAACAGGCAAGAATTCACAAATACAAAGGACAATGACAAAAGCTGTCTACATGACCCAGACAACAGTAGGCAAAAGAATCAAAAAGGATCTCTCTCTATGAATAAACTATACAAGTTGCTTCAACGAAATATCCAAGATTAGAGATCCATTTGTTGAAGACTCTATGAATATATCTATTCAAGACAAATTCAGTACGTCACGACACCCTACAAAGAGTATGTGCACTCTGTTAACTATGAAAACTTTAATGTAATTTTGTATTAGGAGACTGGTGAAACAAATTTTCAAAAGGTACATGACATACCGCGAAACTTTGTCGAAAAGATTCACGTTTATTAGTGGTGTTGCACCAGAGGTAAGTTATGAATCAAGAGGGTAGGTACAAAGGTCAAAGTATTTTAGTTCTGGAACTTCGTGCAAAGCTATTCGAGAGCCACCCTTTATTTAGTAGTGTCAGACTAGAGGAAAACCAGTTAGTCAACAACACCCACTGCTTACTCTTGGGCTATTCTTACCAGTGAAAACTGGGATTGACTATTACATCATAATATCCTCCTTTGACTGAAAGTTCGAGCGTTATAACCACCAGAACAGGTCAGATTATACTCTCGTTACAATCAAATCAATCTTCTTCTTACTTTGTACTGCATTTAAATACAGAATTTGTAAGGAAAAGAGGCCTAATCAAGGACATGGACGGTTTTCTTTCAGTAAATATTATTCAAAATCGAGCCCTTTCCCCAGATATGGATTTCATACAGTTCCATTACTGGCTCTTCGGTCATTGAGCGGTAAATTTGAAGGTTAAAATAGCCCAATTTGTAACTTTGCGCTTGACAACAAACACGGCCTTTAGTGTATGTGTTAGTTTTTATCGACAGTTTAGGTAACATATGAGAGGTTCATGTTTATTTTCTGGTTTAAACTGCATATCTAGTATTTCTGTGGAAATATAAAATGGTATAAATCTCTTTCAAGTTTATCTGAACTTTCATGGTCTTAATATCAAAAAGTATTGATTTCTCTGTTGAGAGTTATAAATTTTTTTGAATCAAACATCAGGTTTTTATATACCTTTATAGATGTATTTGAATCTTATTTGGCCAAATCTACTGTAAAAAAATCTAAGTTATTTTATGCATGGACGGAAAAAACATTATTAAAAACGTAAATGTCATTCTAATCTGGAATTGATTAGTTACTGAGTGCTTTATGTGTTTTGGTAATATTATTTGTTAAAATCCTCCCATATATATTTTAACTTACGCTTATTGTATTTACTTGCTAGACAATTTTTCACTGCATGTGCTGATATACATTTAATGCAATGTCTACGCCTTCAAAACCTCAACTACATGATAAGAGCGAAAAAAGAATTACTGGTGACGAAAACGAGAGCGAAGAACATGAAGACGATGATGCCGGTAACGTGTTTGCTCTTTCGGCCTCTTCGATTATTTTTTTTCTCACCAGGGATCTTTGGACTATCTTCTGTTTTGTGTAAAACTCTGCAAAGTTGTTGACAATGATTGGTACAGGCATCCCAACAACCACTACACCAGCAATACAGCACACACTCCCAACCACTTTGCCAGGTAAACTAACGGGAACCATGTCTCCAAAACCAACAGTCGTCATGGTAACACAAGCCCACCAAAAGGCAGAGGGAATACTGGTATAAAGTGTTTCAGGTTCGTCTTTCTTTGCAAAATAAGCGAGACTAGAGAAAAACAAGATGGAAATTACAAGGGATAAGATGAGCAACCCGAACTCTTGGATACTTTTCTTCATTGTATATCCCAAACTTTGCAATCTTTTCGAATGTCGAGCCAGTTTTAAAATTCTCATAACCCTTGCTACACGAAAGATTAGGATAATTTCGTGAATGTTTTCAAAATCTTTAGGGACAATATTTGTAGCTACAAGAATTGAAGACACGATGAAAGGGGTAATAACTAGGAGGTCAACGATGTTTATTATACTTTTTAAAAAACTTCCCTTTGTTTGGTGCATAAAATGATCTAAAGATATATTCTATACTAAACCAAACCACACATGTGATTTCAATCATACCCAGGTTTTTGTTTTCTTTGTGTAGCGGAATTTCTTCATTGACATCTTCATCATATTGTTCCTTTAAGGAAGGTATCATACCTAAAATCTGTGTGATGGATGATAGCAGGATGAAGAACACAGAGAAGCTGGTAATGATCTAAAGAAAAAGTTAAATTCTGATCACTAATCGATACTTATTATCACTCTATGTAAGTATATGTGTTTAAAACATTCACGAATTACGCAGCTCTGCGATGATTTTATTGTCTTGAAATATTCATATTTTACAGTAATTCTTGTACGCTGAATCCAACAATGATACCAATTTTCTTCGTCGCGTACTGATTTTTCATAATATGCCATATGTATGTTTAGACAAAGGAATTACTTTTATTAAAATCGGGTCACACTTTGTAACGCTTAAAATATTGGCAATCGATAAGACGCTCGCGTAGCCGATTGGTCTGTGACCCAAACATCATAATAGAAAAATGTTCATTGTGAGTAAACGAGATAATAATTTGATTCAAGTAAGAGTTTTTCCTTTGATGATTTCTAAATAATCCTTACATGAGAGAAAAAATGAATATTATTTTCGAAATATGCGTAGTTAAATTACGAAACATCAGTTATTAAAACGAAAACAGCTTTTATAAAGTTATAATTCGCAAACCTGTGTTACGTAAGAATTAATAAAAATACCAGTTATAAAAAATCATAAAAAGTACATTTTGTAATATAACAAATAAGGAATAATTGCAGCAGTAGCACCCGAATAGAATGTAAACAATGGACAACCAATCATAAAACTATTTTAAGGGTAAACATCAAGTGTCAAATCCAATAATGTTTTCAGTTTAGCCATTCATCCCCTGTCCTTGGCAAGTTGTAGATAGGTATGGATATCCTTTAAAAAAGTAAAATAACAATCATGGAAATGCAAATATTAAGTTTTACTAACTTTTGTATGAAATACCTTTAGCTTAGTTCATCCTTGCAGTGATGAAGAAATGATAGATGGACGATGGTCCATGATTTTATTTAGAGAGCTCCATCTATCCTCTGTTTCAACTATTTGAACTGTACCTTGCATGCCTTTCATTTTATGAACCAAACACAAAATACAGACCTCAAGATGGACAAAACACAACCTCAAGGACCCGACATGAGGATCGTGGGTTTGAATCCCCGTCCCACTAAACAAGCTTGCCCTTTCAATCGTGGGGACATTATAATGTGACGGTCAATCACCCTACTTATTTGCCAATGAATAGTATATCATTGTATGATAAATTAAATAATGTTGCCAAAACTGGTGGCACTTTGAAGAGCTCGCTGTAGACATCGCACCAGTTTTTCCCTCATGGCTCCCATCCACTAAACTGTTAGGTGAAAACTAAAGACATGTAACAATTTTACCATGTCACATGTTATTGTTGCATGATATTTTGTAACCAACTTGGTATCCTTTCTGTTTCGTGCTATGTCCCGATAGTTCATCTACAACAATTCCTTCTGAGTTTTGTGCTTTCTAAAACTGATGATCAACACCCATATTGTTATCTTGTTTGAATTTGAAGAACCAGCAAAACAAACAGTAACGCTCTTCTGCTTCTTGAAATACAGATTTTACAGTAAGGGAACGTGCAAGTTTTGCTTTGTACAAGACATGAAAATTCGTGAGATTTTTACTTTGCAAATTAATTCGGTAAAAAAGGGTTAGGAGAATAGTGAATGAATGTAAAACGATTCCTTGTTACCCATTAAACATTTACTTCCAATACTTACATATGAACAGAAACGGAGATTTGGAGGCTATTGGACTTTGGCATGATTAATTGAAGATTTCGATACCCCCTGGGGCTATAATGTATGTATCTATTTTCCCAGATTCAACTATACCTGCTTTGAAGTTATTTTAGTGTACTAGAAGTCCGATCAAGGCCTGAGACGTGCTTCTATCGATCTTTTAACATTGGGAAAGTAGAGGTCAGCGACACGTCTGGACTTAGAATGCTAAAATCCGGGATTCGATTCTCATCAGTATACGAAATACAGATAGCCCATTGTGTAGCCTCGCGCTAAAACAAACGAATGAATCTAGGAAAGTTCTCAACCACAAATTGTAACAGGAGCTCAGTTAATGCCAAGTTTTTGTCACTGTGAATCATCTTATACTTAAGTAACAAATCTCATGAGAATAGTCCTAACATCAAGAGATAAGATATTTAAAACGGTGAACGTACTTTTCTACAATATATAAAGCAATAAGTTTAGCATATAATCTAAATATTTTTTTTCAAGTTACTAATATGCATACGCATGTGAAAATAGTTTACTTTTAACTAAGTACAAAACTGCACAATGGGCATTCTTAGATAATTCCTTCACAGGGATTAAACCCTAAAAGTTAGCGCTGTAGAACCCCAAGCTTATGGACGTGCCACGTGGGAAGGGGGAAAGTAATTGGGGGACTAGTGAAACAAACAAATTAGTAGTGAATGTACTTTATTTATACGACTTCATATAATATAAAAGGATAATAAGATGAATACAGTATTCATCTGGTTGTGATAACATGAATAAGTAAAAATGAACGTACTTTGGCAGCCACTGAAGTATCAGGTCTTTCCTTTAGGTTCCAGACAAACTGCTTACATTGCGCATATTTTCCTTCTTCAAACTTTTCAACTTCTGTTCTAAAAGTAAACCGTTGAACGTCTAAGTCAGTATAAAATTGATTCATTTTTTTCATAGTACTTGCTCATACAGCAAGGCTCCATACAAGTTTCTTTTAACATCGAGTAATCAAAATCGTCAGTGAGCGCCCTCACACAAAGTTCGTCCACCAAATGGAATTTTTCAGTGCGGTAAAAATTAATAATCGAAGTGAATGATGCAGGACTGTGATAAAAGAAAAACTCGTTTCCATCAGGATTATACTCGTCAGAGTATTCCTCAAATTCCTTAGGATCTCGGCATAGTCGTAGACGACCTAAGCGGGTTTGAGGGTAGCGCTTCAAAGTATCCCACATCACTTGATATTTGACACCACCAACATTTAGAGTCACCCTGTGGTTTTTTGGTTTCAGTAAAATCAGCCATAGAGTCATTTAAAGACAAATCAAGAACATCTTGTGTTTGCGCATCATTTATATCTATTAAGGAAATGGGTAAACTACAAGAATATTGCGACTCTTCCATAGAAAAAAAGATGAAAATCTGGAAGAATACGAAACAGTTATTATTATTTTTACAAAGAAATACAAAATGTTTATTCTATCATGCAATAAATCTAGATCTAATACACCCCACAAGCCAATCAGCCTCTTAAAAGTCTACCAGCAAAATATTTTCATAATCTATTTTTTAAGAGTTTATTTAAATATACATCCGTCACACAAGCCTAAATCATTTCAATGTATGTATATATATATCTCATGGATAGAATTTCATAGACATGGCCAAGTGGTTAGGGCGCTCAACTCGTAATATGAAGGTTCGAAACCCCGTGACACCAAAGCATGCTTGTCTGTTTCAGCTGGTGGGGGCATTATAATGTGACGGCCAATCAACTTGTCTTTAGTAAAAGAGTAGCCCAAGAGTTGGCAGGGGGAATAACTAGCTGCCTTCCCTCTAATCTTACACTGCTAAATAAGAGACGGCTAGCGCAGATAGTCCACGTGTAGCTTTGCGCGAAATTCAAAACAAACCAAACAGTTTATGCCTCTACTAATAAACTTGTACCATTTATACCTGTACTAATGTATTTCATTAATCATTTAAATGCAATATTTGTTTTATTTAAGTTTTAGTAGTTCATGGTACTTTAGGGACACGAGGAGGGATAAATTAATGAGTAAGAGGTGTATTGCTGAATTATTGTTATGTAAACCCTGTTGGTCCGACAAAACGGATAATCCAGCAAGGCTTTGGAACCAAGAGTGCAGGAAATTAAGAGTGCACTTAAGAGTATTCAGTGTGTGTATTTAGATTATGTTTATGTTTTTGTTCTTGCTTCTAAAGTGTTTTGGTGTAAATATCTATATCACTACAATATATTCATTTGTTTTATTTGTACCGTTATTATGCACATGCCCTCAACATACGACGGATTAAATAACTTAATTAAAAAGGCACTCGACTTTCATTTAGAAGTCACTCGTTCAAATCACTACCGTAATATTCATTATTATTTTTCAAATGTACTTATTACTATATTTATAACAATTTTTTTTCATATTTGGAAAAACAGGAATACAGTTATGGATTCTATATATCTACCTATTTATCCACTCGATTCCATCAAGGAACATAGGACCGCAATCTCTTGTGGTTTCATGAACAAGTATTTAAGTGCGCAGGTTGTTAGCCCACAGCACCGAGCCGTCCCTAATTTAGTAGTGTAAGACTAGAGGGAAGGCAGCTAGTCATCACCACCCACCGCTAAATCCTGGGCTACTCTTTCTACCAACGAATAGTGGGATTGACCGTTACATTATAACGCCCCACGGCTAGGACGGCGAGCATGTTTGGCGCAAACCCGCGACCCTCAGATTATGAAGCGCACGCCTTAACGCGAAAGACAACTTCATGAAATAGATAATTTGAGTCTAGTTCAACAATTTCTGCTGGAACGTTATGGGTAAAGATTTGAGCAACAAGAGTATGTTACTGAAACTATGGTTTCTTTCCATCAGAAATTGTTTATTACTAGCCTTAAGATGAAGAGGTAATTTAATATATATATAAAAGCCACTGTCTATCTTTTGGTAACACATTAAAACTTTGTTAAAATTGAAAACATCATGTTATACAGAATGGTGCCATTAAACAATATGGCGTGCTAAGAAAGTAATAAGCCATTAACGTCATATCTATAGAAAGTAATGAAGACGATTTTTGAGAAGCAAAATTTAATGTAAGAAAAGAAAAATTCATTGTAATTTAGGATTTTTCTAAACTTTATGGTAGTACAATGTATGACTGTTTTTCTTTTATGATGATGGGGGAAATTTTATAAACAAACTCACTGAACGAAGGGCGAGGACGTTGGAGGGGGGGTAACACACCCCAAGAAAATCAAGCTGTAATAAGATAAATTTAACCGAAATTTAAAAGCTTTCACACAAAATGTTAAAAGACTATAGAATAGCCAGTTATTTACAATGAAAAAAATTGATAACAATGCAGACTAGGCCAAACGTTTTAATATAACAATTTCATTATGTATTTTTTCATGGGACATAAAAGTCTTAAAACAAATAAATACATAAGTTACATGAGGCAGTTTTAAAACTCTCGATTTCGCTCACCATGAAAATATTTCGAAAACAAAAACCATCTTTGAATATTATCGCCACCTAAGTTACTTTAATACCCACCTAGATCTGAACCAAACGTTAGCCCAATATTACTCATTAGTCTGTTCTCTTCTATATTTTAGGTTATTATTATACGATCGGAAATGAACGTTTTGATTTATGAATATTTATAAATGCAAGTTACATCGATATTAAAATTATCAACGGAACATTCATTATTCCTTATTTGAAACATTATTACATAGCATAAACAAGTATTCACGATATTTTGTAGACACTAGTTGAACTACTATTAGAGAACAAGTTTCAGAGCAAGTTAAACGTTTAGCTTCTCGAATGAATGGATGTCGTCGGTGTTTGGGTACATACCCTGGAGGGTCAGGTTCTCTATGACCTCTTCCTCCTCCCCGTATTTATATTCTTGGCTGATTGATATTTATGACTGTGAACTGAATTTTATTTGGTCCTTTTCAGGACAATGTCCATGTATTTTGGCTCGTATACAGTTTTTATTCTATTAGCAGAATGTCAAGTTTGCTGGTGGCATATTTTTTAATACATAAATAAATAAACTATAATTATTTTTTTAATTTTTATTTAAAGTTTATATTTTTTATTATTATTTAAAGTTTTTATATTTTTTTATTATTATTTAAAGTTTTTATATTTTTTATTATTATTTAAAGTTTTTATATTTTTTATTATTATTTAAAGTTTTTATATTTTTTATTTATTTTTATATTTGAAATATAAGTTAACTGGGGAGAGATATTTGGGACTAGCTTCATCATGTATGAGGTACCTTTCTAGTTCGCATAGTAATTCGTTTTTCATCCAATTCTTATTAAAGTAGATAATTGTAATATGTAGGAGTCTGTCTGGTATGGTTGGTATGTTTGAGTATTTGTGAATGAATTGAGATGATATTGTTCTTGGAACTCTGTATGCAGTTCTGAGGAGTGTGTTTTGGATTGTTTGTAGTTTAGTTTTAATTATTTTATTGCTTATAGTTATCCATGCTGAAGCTGCATAGTCTATTACAGGTCTAATATATGTTTTATAGATTTTTAGAATGTTATCTGTAGATGCTCCACTGTTTTTACCAGTTAGACTCCTAGCATAGTTAGTTCTTCGCCAGACTTTATTTTTAATTTTGTTCACATGATTGATCCAAGTTAGTTTTGAATCATAGGTCAGACCTAAAAATTTTGCCGATGGGGCAGTCTGGAATAGAGTGCCATTCATATATAGTTCTGGCTGTTGTTTTTTGTGTTTTGTGGATTTCGTAAAGACTACGAGTTGTGTTTTTGCTGTGTTTATTTTTATTCTATATTTTTACAGTATTAACTTATTCTATTTAGTTGCGGTTGTATGTTCGTGGCTGCTATCGTGGGTGTTGCGGCACTTTTCCAGACTGCCACATCATCTGCGAACTGTGAAGAGAATCCATGATTTGGATCTTTCAGTGGCATATTGTTTACATACATGATGAAGAAGTAAAGTAAAGCTTCAGGAGTAAAGTATTCAGAAAAAGTTCCTTCAACATTTACTCTACATTTTCTGTTTTCCAAAAAGTTAGATAACTAGCGAATAATTCCTCGCGGTAGTTCCATTTCATTCATTCGGAACCTTAGACCATCGTGCCAAACAGTGTCGAATGCTTTCTCGATATCAAGGAAGCAAGCGACTGTACATTCTCTTTTGTTGAAGCTATCTATTATGGTTTCGGTTAATCTGATTAGGTGGTCTGTCGTTTGTCTAAATTTCCTGAATCCATTTTGTTCTTTTGGTAATTTTGATGTTATCTCCAAGAATGTGGAGAGTCTATTACTGATTATTCTTTCAAGAATTTTGCCTACACAGCTGGTCAGGCTGATTGGTCGGAAGCTGTTCTTTGCAGAATGTCTACAGTAACATGTTCATTGCTACTGCTTAATTTCATTTCTATTACTGAAAGCTCCACTTTGTAGAGCAGCATAATGCCTCTGTTTTCATCATTCTTATTTGTTCTGTCTTTTCTTATGGTTGAATAATTTGGTATTTTAAATCTATTGTTATTGTATATTAGTTTCGCTTACTATTATAATATGGGGGTTAATTTCTTGTATTAGGTCTTCGATCTCATGTTTCTTGGAAGCTATTGCACCTTGGATGTTGATATACACTACTGTGAACAAGCTTCTCGAATATCCTCGCGTGCATTTGAATTTCAAAGATTTCCACGTAAGAGAAAAATTGTACTATCGTTCACAACAATGTAATGCGAAAACAAACAAACTAAAGTTTACGGGTTTCATACAAAGTTACATTTAATAACGAAAATGCTATAGATGTATTTATATAAATACATTTATTAGCTGTCCAACCATAATTATAGTTATTAGGCGTATTGCGTTTTAATTATTATGTTATTTAATCAGTTTCTCAACATTTCTTCTTGAAAAAAACAACTAAGGGACCGAATAGCGAATGTCTTGTTAAAATATAATAGTTCTAATAGTAATATTGTAAACTGTACGATCCGACGAATGGAGATAGTTTCAAACATTTTCTTTCTTTTAATAAAAATATAAATAACTTGGATATTATTCAAACTTAGTATTTAACTTTCTGATACTAATGTTAAACTATTTACCCCCCGTTGCTAGGGTCATTTCCCACAATGCTTACCTTCGTTGCTAGGGGCATTTCTCCCACTGCTTACGCCCCGTTGCAAGAGACATTTGAATAACTGCTTACCCACCGTTGCTCTAAAAATTTTCCCCACTGCTTACCCACGTTGCTAGAAACATTTCCCACACTTTTACTCCCTTGCTAGGGACATTTCCCTTACTGCTTACCCGCCGTTGCTAATGACATTTTCAACACTGCATAACACCTGTTCCTAGGGACATTTACCTTACTACTTACCCCAAAGTTGTAAGGACATTTCCCCCACTGTTTACCCCCGTTGCTAGGGTTATTTCCCACACTTCTTACCCTTCTGTTTAGGGACATTTCTTAAACTTCTAACACTTCCGTTGCTAGGGACATTTCCACCACTGCTTACACCCCGTTGCTAAAGACATTTCCCACATTACGTACCCCCCCCGTTGGTAGGGACATCTAACCCATTGCTTACCACCCGTTACTGGGGAAATTTCCCCCACTGAATACCCCCCACTGCTAGGGAAATTTCTCCCTCTGCTTACCCCCCGTTGTAAGGGACATTTTCCTTCTGTTTATCCTCCATTGCTAGGGACATTTCCCCCACTGCTTAACTCTCGTTGCTAGGGACATTTCCACCACTGCTTACACCCAATCGCTAAAGATATTTCCCACACTGCTTAACCCCCATTGCTAGGAAATTTCCCTCATTACTTACCCTCCCGTTGATAGGGACATTTCTTCAACTTCTGACCCTTCCGTTGCTCGGGACATTTCCCACATGGCTTACGCACGTTCTTAGGGAACTTACCCACCCTTTGCTAGGAACATATCCCCCTGCTTATCCCCCGTTGCTAGGGGTATTTTTCCCACTGCTTAACCACGTTGCTAGGGACATTTCCCTCACTACTTACCCCTCGATGTTAGGGACATTTCCACCACTGCTTACCACCCGTTGCTAGGGACATTTCCACGTTGCTTACATTTCGCTCTACAAACATTTCCCACATGGCTTACCACCGTTGCTAGGAACATTTCACACACTGCTTACCCCCCGTTGTTAGGGACATTTCACACACTGCTTACCCCCCGTTGTTAGGGACATTTCCACCACTGCTTATCCTCCGTTGCTAGGAACTTTTCCCCCCACTGCTTCACACCATTGCTAGGAACATTTCCACCACTGCTTATCCTCCGTTGATAGGAACGTTTCCCCCACTGCTTCACACCGTTGCTAGGAACATTTCTTCCACTGCTTAAACCTCGTTGTTAGGTCCATTTCCACCACTGCTTACACCCCGTTGCTAGGGACATTTCCCTCACTGCTTACCACCGGGTTCTAGGAACATTTCCCCTCTGCTAAATCCCCCGTTACTAGGGACATTCCCCCACTGCTTAAACCCCGTTGTAAGGGACGTATCCACCACTGCTTATACCCCGTTGCTAAAGACATTTCCCACACTGCTTACCCACCTTTCTAGAAACATTTCACCCACTGCTTACCCCTGTTGCTAAGGGCATTTCCGACATTGCCTACCCCACGTTGCTAGGTATATTTACTCCTCTGCTTACTCCCCTTTGCTAGGGATATTTCACCCACCGCTTACTTCCCGTTTCTAGGGACATTTCTTCCACTGCTTACACCCTGTCGCTGGGTACATTTCTCCCACTGCTTAAAATTAGATGATAGGGACATTTTCCCCACTGCTTACACCTCTGTTGCAAGAGACATTTCCCACATTGCTTACCTTCCGTTGCTAAGAACATTTATGATACCGCTTACCCCCCGTTCCAAGGGACATTTCCAATACTACTTACTCACGTTGCTAGGGACTTTTCCTTCTCTGCGTATTCTCCCGTTACTAGGGGCTTTTCCCCCCACTGCTTACCCCCCGTTGCTAAGGCCATTTCGAACAATGTTTACCACCACTGCTAGTGACATGATATCCACTACTTACCCCCCGCTCCTAGGGACATTACCCACACTACTTACCCACGTTCCTAGAGACATTTCCCTCTCTGCTTATTCCCCCGTTAGTAGGGACATTTCCCACACTGCTTACCCCCGTTGCTCGTGACATTTCCCACTGCTAAACCCCCATTGCTGGGGTCATTTCCCCCACTGCTTACCGCTGTTGCTAGGGACATTTCTACCACTGCTTACCCCCCGTTGCTAAGGACATTTCACCCACTCCTTACCACCCGTTGCTAGGGACATTTCGCCTACTATTTCCCCACTTTTTTCCCATTCACTAGAAACAATTTTCCCATTGCTTAACCCAGTTCCTCGGGATATTTCCCACACTGCTACCCCCCGATGCTATGGACATTTCCCACATGGCTTACCACCGTTCCTAGCGACTTTTCAGACACTGCTTCTTCCCCATTGTTAGGGACATTTTCTCCTCTGCATACCCCCTGTTGCTAGGGAAATTACCCCCACTTCTTACACGTCCGTTGCCAGGGACATTTCCCACACTGCTTTCCTGCTGTTGCTATGTAATTTTCCCCTACTGCTTACAACCCCTCCTATTGATATTTTCTCCACTGCTGACTCCTTCGTTACTCGTGACATTCCCCAACTACTTACCCCCCGTTGCAAGGGACATTTCCCTAACTGCTTACTCGCCTTGCTAGGGAAATTTTTCACTGCTTACCCCCTGTTGCTAGGGTCTTTTTCTCCACTGCTTACCACCCGTTGCTAGGGAAATTTCCCCAACTAAATACCCCCCGTTGCTCGGGACATTTCCCACACTGCTAACACCCCCGTTGCTATGAACATTTCCCACACTACTTACCCCCATTGCTAAGAACATTTCCTCAACTCACTCCTTACCTGCCCCCGTTGTTCGGGACATTTCCCTCACTGCTTTCCCCCGTTGCTGGGAACACTTCACACACTTTTACCCTTCCGTTGCTAGGGAAATTTTATGCTTTGCTAAACTTTTAAACTATACGTTGCTAGGGAAATTTCCCACATGACTTACCGACGTTGCTTGGGACATTTCCCCCATTGCTTACCCCCGTTACAAGGGACATTTCCACTACTGCTTTCCACCGTTGCTAAAGAGATTTCACTTACTGCTTACCCCCCGTTGCTAGAGAGATTTCCCACACTACTTACCCCCCATTGCTAGGGACATTTCCTCAACTGCTTACCTCCGTTGATAGGGAAATTTTTACTGCTTACCCGCCGTTGCTAGGCACATTTCCTCCACGGTTTACACCCCGTTACTGGGGAAATTTCCCACACTGAAAACCACCCATTCCTGAAGAAATTTCCCCCACTTCTTACCCCACCATTGCTAGGGAAATTTTTACTGCTTACTCCCGTTGCTAGAAACATTTCCTCCACTGTTTACCCACGTTGCTTGGGACATTTCCCTACTGCTTACCCCCGTTGCTTGGTACATTTCCCCACTCAATACTCCCGTTTCTAGAAACATTTAACGCACTAATTTCCCCCAGTTGCTACGGACATTTCGGACACTCCCTACACCACGTTGCTAGGGATATGTACTCCACTGCTTACACCCCTTTGATAGGGATATTTCACCCACCGCTTACTTTCCGTTTCTAGGGACATTTCTTCCACTGCTTACACCCTATCGCTAGGTAATTTCCCCACTGCTTAAAATCCGATCATAGGGGCATTTTCCCCACTGCTTACCCCCGTTGCTAGGGACATTTCCCACATTGCTTAACTCCGTTGCTAGGGACAATTCTCCCACTGTTTACCCCCGTTGCAAGGGGTATTTCCCTCACTTCATACCCCTCGTTGCTAAATAACGTCATTTCCCACATCGCTAGGGACATTGTTTATCCCCACTGCTTACCCATCGTTGCTAGGGCTACATTTCCTCATTCCTACTACTTTCCACCCTGCTTACCCCCCGTTGTTACTAGGTACATTTCCCACATTGCTTACCTGCCGCTTCTAGAAACAATTCCCCATTGCTTACCCCCACATGTTTCTAGAGACATTTCTAGTTTCCCACTGCTTACACCCTGTTGCTAGGAATATTTTCACCACTGCTTACCCTTCGTTGGTAGAGACATTTCCCCCACTGCTTCCCCACCGTTGCTATGGAAATTTCCCCCACTGTTTATCACCTGTTGCTAAGGGTATTTCCACTGCTGCCTACACCCTGTTGCTACGGACATTTCCCAAATGGCTTACCCCCGTTTCTAAAGACATTTTCCCCTCTGCTTATTTTCCGTTGCTAGGGGCATTTCACCAACTGCTTACCACCCGTTTCTAAGAAAATTTTCCCAACTGAATGCCACCGTTGCTAGGGATAATTCCCACATTAACACCTGCTTCTAGAAACATTTCTCCCACTGCTTACACCCTGTTGGTAGGAACATTTCCACCACTGCATACCCTCCGTTACTAGGGACATTCCCCCACTGCTTCCCCACCAATGCTATGTAAAGTTTCCCACTAAATACCACCCGTTGGAAGGTATATTTCCCCCACTGCTTACCACCCGTTGCTAGGGATATTTCCCACACTGCTTAACCCCCGTGCTAGGGACATTTCCCCTCTGTTTATTTTCCATTGCTTGGAACATTTCATCTACTACTAATTCCCCGTTGCTAGGGGCATTTCCCCCTGATAAACCCACTATTGCTTGGTTCATTTCACCCACTGCTTAACCCCCGTTGCTAGTAAAATTTCCACCACTTCTTACACCCCGTTGGTAAAGACATTTCCCACACTGCTTACACCCCGTTGCTCGGGACATTTCACCCACTGCTTACTCCCCCGTCGAAAGGGCCATTTCCCTCACTATTATCCCCTGTTGCTAGGGACATTTCCCTCACTGCTTACCTTCCATTGTTAGGAACATTTCCCTCACTGCTTACCCCTGTTGAAAGGGTCATTTCCCCCTCAGCTTATCCTCCGTTGCTAGGGGCATTTCACGCACTGCTTACAACCCGTTTGTTGGAAAACTTCCCTAACTGAACACCAAAGTTGCTGAAGACATTTCTCCAACTACTTACCCCCAGTTGCTATGGACATTCCCCACATGGCTTACCACCGTTGGTGGGGACATTTCACACAATACTTACCCCCCGCAGTTAGAGACATTTACCACACTGCTTCCCCCATTGGTATGGACATTTCCTGCCGCTTCTACAAACATTTCCCCCATTGCTTACCTCCGTTGTTAGGTACATGTCCCCCACTGCTTACACTCTGTTGCTTGGAACATTTCCCACACGGCTTACACCCCGTCGCTAAAGACATTTTATACACTGTTTACCCCCCGTGCTAGGGACATTTCACCCACTGTGTACCACCCATCGCTTGGGACATTTAGCTCAATGCTTATCCCCCGTGGCAAGGGACATTTCCCCCACTGATTACCCCCGTCGCTAGGGACATTTAACTAACAGCTTACCCCCGTTGTTAGGGACATTTCACCCACTGCTTGCCACCATTTGCAAGGGATATTTCCCTCACTGCTTATCCCCCATTGGAAGAGACATTTCCCATATTGCTTACCCCCGTTGCTAGGGACATTTGACCCACTGCTTACCCCCGTTGTTAGGGACATTTCCCACACTTCTTACCCCCCGTTGCTTGGGACATTCCCCTCACTCTTATCCCGTGTTGCTATAGACATTTCCCACATTGCTTACTCCCGTTGCTGGGGATATTTTCCCCTCTGCTTAACCTCCGTTGCTAGGGACATTTCACCCAGTGCTTATAACCTGTTTGTAGGGAAATTTCCCCAACTAAATACCACCGTTGCTAGGGACATTTCCCCAACTACTTACCCCCCGTTACTAGGTACATTTCCCACATTGCTCACCTCCCGCTTCTAGAAACAATTCCCCCATTGCTTACCCCCGTTTCTAGGGACATGTCCCCCACTGCTTACACCCTGTTGCTAGGGATATTTCCACCACTGCTTTCCCTCCATTGGTAGAGACATTTACCCCACTGCTTCCCCACCGTTGCTATGGAAATTTCCCCCACTGCTTATCACCTGTTGCTAAGGGTATTTCCACCGCTGCTTACACTCTGTTGCTACGGACATTTCCCAAATGGCTTACCCCCGTTGCTGGAGACATTTCCCCCTCTGCTTATTTTCCGTTACTAGGGGCATTTCACCAACTGCTTACCACCCGTTTCTAGGGACATTTCCCCCAGTACTTCATCACCGATGCTATGGACATTTTCCACACTAATTAACACCCATTGCAAGGGATATTTCCCTCACTGCTTACCACCCGTTGCTAGGGATATTTCCCCCACTGCTTTCCCCCCTTACTAGGGACATTTCCACCACTGCTTACCTAAGTTGTTAAGACATTTCCAACACTGCTTACCCCAGTTGCTAGGGTCATTTCACCCACTCCTTACCCCCGTTGCTAGGGACATTTGCCAAATTGCTTACCTCCGTTGCTAGTGACATTTTCCACAGTGCATACACCCGTTATTCGGGACATTTAACCCAAAGCTTACCCCCATTTATAGGGACATTTCCCCCTTACCTTATCCTCCGTTGCTAGGGACATTTCACGCACTGCTTACAACCCGTTTTTTGGGAAATTTCCCACATTGCTTAACCCCGTTGCTAGTGACATTTTCCACAGTGCATACACCCGTTGTTCGGGACATTTAACCCAAAGCGTACCCCAATGCTAGGGACATTTCCCCCTTAGCTTATCCTCCGTTGCTAGGGACATTTAACGCACTGCTTACAACCCGTTTGTTGGGAAATTTTCCCAACTGAATATCACCGTTACTACGGATATTTCCCCCACTACTAACCCACCTTTGATAGGGATATTTCCCTCATTACTTACCCTCGTTGTTAGAAACATTTCACACACTGCATACACCCGTTGTTATGGACATTTAACCTATTGCTTAACACCCATTGCTCGGGACATTTCCGACATTGCTTACCCCCCGTTTCTAGGGACATTTCCCACATGGCTTACCACCGTTGGTGAAGGCATTTCACACACTTCTTACCCTCCATTGTTAGGGACATTTCCCACACTCCTTACCCCCGTTGCTAAAGACATTTCCCCAACTGAATATCCCTGTTGCTAGGGACATTTCCCACATTGCTTACCTCACACTTCTACAAACATTTCCCCCATTGCTTACCCCTTTGCTAAATACGTGTCCCTCACTGCTTACCCCCTGTTTTTTCCACAACTGGGATATTTCCACAACTGCTTATCCTCCGTTGCTAGGAACATTTCCCCACTGATTAACCCCGTTGCTAAAGACATTTCTCACACTACTTACTTACTAGGAACATATCCACCTGCTTATTCCCCGTTGCTAAGCGCACTTCCTCCAATGTTAACCCTCGTTGATAGGGACATTTTCACCACTGTTTACCCTATGTTGCTAGGGACATTGCCCCTGTGCTTACCCCCCATTGCTAAAAATATCATTTCACCCACTGCTTACCAACCATTTTAGAGGAAATTTCCACAACTAAATGTCAATATAACACTTGTTACAAATAACATGAGACACTCATGTTAATGTAACACTTGTCACACAGAAAGAGTCACTCGTGTTAATATAACACTTGTTACAAAGAACAAGAGAAACTCATGTTAATGTAACACTTGTTAACAAGAACAAGAGACACTCATGTTCATGTAACACTTTTACAAAGAACAAGAGAATTCGTGTTAATGTGACACTTGTTACCAAGAACAAGAGACACTCATGTTAATGTAACACTTCTCACCAAGAACAAAACTTGTTAATGTAACACATTACAAAGAACATGAGAATTCGTGTTAATATAACACTTGTTACAAAGAGCAAAGACACTCATGTTAATGTAATACTTGTTACAAAGAACAAGAGAACTAGTGTTAAAATAACACTTGTTACAAAGAACAAGATAACTTGTGTTAATATAACAGTTATTGCAAAGAACAAGAAAACTCGAGTTAATGTAACACTTATTACAAAAAACAAAGGACACTCGTGTTAATGTAACACTTATTTCAAACAAAAGACACTGATGTCAATATAACACTTGTTACAAAGAACATGAGACACTCATGTTAATGTAACACTTGTTACACAGAAAAGAAACACTAAAGTTAATATACCACTTGTTACAAAGAACAAGACACAATCAAGTTAATATAACACTTATTACAAAGAACAAGAGACACTCGTGTTAATGTAACACTTATTACAAAGAACAAGAGACACTCGTGTTAATGTAACACTTGTTACAAAGAACAAGAGACACTCATGTTAATATAACAGTTATTACAAAGAAAAAAGAGAAATAGTGTTAATGTAACACTTGCTACAAAGAACAAGAGAACTCATGTTTTTAATATAACAGTTATTACAAAGAACAAGAAAACTCGTGTTAATATAAAACATGTTACAAAGAACAAGAGACACTCGTGTTAATATAACACTTGTTACAAAGAACAAGACACTCGTGTTAATGTAACACTTATTACAAAGAACAAGACATTCATGTTAATATAACACTTGTTACAAAGAACAAGACACACTCATGTTAATGTAACACTTGTTAAAAACAACAAGAGACACTCGTGTTAATGTAACACTTGTTACAAAGAACAAGAGAACTCGTGTTAATGTAACACTTGTTACAAAGAACAAGAGACACTCGTGTTAATATAACACTTGTTACAAAGAACAAGAGACACTCATGTTAATATAACACTTGTTACAAAGAACAAGAGACACTCATGTTAATATAACACTTGTTACAAAGAACAAGAAACACTCATGTTAATGTAACACTTGTTACAAAGAACAAGAGAACTCGTGTTAATATAACACTTGTTACAAAGAACAAGAGACACTCATGTTAATATAACACTTGTTACAAAGAACAAAAGACACTCATGTTAATATAACACTTGTTACAAAGAACAAGAGACAATCATGTTAATGTAACACTTGTTACAAAGAACAAGAGAACAATCATGTTAATATAACACTTGTTACAAAGAACAAGAGACACTCGTGTTAATATAACACTTGTTACAAAGAACAAGAGAACTCGTGTTAATATAACACTTGTTAGAAAGAAAAAGAGACACTCGTGTTAATATAACACTTGTTACAAAGAACAAGAGACTCTCGTGTTAATGTAACACTTGTTACAAAGAACAAGAGACACTCATGTTAATATAACACTTGTTACAAAGAACAAGAGAACTCGTGTTAATATAACACTTGTTACAAAGAACAAAAGACACTCATGTTAATGTAACACTTGTTACAAAGAACAAGAGACACTCATGTTAATATAACACTTGTTACAAAGAACAAGAGACACTCATGTTAATGTAACACTTGTTACAAAGAACAAGAGACACTCATGTTAATATAACACTCGTTACAAAGAAAGAGACACTCTTGTTAATATAAAACTTGTTACAAAGAACAGGAGACACTCATGTTAATATAACACTTGTTACAAAGAACAAGAGAACTCGTGTTAATATAACACTTGTTACAAAGAACAAGAGACACTCATGTTAATGTAACACTTGTTACAAAGAACAAGAGACAATCATGTTAATATAACACTTGTTACAAAGAACAAGAGACACTCATGTTAATATAACACTTGTTACAAAGAACTAGAGACACTCGTGTTAATATAACACTTGTTACAAAGAACAAGAGACACTCATGTTAATGTAACACTTGTTACAATGAAGAAGAGAACTCTTGTTAATATAACACTTGTTACAAAGAACAAGAGACACTCGTGTAAATGTAACACTTGTTACAAAGAAGAAAAGACACTCATGTTAATATAACACTTGCTACTAAGAACAAGAGACACTCATGTTAATATAACACTTGTTACAAAGAACAAGAGACACTCATGTTAATATAACACTTGTTACAAAGAACAAGAGAACTCGTGTTAATATAACACTTGTTACAAAGAACAAGAGACACTCATGTTAATATAACACTTGTTACAAAGAACAAGAGACACTCATGTTAATATAACACTTGTTACAAAGAACAAGAGACACTCATGTTAATATAACACTTGTTACAAAGAACAAGAGACACTCATGTTAATATAACACTTATTACAAAGAACGAGAGAAGTGTTAATATAACACTTGTTACAAAGAACAAGAGACACTCGTGTTAATATAACACTTGTTACAAAGAACAAAAGACACTCATGTTAATATAACACTTGTTACAAAGAACAAGAGACACTCATGTTAATATAACACTTGTTACAAAGAACAAGAGACACTCATGTTAATATAACACTTGTTACAAAGAACAAGAGAACTCGTGTTAATGTAACACTTGTTACAAAGAACAAGAGAAAAATCACGTTAATATAACACTTGTTACAAAGAACAAGAGACACTCATGTTAATATAACACTTGTTACAAAGAACAAGAGACACTCATGTTAATGTAACACTTGTTACAAAGAACAAGAGACACTCATGTTAATGTAACACTTGTTACAAAGAACAAGAGACACTCATGTTAATGTAACACTTGTTACAAAGAACAAGAGACACTCATGTTAATGTAACACTTGTTACAAAGAACAAGAGAACTCGTGTTAATGTAACACTTGTTACAAAGAACAAGAGACACTCATGTTAATATAACACTTGTTACAAAGAACAAGAGACACTCATGTTAATATAACACTTGTTACAAAGAACAAGAGACACTCATGTTAATATAACACTTGTTACAAAGAACAAGAGACACACTTGTTAATGTAACACTTGTTAAAAGAACAAGAGACACTCATGTTAATATAACACTTGTTACAAAGAACAAGAGACACTCATGTTAATGTAACACTTGTTACAAAGAACAAGAGAACTCGTGTTAATATAACACTTGTTACAAAGAACAAGAGACACTCATGTTAATGTAACACTTGTTACAAAGAACAAGAGACACTCATGTTAATATAACACTTGTTACAAAGAACAAGAGACACTCGTGTTAATATAACACTTGTTACAAAGAACAAGAGAGAACTCATGTTAATATAACACTTGTTACAAAGAACAAGAGACACTCGTGTTAATGTAACACTTGTTACAAAGAACAAGAGACACTCATGTTAATGTAACACTTGTTACAAAGAACAAGAGAACTCGTGTTAATATAACACTTGTTACAAAAAACAAGACACTCATGTTAATATAACACTTGTTACAAAAAAACAAGAAACTCGTGTTAATATAACACTTGTTACAAAGAACAAGAGACACTCGTGTTAATGTAACACTTGTTACAAAGAACAAGAGACACTCGTGTTAATATAACACTTGTTACAAAGAACAAGAGACACTCATGTTAATGTAACACTTGTTACAAAGAACAAGAGAACTCGTGTTAATATAACACTTGTTACAAAGAACAAGAGACACTCATGTTAATATAACACTTGTTACAAAGAACAAGAAACAATCATGTTAATATAACACTTGTTACAAAGAACAACGAGATACTCATGTTAATATAACACTTGTTACAAAGAACAAGAGAACTCGTGTTAATATAACACTTGTTACAAAGAACAAGAGACACTCGTGTTAATGTAACACTTGTTACAAAGAACAAGAGAACTCGTGTTAATATAACACTTGTTACAAAGAACAAGAGACAATCATGTTAATATAACACTTGTTACAAAGAACAAGAAAACTCGTGTTAATATAACACTTGTTACAAAGAACAAGAAAACTCGTGTTAATATAACACTTGTTACAAAGAACAAGAGAACTCGTGTTAATATAACACTTGTTACAAAGAACAAGAGAACTCGTGTTAATATAACACTTGTTACAAAGAACAAGAGAACTCGTGTTAATATAACACTTGTTACAAAGAACAAGAGAACTCATGTTAATATAACACTTGTTAAAAAGAACAAGAGAACTCGTGTTAATGTAACACTTGTTACAAAGAACAAGAGAACTCGTGTTAATATAACACTTGTTACAAAGAACAAGAGACACTCATGTTAATGTAACACTTGTTACAAAGAACAAGAGACACTCATGTTAATATAACATTTGTTACAAAGAACAAAAGACACTCATGTTAATATAACACTTGTTACAAAGAACAAGAGACACTCATGTTAATGTAACACTTGTTACAAAGAACAAGAGAACTCGTGTTAATATAACACTTGTTACAAAGAACAAGAGACAATCATGTTAATGTAACACTTGTTACAAAGAACAAGAGACACTCATGTTAATATAACACTTGTTACAAAGAACAAGAGACACTCATGTTAATATAACACTTGTTACAAAGAACAAGAGACACTCGTGTTAATGTAACACTTGTTACAAAGAACAAGAGACACTCATGTTAATGTAACACTTGTTACAAAGAAACAAGAGAATTCGTTTAATATAACACTTGTTACAAAGAACAAGAGACACTCATGTTAATGTAACACTTGTTACAAAGAACAAAAGACTCTCATGTTAATATAACACTTGTTACAAAGAACTAGAGACACTCATGTTAATATAACACTTGTTACAAAGAACAAGAGACACTCATGTTAATGTAACACTTGTTACAAAGAACAAGAGAACTCGTTAATATAACACTTGTTACAAAGAACTAGAGACACTCATGTTAATGTAACACTTGTTACAAAGAACAAAAGACTCTCATGTTAATATAACACTTGTTACAAAGAACAAGAGACACTCATGTTAATATAACACTTGTTACAAAGAACAAGAGACACTCGTGTTAATGTAACACTTATTACAAAGAACAAGAGAACTCGTGTTAATATAACACTTGTTACAAAGAACAAGAGACACTCGTGTTAATATAACACTTGTTACAAAGAACAAGAGACACTCATGTTAATATAACACTTGTTACAAAGAACAAGACACAATCATGTTAATATAACACTTGTTACAAAGAACAAGAGACCATCATGTTAATATAACACTTGTTACAAAGAACAAGAGAACTCGTGTTTATGTAACACTTGTTGCAAAGAACAAGAAAAAATCACGTTATTATAACACTTGTTACAAAGAACAAGATACACTCACGTTATTATAACACTTGTTACAAAGAACGATAGAACTCGTGTTAATGTAACACTTGTTACAAAGAACAAGAGACACTCATGTTAATGTAACACTTGTTACAAAGAACAAGAGAACTCGTGTTAATGTAACACTTGTTACAAAGAACAAGAGACACTCATGTTAATGTAACACTTGTTACAAAGAACAAGAGAACTCGTGTTAATGTAACACTTGTTACAAAGAACAAGAGACAGTCATGTTAATGTAACACTTGTTACAAAGAACAAGAGACACTCATGTTAATGTAACACTTGTTACAAAGAACAAGAGACACTCATGTCAATATAACACTTGTTACAAAGAACAAGAGACACTCATGTTAATGTAACACTTGCTACAAAGAACAAGAGACACTCATGTTAATGTAACACTTGTGGCAAAGAACAAGAGAATTCGTTGATATAACACTTTTTACAAAGAACGAGAGACAGTCATGTTAATGTAACACTTGTTACAAAGAACAAAAGACTCTCATGTTAATATAACATTTGTTACACAGAAAAAGAGTCACTAATGTTTATATAACACTTGTTACAAAGAACAAGAGACACTCATGTTAATGTAACACTTGTGACAAAGAACAAGAGAACTCGTTGATATAACACTTTTTATAAAGAAGGAGAGACAGTCATGTTAATGTAACACTTGTCACAAAGAAGAAAAGACTCTCATGTTAATATAACACTTGTTACACAGAAAAAGAGTCACTCATTTTTATATAACACTTGTTACAAAGAACAAGAGACACTCGTGTTAATGTAACACTTATTACAAAGAACAAGAGAACTCGTGTTTATATAACATTTGTTACAATGAACAAGAGACACTCGTGTTAATATAACACTTGTTTCAAAGAACAAGAGACACTCATGTTGATATAACATTTGTTACAAAGAACAAGACACAATCATGTCAATATAACAGTTGTTACAAAGAACAAGAGACCATCATGTTAATATAACACTTGTTACAAAGAACAAGAGAACTCGTGTTTATGTAACACTTGTTGCAAAGAACAAGAAAAAATCACGTTATTATAACACTTGTTACAAAGAACAAGATACACTCACGTTATTGTAACACTTGTTACAAAGAACGATAGAACTCGTGTTGATGTGACACTTGTTATAAAGAAGAAGAGACACTCATGTTAATGTAACACTTGTTACAAAGAACAAGAGAACTCGTGTTTATGTAACACTTGTTATAAAGAACAAGAGACACTCATGTTAATGTAACACTTGTTACATAGAAAAAAAGACTCTCATGTTTATATAACACTTGTTACAAAAAACGAGATACACTCATGTTAATGTGTCACTTGTCACAAAGAACAAGAGAATTCGTTTTAATATAACACTTATTCCTTATTGTTTCTTATTGTCTAATCGTTGGAGTTCTCCTGTTACATGTTGTAATTTATCTTGAAGAAGTCTCTGATTTATTATGTTATATATGTTACACATTATGGTTTTAAAAAATATGCTGGAAAATTCAATTTAGAACTTAGATAAATATTAATATGTATCAAATTTATGATACTTGCCAACAAGACATACACACAATTTTCTTTGTTAATACTATCATACAATAAATAAAAAAAAAACACAATACAATTTAAAATAATGGTGAATACAAATAGTTAATACAAATAATTATTTGTATACAAAAATTTTACAAACTCACAAATAATATTCAGTCTTCTATGCGGTCTGGAACTGAATATTTTATTGACAGCCTTACACTGCTTTATATGTAACTATCAAATACATATAAATATATATACAGGTATAGGTAATACATACCCTTTGTTTTACGGTTTTAAACTTTTGATTATCAGACAAGTCACTGCAGTGTCTTTGAGTAAACGCTGTACTTTTCTCATGTGAATAAATAGAACCTATGACAGACACTTGAACTTCCTGAAACTAACAACAAACAAAACAGCCATAATTGTAGTTAGGTCATCTGTAAAGAAACTTAATATATTACCTAAAATGAAAACAGAAAAAAAATGCAAATTTCAATGTAAAATAAAGACTGTTGGAAATAATAGGTAGTTATGAAGTTGTATAAACTATCTTGAGTTACACTTACAATTAAGATTTAATTAATCAATCAATATAAATAGTTTGTTTGTTTTTGTTTTGGAATTTCGCACAAAGCTACTCGAGGGCTATCTGTGCTAGCCGTTCCTAATTTAGCAGTGTAAGACTAGAGGGAAGGCAGCTAGTCATCACCACCCACCGCCAACTCTTGGGCTACTCTTTTATCAACGAAAAGTGGGATTGACCGTCACATTATAACGCCCCCACGGCTGGGAGGGCGATCATGTTTGGCGCGACACTCAGATTACGAAGCGCACGCCTTAACGCGCTAGGCCATGCCGGGCCCCCAGTATAACTAGTTATTTACAACTTTCAACTGATAAGATCTGATTTCCATACAGTACTTAATAATAAGATCTTTATTGGAGTGTAATTTAGGCTAATGCAGTGAGATGTGTGGAATCTTTAATAATATACTATGTTCAAGTCGAGCTGCATTAGTGTCAGAAAAATTGGATACAGAAACGTAATAATAGAAAATTCTATGATATATTTATATAATGAAGTAGTACATCATCTCTTAGTAACTGAGTTCATGAAAGAAAAAGACTGGGTTCAAAATAACTACAAACAAACAATCCTTATTAATTCACTAACACAAACATTGCGTGTGTATACTTGCCCAAGGAACAATAAACAGTCTCTTCTACAAAAATAAGTATCATCATTTTATTGAGCTTAAACTATCTACCAGACTGTTTAAACTCAATATTTCTCACTTTACAGCTAACATCAGATTCATCAAGAGGCCCATTACACCATGAGCAGAATAGGTGTAAGCTCAATACAATGGTAAGGAGAAAGATAACTTAAACAACATCAAATTACATACACACACACACACACACACAGAACAAATTATAAATTCAAAAACATACTATGTCAAATACTGATTGAGGTGTTTAAGACTGTTAAGGGAAATTATAAACGTAACAGTTGTCTTTAACTAAGACAGCTTTATTTTTCTAACAGGGTAGTTGACCTCTCAAAAGGACTACCTTCAGATGTAGTATATGCAGTTAATCTGAGGAAGTTAAAGGGAAAACGCATTACATATCTGAGTAATAAGGGATGGCTTTGAGTGTTTTGTTGTTGTTTTAGGGTTTAGTACAGTAGATAGGACAGTCTCAATATACCAGCGTGTTCCTTGTTGTTTTAAATAACATGTATTTATTTGTACACACAATATTTTTCTCTCTCCCTACTTCAGGCTTAATAAATAATAGAAAAATGTGTAAAACTATGCTTTTAGAATGTGCTAGATAAGATTTGTTCAAATATATCAAATCCTAATTTTACATGGCTTTTGTAAATACCTGAACTTTTATGATTTTGTAACATTTTATCATAAGAAGTGATGTGCACCTGCTACAGTTTCTTAGATATTCAAATATGATCTTAAAATCCTAATTTTAACAAATATCATCAAGTGTGTTCTAAAAACGTATGTTTTAGATATTTTTCTGTTATCTAATAAAAGATATAACAAATTAAAAAGACAACTTTTTTTTTGTCCACCTCCTGCACATGGGCAAAATTTATACTAACCTAAGCAGCAGAAATGAGGTCTAGCTTTCATCACTAACACATCATATCCAACATCACACCCTCTATAGTGGCAGTGGATCACCACTTGGCTGCTGTGGTGTCTCTTATTATTTATTCTTATTATTATGCATTACATTAATGTAACAATGAACATCATATTAAGTTCGCAAATCTTATTTGGTATGCTGGCTACTTCCCAGAATATTGTATCTTTGAGGTCCCGTGATATATGTATAATTTCAGACAGTCCCACAAACAGAAGTTAACTAATGTCAAGCCCATTGAATGAGTTGGCAACTCACAAGTGAAATGTGAAATTATTCTGCCTTCAACAGGTTCCTGCAAGATATGTTCCAACTAGTTACCAATAGGTGAAGAATCACCATTCTGCATGAAAACAATAATTTCCACCACATTCTGTCGATGAAACTAACATTAGTTATGTTCATTGCACAGAACCCTGCAGCATAAAATGTACACGTTTGCATTTCGCATGTTGACGGGTATTAGAAATGTTATGATCTTGTAATAAAGTCAGTTGTAAAAACCACACCACCCTGTCATCTTAGTATGATGAAGGTGTTTAGGAAATCTTATATATGGATTAGTTTCCAACCAGATAATACAGTTGGCTGTGTTGACAATTTCAAAATGAGTGAAATGTGCTACATCAGTCAATACCACATTGGCAGGAAAATGTTCAATAACGATTCAAAGTTGACTGAAGAGCTCATTGAACAGTTGAAGTTGCCAAATCCTGACACAGGGTAACAAAACATCCATTGCTGCATCCATATGTACTTGAGCTGACTTTTTCAGACCTCAGCAACAGCATCAGCTAACTAGATGTTGATGAGCTCTATATGGTTTATAGCAAATCCAACCTATCTCCTTGTATTTCTTTTGTAATTATACAACAACAATACTGGAATAAAGCCCTCTGCAGATGTTATGCAATCTGCAATTCTCTCAGTACTGCTCTAATGTTGTAGCCTATTGTGTAATTACACTTTACTAGCTCACCTATCCGCAAACTTGTCAATTTCATGTTAGTTAAATAAATAAATAAATAAAAGAGCCATTTATACCAATCAGAAATAAATCAAAGTGGCCTTCCTTTCACATGATACTCATTACAACCCTGTACAATTTCAGCTTCCTATACCATGATGTTTGTGGGAAATAATGTGCTGCGCTGTGGCCCTTTTTTTGTAATCACCTTGTACTCCAGTGAATGACTTTTACATCCATACTTAGTTTGGATAACTCATAAAAACTTATGGCATTTTATGTATCGAGCTGCTGCTGTCTGTTTCATTAAAACAAAAGTAAAAGGAAATTTTAGTTCAAACAAACATGTCACTAAACTATATCAAGATTAAAATGTATTTTAACTAATTTCCAGTAAAAGCTAGATGAAAGTATGAATTTATATTGTACAAAGCAGTGGTTCTCAATTTTTTTTGACTAGCGGCACACTAGAACAAGCTGAAAATTTTCACGGCACACCTGGAAAGCCTTAACGATTTTTTTTAGGTACACGTCATACGGCAAGAGTTAAAAGCCTTAGAACGAAAGTCACGGCCAAAGCAAGCGATAATAATGTCATTGTGCATCACGTTTAAATACATGTAAAACAGAGTGCGAACTTAAAAAGCCTTAGAACGAAAATCACGGCCAAAGCAAGCGATAGTATTGTCAATGTGCAGATGACATTAATATCGCTTGCTTTGGCCGTGATTTTCGTTCTAAGGCTTGTTAACGATTTTGTGGTATAGGAGAAAATTTAACACTTTTTATTTTTACACATTTTCAATGTGACGCTTGAGCCTGCTTCCGAGAGCAAATCAAATTGAAGCGAGGCTCTAACGTAGACAAACAAGTTCGCATTTGATCATCGACTGTAAGAAGCCTCTCTCTCTTTCTGGCTTTAATTTCAGTCAATGCTGAAAATCCAATTTCGCAAAGCCACGAAGATGCAAATGAACTGATTGCAGGATATGAATTTTTAATGGAGATCCAAAACTCATCCAAGTTCTTTTCGGGAAAAAATGACTGACAAAATTTCTCGTTTCGTAAATCAATGAGCTGTTCTTCCTCCTCATTTGTAAGATTTGTTGTCTCGTTGATTCCGAATGGATAGGTCACCCAGTTATATTCATCGACAGCAAGTGACGGGAAGTAATGTTTTAGTGCGGACTGTAGGTCGCTTAATGTGTTCAAAATTTGAGGGACATTCGTTAATGGAAGGAAAACAATCAAGGACTCCTTTCGAGATCTTATTCTTCCACAGCGTCAACTTTTCATCGAAGGCCTTCAGTTTGGATGTTGCACTAATAATGTTTTCAGATGGTCCTTGGAGACTTTACTTCAGAGAATTTCATTTGTCAAACAAGTCGGAGAGAAATTGAACCTTCAGCCACAAGTTCTCATCATGAAAAGAAAATTCAAAACCTGCTTCCTCAACTTCCAAAAAAAAAATTACTCAATTTTTAGTTGGACAAGACGCTTTAACACATGTCCTTTCGAAAGCAACCGAACTTCAGTATGATACAGTAGCTTTTTGTAGTCTGAATTCATAGCCTCACAGAGACGAGAGAAAAGTCGAGATTGAAGTGGCCGAGACTTGATGAAATTTACCACTTGAATAACTTGATTCATAACAGACTGCAAATCTTTCGGCAAAGATTTGGGGGCGAGCGCCTCTGTGAATCATGCAGTGAACAATTCTAATGTTTGGATTTTGTTGGCGCACCAGTGACGAATCCCTCTTTTTTTCCTTGTATTGAAGGACAGCCATCGGTGAAAACGCTGACACAGTTATTCCAATGTAATTTTAAGAGCAAAATGTTTTCATTCACCAACTCGAAAATGTCTTGGCCTTTACTTTTTAAACCTTTGCAAAATAAGTATTCGTTTACGATTTTTCCAGCTTTTATGGATCGAACAAAAGTCAGAACTTAGTTTTTCCACTAACGTCAGAAGATTCATCAACTTCAAGAGACCATAGCAAAGACAATTCATCTTCAGGCGCTTCCAAGTGTTCGCAGACTTGATCCTTCAAATCCGACGATAAGTCTACAATTCTGCGCAAAATTGTGTCATTGGACAGTGGAACTTACTTAACCTTTTTCGCGGCATCCGTTCCAAGCATAGTTTCAACAATGATTGTTAACGCTGGGACAATGACTGATTCGGCCTCCGTATGCGCTTTCTTGCGTTTTGGCAACAATTAAACAACCTTATAACTTGCAATCAATCCTTTTTCGGGCAGCTTCATGTATTTCACAAGCTTCCTTGATTGCTCATGTTGTTGAGCCGCGAAAGTCTCGAAGTAATCTTTTGGTTTATCTTTCACAGCTGAATGTTTTGCTTCCAAGTGTTTCTTCAGTTTGCTAGAGCAAGCGCCTCGTTCGATAAAATTACATTGCAGAGTAGGCAGAATGGTAATTGAGAATGTTCCGATTCCAAAACAATAAAATCGTATTCGATGTATTCGTTTTTGTACTTTCGTTTGATTTCTTGCTTTTGATTCAACACATTCTCCTTTGCAGCACCAGACTTACTTAAAATTTTTTTCATGGATAAATGATAAGCTAATTCATACACGATAAGCACGAGGTTCTGCAGTTGATATAAAACTGTAGCTTACCGCAGAATGAGAACGTGTTCCAGAAAGCAATTTGATTGTTTGATGTATCATTTATTACGTACGAAGCGCTTTTTGTGCCACAGTTAAACTAACAATCGAACTGTTGCAGTCGTGAATGAAATTTAAGTATAAACTTCTCAGTGCTCTAGTTCAATGAAAACCATCGAATGTTTTGGATGGTTTCAGAGTGTCTCTATAGTAGCTTTATTAACTGATGTGTTCAACTTGCTTGTAAAATCCCAAGAAAGTTGAATGTGTTTCAAAAACACTGCGGTACACCTGCCAATCTCTCACGGTACACAGGTTGAGAATCACTGGTACAAAGAGATAAAATATATACTGATAATGAACTGAAGTATTTGCACTGGTGAAAAATAAAATTCTAGAATCATGCCATGTCAGGACTTTGGACCACCTTGGGCTTCACCGTCGCAAGTTCCACTCTCAACTGGTGTACTTGTTGACTTATCTGTTCAATTTTCTGATCTTTTTCTTTCCGCTAGTACAGCGGTATGTCTCCGGATTTACGACGCTAAAATCAGGGGTTCGATTCCACGCGGTGGGCTGACCAGATAGCCCTTTGTGGCTTTGCTATACGAAAAGCGCACACACACACACACACACTTTTTCTTTCACAAGCATCTCGTAATGATAATGAGATGTACTCTCTCCTCCGACTACTGCAGCCTAAAAGTTAAACAATGGAAAAATTTATAGTACATATTGTACTTAATTCTAGACCAAACATCTGAGCTTGATATGAGCCAAGAGTAAAGTTAAAATATTTTAGAAACTTGAAGGATATAACAGTGGATAACACTGTCTTTATATTTTCAACCTCAGGTAGGGTTTTTTGCTCCTGTTAAAGTACCAAATGTATTAATTAAATTTCATTATATATAAATAAGTTATGTATCAGTTGGAATTTAAATCATCAACATAATCATCTGACAAAAATTTGACTATTAAAATAAAGACAGAATATGATATGGAAAGTGGTCTGGGAAATATTACTAGGCCTAAACAAAAATTACGTTTTATAAAAATTCACTATTCATTCATACCGTTAATTAAAGGGAAAAAAAATGTATTGATGAAACATACTGGCCTACTTTTTTCAAATTAATATAAATCAAACATAATTATGTGAATCACACATACTTACATTACAATTTTCAATGCTTTTTGCTTTAGCCGCATCTTTAGCTGCTTCCTGATAGCATAAGCCATCTTAAGCCTAATGTCTGAAACAAAGTAAACTTAAAACTCAATAAATCACTAAATTAAAAACACACAAGTTTAATAAAAGTTTTGATTTTTCAAAACAGTTAAAATGTGGGTAAAGCTTTAGATATTACCAACAGTTTTCTGGAAATTATGCTATTATTGATAAATAAGAGTGAGTACTTACGTTTATATCCTGCTCTCAAAAACGGTTATAAACGTTCTATTTTGCTAAGCAACCGAATAACAATATCTCAGAATAGAACGATGCTATAAATATTGTAACCAATCAAATTTAGCTAGGAACTAGCGACACTTTACAAAACGAAAAGGAAAATGAATATGCTTTCCAAAATTAACAAATGCTTAAGTAATCCACTTTTTAACACATTTTTCATAATTTTTGCAACCACTTTATTTTTTATTAATTTTACCAAAATTAATTCAAATGAGAAGTAGTTACGTTACATGCAGTAAAACCTAAATGACAAGTTTGTTGTTGTTTTGAATTAAGCACAAAACCACGGCTATCAAAACCCGGTTTTTAGCGTTCGTTTTTTAGCGTCCACAGACATTCCGCTGAGCCACTGGGTAGCAAATGACAAGCAATTAGAAAAATGAATCAATAATGGAATGTTTAATCATTTAATAATAAAATTAATTATGATTAAAGAGTTTTAACTACTTACGCCTAAAGTTCAGTGATGAATTGGTACCCAGTTTATGTTTTCATTTGCTGCTTTCTTGTTTTCTTAAAAATACAGGCAGTCAGTGATGCGTATCTGTTTTCTTACAGTAAAGCCATATCGGGCCATCTGCTGAGTCCATCGAGGGGAATCGAACCCATTATTTTAGCTTTGTAAATCCGCTGTACCAGTGGGAGACATTGGTGATCCTGATAAAATAATAAAAAATGAACTCCCTAAACCTCATGTTCTATGCCTATAGGGGCGGTTTGTTTGTTTTTGAATTTCGCGCAAAGCTACTCAAGGGCTATCTGCGCTAGTCGTCCCTAATTTAACAGTGTAAGACTAGAGGGAAGGCAGCTAATCATCCCCATCCACCGCCAACTTTTGAGCTACTCTTTCACCAACGAATAGTGGGATTAAACGTAATATTATAACGCCCCCACGGCTGAAAAGGCGAGTATGTTTGGTGCGACGGGGACACGAACCCACGACCCTTAGATTACGAGTCGCATGCCTTAACCCACCTGGCCGTGCCGGGCCCTATAGAGGCGGAATATATGTTGTTTGCTTGATTTAAATTATATTTTGTAGACCGTATTACTCATCATTGATTTAGGTGTTTGAATAACATTATTTCGTAGACAAACAGGTTGTTTTAAATGTTTCACTTGTAAATTTTTTCACGAAACGCGAAATTCAGTGAAGCTAGAAAAAATTGATGAAAAAGTCTACTTTATTCTTACAACAACCAGTTTCTATCATTAACGTTTCAGCACTAAACGTTTAGCCATACTTCACAATCGGTTAATCCTATTTTATTTTATTTGTCCACACCCTCTACACCCTCTCACATACAATAATAATAAAAGGTGTGATTTTAACTTGATATAAGTTAAGTACAAAGCTGCACAATGGGCTATCTGCGCACTGCGCACCACGGGTTTCTAGCGTTGTAAGTCCGCAGACATTCTGCTGTGCCACCGGGAGGGCTTAAATGTGCTTGCTAGCTAATTCCGTAATTTCCGAAATACCCAGTGATTTCAATACACCCCTTCTGAACGTCGGCATTTGTACATTAGAAAAAAAAAAAAACTTTTTTTTTCTTGTCTAAAATAATTTTCCACGTATTTTTCTTAAAATAATTTGAACATTTCGTATTTGGTCAAAGAATTATTGATGTTGATTAAATAACAATATGCATTAATATATTATAGGTGTTTTGGTCGTGTTGTGCGTGACATGAAGGGTCAGATACTATTTCTTCTTCCATAACACTGTGCAATCTGCATTATTTTTGTTTATAAAATATGTAAACATCCCACGCTGATTTTCAATAAATCAAATAAATTAATAATTAAGTAATCAAAATATGTGTTACTATCAAGATAAGGATTATTTTTCTTTGCTTGTTGATAAGCGCAAAGCTGCACAATTGGCAATCTGTTTTGTGCTCAACACGGACGTCGCAATCCGTGTTTTCACGTTGCAAATTCACTGACTCACCATGCTCTCCGCCGGGTGGCTTTCTTCATATTAAAGGCACACAGTTGTTTTTTTAATACCAAACTTTGTATGTTAAAATGTTTTATACACGCAACATAACTGGATTGTTTATATAAATATTTATTTACTTATCAGTTACATGTCGCCACAGCACTACGTACATATTTCCAGAGGTGAAATATTTATGAAGTCTCTAAGTCATTTTAAACTCATCATTTTGTAATCTAGATTATTTGAGTGTGTGAATAATGTTGTTCTCCTTGGCCAAATTTATGATTTTGACCAACTATTTAATGTTATAGATTTCTTTTATTTTCTTTAGGTTACTAGATGATGAATAAAGAAGAACTCAAAAAAGGCCATAAATATTAGAAACAATATTTGCTAGTACCTTAAACATTGTCATCTCCAAAATCTGGGCCCGGCATGGCCAGGTCGATAAGGCACTCGACTCTTAATCTGAGGAGTCGTAGGCTCGAATCCCGATTATAATGTGACGGTCAATCCCACTATTTGTTGGTAAAAGAGTAGCCCAAGAGTTGGCGGTGATGACTAGCTATCTTCTCTCCAGTCTTAGACTGCTAAATTAGGGACAGCTAGCACAGATTAGCTCGAGTAGCTTTGTGTGAAATTCAAAAACAAGCAAACAAACCCTGGGTTTAGTTCACGTAGTTTCGATTGTAACGGCATTTCATTAACATATATTTATTTTAATATAAACGATTGTTTTAGTTAAATATATATTAATATTTAGAAATGCACGCCACTTCTTGTGTTAAATATGTATTGCGAAATTCTCCTCTATTTTATAATTTTGTAGAAGATTCTAGAGTAAAGAATCATCAACTGCAGATATGTGTATTTAAGTTCTAGTGACTGCGAGTATTGTTGCCAACTGAAATTTCTAGAACCTTGTCTAATGCTTATAAAAATAGTTATCAAACTCGCTGAAAAATAGCATATATTGTTAGTTTGCAACAGTTAGTGTACTACAAACCTCAGAACTGATAACTGTGATAAACGCTTATTAATCGAAAAAAACTACCTATATTTGACCTAGAACGTTCATAGATGTCGAACACTACAAACCATTTAACTTTAGACGATAATATTTTTACGAGAACATTAGATATTTTCCGCGATTAAAACTCAGCTTGTAAACGACGTGAGTCCAGCGAATAATAGAGTTAGCGAGTTTACTCTTTAAGTGAACTGCATCTAAATCAACTTGAAAGTTATTATCATGCCAGATAAAGGACTTAATATTGTTTGTGTGTATGAATCTTGTTGGCAATTATTATAAATTTAATACACATTCACATTAAATTAACTTTTTAATTAAAATTAAAAGTTCCGGCTATTTTTCTGGCAGAAAATAAAAAATAAACGCCCGCCAGTAACTCAACGGTATGTCTGCGGACTTCAAACGCTAAAAACCGGGTTTCGATACTCGTGGTGGGCAAACCACAGACAGCCCATTGTAGCTTTGTGCTTAATCAAAAACAACAACGCAAAATAAATCAGAGGCTCGTCAGGTATACATTATAATACGTACGTATAATTTTGTGCGTAAATATATTGAAGTGAACCAATGCCATTAACTTTTTTCTCGCTGCTTTCATTCATATAAGAAAAACTATAAAGACATTTAAGTTTGCGCATGTTGTTTTACCATTTATATTATACTTATGTAAATATATATTGTTTCAATAATCTTTCCAAAAACATATAAATACTATAAAACGAGTTTATATAAAATTGTGTTATGATGCAATTGAAGTTAAAATATTAATAACTAAATTAAACTTTAAAGAGATTGCAATATTTACAGAAATACTATGTACTATTCATGTTAATGTAACACAAATAATATTCAATAAATAGATTTATGTCGGAATGAACGTGAATTCGTAAAATCAAAGTATTTTGATGGCTAAAAATTATTATATTAAGATATTGAGTCTTACATTTACTAACCAAAACAAAAGCAATTCTATAAAGATATAACACGAAACCCTAATTTTCATTTTTTTTTTAAACATCGATGCAAAAAAATAGTAATAATGGACACTCCATAGAAAAGGCATAATGTCAAACAAACAAATACATTAAAATTTTAGAAATAATTAACTTCACTTTTGTCATCCTGCAATTATTCATGTCGAATATATAAGCAAAGACCTAATTGGATTACCGAAACGATTCACTAAGAAACACATCGACATATATACCATAATCATACCAAATCCAGGTATTCATTAAGAAACACATCGACATAATTATACCAAATCCAGGTATTCATTAAGAAACACATCAACATAATTATACCAAATCCAGGTATTCATTAAGAAACACATCGACATAATTATACCAAATCCAGGTATTCACTGAGAAACATATTGACGTAAATACTGTAACTATACCAAATCCAGGTGTTTACTAAGAAACACATTGACATCTATACTATAATCATACCATATCCAGGTGTTTACTAAGAAACACATTGACATCTATACTATAATCATACCATATCCAGGTATTAACTGAGAAACACATCGACATATACACTATAATCATACCAAATCCATCCACATATTTACTATAATCGTACCAAATCCAGGTATTCACTGAGAAACACATCGACATACATACCATAATCATACCAAATCTATTGACATATTTACTATAATCATACCATATCCAGGTATTAACTGAGAAACACATCGACATATATACTATAATCATACCAAATCCTGGTATTCACATAGAAAATATCAATATAAATACTATAATCATACCAAATCCAGGTATTCACGAAGAAACACATCGACATAAATACTTTAGTCATACCAAATCCAGGTATTCACTAAGAAACACATCGACATATATGCTATGATCATACCAAATCCAGGTATTGACGAAGAAACACATCGACATAAATACTATTAAGCTAATCACTAAGACACAGTTTCATCAATTCATTCTCACTGACATATGAATAAGTATGTAATTATATACTTATGTTATAGCGAAAAATATATAGTTATATATCAGCTTGTTTTCCATCACATTTATTTTAGTAGACAATATAACAAGAATCCAACTGGTTTTCCAAACACACGTTATCAGACTAGACAACAAATATCTCACCATTTTCTTCAATATATGTAACTTATTATACAACTCAATATAAAACACTTTTTACAAAGGTTTCTTTACTGGATCTTCAGTGTGAATTTTATATGTGAATAACCACAGCATTTCGATGACAAACACTGAACCCCGAAGCCACAGCTCACGATGTTTTTCGCTAACTTGGTAAAAATTCTTTTATTCAGAACAGTTAACGATTTGATGATCAAATATTATTATAATCCTATATTAAAACATTTGTTTTATTTTGACAAATTACTTTTATGTTAGTTCAAAACAAAATACTGTATACAGTGTATACTGCAGTGAAGATTTGAGAGTGTGTGTATATTTTCTTCTAACAGCCACATCGAGCTATCTGCTGAGCCCACCGAGGTGAATCTAACCCCTGGTTTTAGCGCTGTAAATCCGTAGACGTACTGCTGTACAAGCAGGAAGCTGTTTTGGTAAACATAGTGTTTTAATAAAATATCTTTAGGTCTTCTTGGTAATGGTGTGAAGCACATAGGTGTGTGATAGAGATACCAATATGTTTGTTTGTCATTCAATTTCGCGGAAAACTACGATATGGCTTCAAGCGCTTGCTAATTTTGAAATAATATACTTAAGGAAACAAAGTTATTCAATACTATTTGTCTGAATGTTTGAGCCCATCTTGAAACTGTGTGAGGGGATTGACCGTTATATTAAAATCCTAACTTGTACCACTATTTTTCTTCTTGCTAGAAACCCATAATACACTAGTAGTAAAGTTTGTTTGTTTCTTTTTTAATTTCAAGCAAAGCTACACGAGGACTATATGCGCTAGCCGTCCCTACTTTAGCAGTGTGAGAACAGAGAGATGGCAACTAGTTATGACCGCCCAAGGCAAACATTTGGTCTACTCTATTCCTTTGTAATAGATGGATTGGCCGTCACTTTATAACACTATCACTAAAAGAGCGACCATGTTTGGTGTGGCGGGGTTCGATCCCCTGAACTACAGGTCAGGAGTCGAGAGTCCTACCAGTAAAGAAAAATTTGTATAAAATTATTATTACTTTCATTATAACATAATGTTAAACAAACTATTGATTTATACCTCACTGTCTACTAGAATTACCAAGTAGACATTTTAAGATATATTTGAAATTTCAATGATATCTTAATATGAAAATAGTGGCGCCAAGTAAAATTCAGTCGTGTAACTTAAGAAAATTATGTTTGTTTGTTTGTGTGTTTGTTTGTTTGTTTGTTTCTGAATTTCGGACAAAGCTACACGAGTGCTATCTGTACTAGCCGTCCCTAAATTAGCAGTGTAAGACTAGAGGAAAGGCAGCTAGTCATCATCATCCACACTCACCTCTTGGGCTACTTTTTTACCAACTAATAGTGGGACTGACCGTCACATTATAACGCCCCCACGGTTGAAAAGGCGAACATATTTGTTACGACGGGGATACGAACCCGCAACCCTCAGACCAAGACCAACCAACCCTCACATGATCTCATACTGTGATATGAAGTATAGGTTCAAATCCTGTATCGAACTCGTTCCAAAAACATAAATTTGTGTTACCATCGTAACTGAAGCAAGTTTTGAATAGATTGATATCTGAAAAATAAAGAACTAAGGAAGAACATTATCCGTTTAGTTATAGAATATCATTGTAGTCTCTTTACTGACGTTTTACTTGCCAATAACAACACCACACATAACAACATATTCATCATCCACTAAAGATCAAAACTCGTGTATATTACAGATTCTGGTAATGGGGTGTGTTGGTTCAGTCGGACGTAAGCCTATTTTCCTTTCAAAATGAAAAGAACACGTAAAATTTCTTATAAAACTGTGATAAATCCTAGCAGCTTCTTTCTAGTTAATTAATATACTGGTAATCCCAATTAAGAAATTAACTGTCTCAACCTATATACAAACATGTTACTGTATGTACGGTTAAGGTGTAGAGAAGGTCCATGGAACTCTGTGTATAATCTCTGGACTGGGGAAGAATTAAAGTCCTGGTGCAGAGCTGAAGTCCCTGATAATGAACGGGGCACAGCATTTTCAATGTCGAGGTCCTGGCAGAGTCATAGACCAGAGACCCAAAGTCTAGATTCGATCGAATAAGAGCATGATGTATCTTTAGCATAGAACATCTATCTGCTCCCCAAATGGTGGAAGAGAGGTTGCAGAGGATGTTCAGTGCTGTTATACATTTGACTCGTAGCCTTGATGTGTAGTATAAAGGTCAGCTTACGGTCAAAGATGAGCCCCAAAAACTTTGTCATAGGGACCACGGGAAGCACAGCCTCACCAACACGGAGTTTAGGATCGAGGTGAATACCTCGCTGGCGGCAAAAGTGCATGCAAATGGTTTGAAAGAGAGAGAAAAATTAAAATCGTTTGATGTGATTCACTTTAGTTAACGATCGAGGGAAATCTGTAGCTGCCACTCAATAAACCTCATGTTTGACAACTGGCATGAGATATGAAACTCGTTGACACAGAGCCCATTTGCATAAGTAAAAGGGAGTTGTTCAGTGGTGGCATTAATCTTTATATTGAAAATTGTGACACTCAAAAACAGCTCTAAGGGACTCCATGTTCCTGTAGAAAGAACGCGAAAGTGTCGAACCAACACGACTTTGAATCGCCTACTCATAATTTTTTTAATAAAATGGGCAAATTGCCACATAATACATATATAAGTAGAAGTCTCGCAAAATGCTATGCCTCCACGTAGTATCATAAGCCTTCACAAGGTCTAAGAATATTGATACAAGATGTTTTCATTTGAAAAAGGTTTCTCTGATCGACGCTTGTGAAGCGATGTCGTCAGAAACCACGCTGAGTGGGCGAGAGGAAGTTTTTTTTATTAGAGGAATCAAACAAGTTGAACATTATCCAGTCTCTCTATGGTCTTACAGAGACAGTTCGTTAGAGCAATTAGATGGTAATTTGAAGGGATCTTGGGATTTTCCTGATTTTAGAGAAAGGTCGACAATAGCCTGGCACCATGCAACAGGGAAAACATTCTCCTGCCAGATCCGGTTAAAAACAACCAGAAGAATAGCAAGAGAAGCAGGATATAGACGGCGAAGCATCTTGTAGAGTATATCATCTGGTCCGACCTACCACACGAAAGAAAGACCAAATTAAGTTCCACCAGTTTAATAGGACGATTATGATCATAGAAATGATTAGCCCAAAAGAAAAAAAGTAATAATTCGGCCTAAATCTTGATGGCTAAGATGGTGGAGGATGAAGCAAAAAGTGCTAGGTACCCGGCAAAAGCTTTCATGGAAGTTTCAGCGATGCTCCGGGCATCAGCTATTCTCTAGCTATGAGAGCAAGATCGAAAGAGAACAGAATAATACTACCCACTGACCTTTCAATTCTTGTCTCTTATGAGACGTCTTACTTGCCGAGCATGTGCACGGGAAAGCAATGTGGTTCGAAAATGTGGAATACCTGCCAAAAGGTATTCCAAGTCCCTTTTGAGCCTTTCGTGCCACATGACAGACAGAATTCCATTACGGACAAGAATATCGTGGGAAATGTGTCAAGAATTTGGGAATACCTTGAGCAGCTGCTTCAATAATACAGTCAGCCACAGCTGTCACACAGCTGTCTACCGATGGCTTACAGATGATGGAAAGATTAAACTGGCTTGATCCAACTTCTACTGGGGTACGCGGGACGGGTGACATCGATCACGGCCATTCTCTTTCAAAATGCTAGGAAAATTATTAATGCATCTTGAGTTGCTATTAACCCTCCAAGGAAAGTGGGATAAGAGTGAAGGAGATAAAACTGAGAGATCAATAGCAGTAAAAAGACTGACTAGGTGCATGTAAATATGTATGATAACCAGTATAAGAGCTAAATAAATATAAGACCCATCCCATCAATATCGGTACCTCTCCAGAAAGGATAATGTCAATTAAAGTCCCTCAGGATTTAAAAGGGAGATGGCAACTGTTCAAGAGAGCATCAAGGTCTGACTGATCATAGGTCTCTTCAAGAGACAAGTAGAGAGAACAAACAGGGATGGTAACTTCAAGAAAACATGGCTACGACTTCCATGAGTGTGTTGAATGGTAACATGCTGAACCAACCAACAGTGTTACCCCTCCATACACTCGTACGTCACTCAACCTGTCGTTTCTGTTCAAAGAAAACTGCCAAAAGGTGACTGTATCGGCAGGTTTCAGATAAGTTTCCTGTAAAAAAACATACATGATGATAGGAAGCAGTCAGTGCTTTGTTGAAATCCAGATTAGAATGTAAAACTCGATAGTTCCACTGCATCAAAGTTGTCATTTTTATTTATGTGTAAGCGAATTGTTTTTGATAACGTTTCTTTCTTTATTCCAGGAAAGTCTATCTGTCTCCAGATCCCGCTTTGGTTCGATTAGGAAGGTCCCTGTCGTTAGAAGAAGAATCTAGCGACTGGGAGCATGAACAAATGATTGTTTTGCGTTTCTGGGCCAGAGAGAGATATATCCCAGGAAATTCCCGCATCTGAGACCAAAAGAAAGTGGATCTGGGTATTTGTTGAATTAATGATAGGAACAGAAATGGGTGTTGGCGTTGATTCATGAACTTTCTTTACCATGGAGGGTCAAAATATTTTTCATATGGTTTTAGAACGATTCTTTTGTAGGTACGGAGATCCGTGTGCACTCCCACTGTAGTAGTGAAACAAAGTGCAGCAGCACACGTCCACGGTAAAGTGGTGGACAGTAACTTTTGAACCTTAGTGTAAGTAAGGCTTTGAATCGTTTTCAAACACTGAATCTCTTTTTCCTTCTCAACGACTTGGGACAAGAGCAAAAGTAAGGCAGGTGAGAACCATTACAATTAACGCAATGAAGTCTGTTTCACACTTATAGCATTGTGGTCCTTGCCACCGTGTGAGCACGCGTCAAGGACATGATGTCTTTAAGTGACCACTGCTGACATTGGAAACATCTGAAATAATTCGGAATATATGGTCATACCTTGCAATTTAGATAACCTACCTTGATGGTGGCAGGGAGGACGTAGTGATGCAAATGTCAAAATTAGAACACTGGTCGGCATCATAATTCCATCTTTGCGAGTAAA
>NW_027467782.1:22927292-22978993 GCF_004210375.1 Tachypleus tridentatus | reverse complement strand
TTGAATGATGTTGTTTAAAATAGATAAGTTATATTAGAGTGTGTGTGTTTGAATGATGTTGTTTAAAATAGATAAGTTATATTAGAGTGTGTGTGTTTGAATGATGTTGTTTAAAATAGATAAGTTATATTAGAGTGTGTGTGTTTGAATGATGTGTTTTAAAATAGATAAGTTATATTAGAGTGTGTGTGTTTGAATGATGTTGTTTAAAATAGATAAGTTATATTAGAGTGTGTGTGTTTGAATGATGTTGTTTAAAATAGATAAGTTATATTAGTGTGTGTGTGTTTGAATGATGTTGTTTGAAATAGATAAGTTATATTAGAGTGTGTGTGTTTGAATGATGTTGTTTAAAATAGATAAGTTATATTAGAGTGTGTGTGTTTGAATGATGTTGTTTAAAATAGATAAGTTATATTAGAGTGTGTGTGTTTGAATGATGTTGTTTGAAATAGATAAGTTATATTAGAGTGTGTGTGTTTGAATGATGTTGTTTAAAATAGATAAGTTATATTAGAGTGTGTGTGTTTGAATGATGTTGTTTAAAATAGATAAGTTATATTAGAGTGTGTGTGTTTGAATGATGTTGTTTAAAATAGATAAGTTATATTAGAGTGTGTGTGTTTGAATGATGTTGTTTAAAATAGATAAGTTATATTAGAGTGTGTGTGTTTGAATGATGTTGTTTAAAATAGATAAGTTATATTAGAGTGTGTGTGTTTGAATGATGTTGTTTAAAATAGATAAGTTATATTAGAGTGTGTGTGTTTGAATGATGTTGTTTGAAATAGATAAGTTATATTAGAGTGTGTGTGTTTGAATGATGTTGTTTAAAATAGATAAGTTATATTAGAGTGTGTGTGTTTGAATGATGTTGTTTAAAATAGATAAGTTATATTAGAGTGTGTGTGTTTGAATGATGTTGTTTAAAATAGATAAGTTATATTAGAGTGTGTGTGTTTGAATGATGTTGTTTAAAATAGATAAGTTATATTAGAGTGTGTGTGTTTGAATGATGTTGTTTAAAATAGATAAGTTATATTAGAGTGTGTGTGTTTGAATGATGTTGTTTAAAATAGATAAGTTATATTAGAGTGTGTGTGTTTGAATGATGTTGTTTAAAATAGATAAGTTATATTAGAGTGTGTGTGTTTGAATGATGTTGTTTAAAATAGATAAGTTATATTAGAGTGTGTGTGTTTGAATGATGTTGTTTAAAATAGATAAGTTATATTAGAGTGTGTGTGTTTGAATGATGTTGTTTAAAATAGATAAGTTATATTAGAGTGTGTGTGTTTGAATGATGTTGTTTAAAATAGATAAGTTATATTAGTGTGTGTGTTTGTTTGAATGTTGTTTAAAATAGATAAGTTATATTAGAGTGTGTGTGTTTGAATGATGTTGTTTGAAATAGATAAGTTATATTAGAGTGTGTGTGTTTGAATGATGTTGTTTAAAATAGATAAGTTATATTAGAGTGTGTGTGTTTGAATGATGTTGTTTAAAATAGATAAGTTATATTAGAGTGTGTGTGTTTGAATGATGTTGTTTAAAATAGATAAGTTATATTAGAGTGTGTGTGTTTGAATGATGTTGTTTAAAATAGATAAGTTATATTAGAGTGTGTGTGTTTGAATGATGTTGTTTAAAATAGATAAGTTATATTAGAGTGTGTGTGTTTGAATGATGTTGTTTAAAATAGATAAGTTATATTAGAGTGTGTGTGTTTGAATGATGTTGTTTAAAATAGATAAGTTATATTAGAGTGTGTGTGTTTGAATGATGTTGTTTAAAATAGATAAGTTATATTAGAGTGTGTGTGTTTGAATGATGTTGTTTAAAATAGATAAGTTATATTAGAGTGTGTGTGTTTGAATGATGTTGTTTAAAATAGATAAGTTATATTAGAGTGTGTGTGTTTGAATGATGTTGTTTAAAATAGATAAGTTATATTAGAGTGTGTGTGTTTGAATGATGTTGTTTAAAATAGATAAGTTATATTAGAGTGTGTGTGTTTGAATGATGTTGTTTAAAATAGATAAGTTATATTAGAGTGTGTGTGTTTGAATGATGTTGTTTAAAATAGATAAGTTATATTAGAGTGTGTGTGTTTGAATGATGTTGTTTGAAATAGATAAGTTATATTAGAGTGTGTGTGTTTGAATGATGTTGTTTTAAAATAGATAAGTTATATTAGAGTGTGTGTGTTTGAATGATGTTGTTTAAAATAGATAAGTTATATTAGAGTGTGTGTGTTTGAATGATGTTGTTTGAAATAGATAAGTTATATTAGAGTGTGTGTGTTTGAATGATGTTGTTTAAAATAGATAAGTTATATTAGAGTGTGTGTGTTTGAATGATGTTGTTTAAAATAGATAAGTTATATTAGAGTGTGTGTGTTTGAATGATGTTGTTTAAAATAGATAAGTTATATTAGAGTGTGTGTGTTTGAATGATGTTGTTTAAAATAGATAAGTTATATTAGAGTGTGTGTGTTTGAATGATGTTGTTTTGAAATAGATAAGTTATATTAGAGTGTGTGTGTTTGAATGATGTTGTTTAAAATAGATAAGTTATATTAGAGTGTGTGTGTTTGAATGATGTTGTTTAAAATAGATAAGTTATATTAGAGTGTGTGTGTTTGAATGATGTTGTTTAAAATAGATAAGTTATATTAGAGTGTGTGTGTTTGAATGATGTTGTTTAAAATAGATAAGTTATATTAGAGTGTGTGTGTTTGAATGATGTTGTTTAAAATAGATAAGTTATATTAGAGTGTGTGTGTTTGAATGATGTTGTTTAAAATAGATAAGTTATATTAGAGTGTGTGTGTGTTTGAATGATGTTGTTTAAAATAGATAAGTTATATTAGAGTGTGTGTGTTTGAATGATGTTGTTTAAAATAGATAAGTTATATTAGAGTGTGTGTGTTTGAATGATGTTGTTTAAAATAGATAAGTTATATTAGAGTGTGTGTGTTTGAATGATGTTGTTTAAAATAGATAAGTTATATTAGAGTGTGTGTGTTTGAATGATGTTGTTTAAAATAGATAAGTTATATTAGAGTGTGTGTGTTTGAATGATGTTGTTTAAAATAGATAAGTTATATTAGAGTGTGTGTGTTTGAATGATGTTGTTTAAAATAGATAAGTTATATTAGAGTGTGTGTGTTTGAATGATGTTGTTTAAAATAGATAAGTTATATTAGAGTGTGTGTGTTTGAATGATGTTGTTTAAAATAGATAAGTTATATTAGAGTGTGTGTGTTTGAATGATGTTGTTTAAAATAGATAAGTTATATTAGAGTGTGTGTGTTTGAATGATGTTGTTTGAAATAGATAAGTTATATTAGAGTGTGTGTGTTTGAATGATGTTGTTTAAAATAGATAAGTTATATTAGAGTGTGTGTGTTTGAATGATGTTGTTTAAAATAGATAAGTTATATTAGAGTGTGTGTGTTTGAATGATGTTGTTTAAAATAGATAAGTTATATTAGAGTGTGTGTGTTTGAATGATGTTGTTTAAAATAGATAAGTTATATTAGAGTGTGTGTGTTTGAATGATGTTGTTTAAAATAGATAAGTTATATTAGAGTGTGTGTGTTTGAATGATGTTGTTTAAAATAGATAAGTTATATTAGAGTGTGTGTGTTTGAATGATGTTGTTTAAAATAGATAAGTTATATTAGAGTGTGTGTGTTTGAATGATGTTGTTTAAAATAGATAAGTTATATTAGAGTGTGTGTGTTTGAATGATGTTGTTTAAAATAGATAAGTTATATTAGAGTGTGTGTGTTTGAATGATGTTGTTTAAAATAGATAAGTTATATTAGAGTGTGTGTGTTTGAATGATGTTGTTTAAAATAGATAAGTTATATTAGAGTGTGTGTGTTTGAATGATGTTGTTTAAAATAGATAAGTTATATTAGAGTGTGTGTGTTTGAATGATGTTGTTTAAAATAGATAAGTTATATTAGAGTGTGTGTGTTTGAATGATGTTGTTTAAAATAGATAAGTTATATTAGAGTGTGTGTGTTTGAATGATGTTGTTTAAAATAGATAAGTTATATTAGAGTGTGTGTGTTTGAATGATGTTGTTTAAAATAGATAAGTTATATTAGAGTGTGTGTGTTTGAATGATGTTGTTTAAAATAGATAAGTTATATTAGAGTGTGTGTGTTTGAATGATGTTGTTTAAAATAGATAAGTTATATTAGAGTGTGTGTGTTTGAATGATGTTGTTTAAAATAGATAAGTTATATTAGAGTGTGTGTGTTTGAATGATGTTGTTTTGAAATAGATAAGTTATATTAGAGTGTGTGTGTTTGAATGATGTTGTTTAAAATAGATAAGTTATATTAGAGTGTGTGTGTTTGAATGATGTTGTTTAAAATAGATAAGTTATATTAGAGTGTGTGTGTTTGAATGATGTTGTTTAAAATAGATAAGTTATATTAGAGTGTGTGTGTTTGAATGATGTTGTTTAAAATAGATAAGTTATATTAGAGTGTGTGTGTTTGAATGATGTTGTTTAAAATAGATAAGTTATATTAGAGTGTGTGTGTTTGAATGATGTTGTTTAAAATAGATAAGTTATATTAGAGTGTGTGTGTTTGAATGATGTTGTTTGAAATAGATAAGTTATATTAGAGTGTGTGTGTTTGAATGATGTTGTTTAAAATAGATAAGTTATATTAGAGTGTGTGTGTTTGAATGATGTTGTTTAAAATAGATAAGTTATATTAGAGTGTGTGTGTTTGAATGATGTTGTTTAAAATAGATAAGTTATATTAGAGTGTGTGTGTTTGAATGATGTTGTTTAAAATAGATAAGTTATATTAGAGTGTGTGTGTTTGAATGATGTTGTTTAAAATAGATAAGTTATATTAGAGTGTGTGTGTTTGAATGATGTTGTTTAAAATAGATAAGTTATATTAGAGTGTGTGTGTTTGAATGATGTTGTTTAAAATAGATAAGTTATATTAGAGTGTGTGTGTTTGAATGATGTTGTTTAAAATAGATAAGTTATATTAGAGTGTGTGTGTTTGAATGATGTTGTTTAAAATAGATAAGTTATATTAGAGTGTGTGTGTTTGAATGATGTTGTTTAAAATAGATAAGTTATATTAGAGTGTGTGTGTTTGAATGATGTTGTTTAAAATAGATAAGTTATATTAGAGTGTGTGTGTTTGAATGATGTTGTTTAAAATAGATAAGTTATATTAGAGTGTGTGTGTTTGAATGATGTTGTTTAAAATAGATAAGTTATATTAGAGTGTGTGTGTTTGAATGATGTTGTTTAAAATAGATAAGTTATATTAGAGTGTGTGTGTTTGAATGATGTTGTTTAAAATAGATAAGTTATATTAGAGTGTGTGTGTTTGAATGATGTTGTTTAAAATAGATAAGTTATATTAGAGTGTGTGTGTTTGAATGATGTTGTTTAAAATAGATAAGTTATATTAGAGTGTGTGTGTTTGAATGATGTTGTTTTAAAATAGATAAGTTATATTAGAGTGTGTGTGTTTGAATGATGTTGTTTAAAATAGATAAGTTATATTAGAGTGTGTGTGTTTGAATGATGTTGTTTAAAATAGATAAGTTATATTAGAGTGTGTGTGTTTGAATGATGTTGTTTGAAATAGATAAGTTATATTAGAGTGTGTGTGTTTGAATGATGTTGTTTAAAATAGATAAGTTATATTAGAGTGTGTGTGTTTGAATGATGTTGTTTAAAATAGATAAGTTATATTAGAGTGTGTGTGTTTGAATGATGTTGTTTAAAATAGATAAGTTATATTAGAGTGTGTGTGTTTGAATGATGTTGTTTAAAATAGATAAGTTATATTAGAGTGTGTGTGTTTGAATGATGTTGTTTAAAATAGATAAGTTATATTAGAGTGTGTGTGTTTGAATGATGTTGTTTAAAATAGATAAGTTATATTAGAGTGTGTGTGTTTGAATGATGTTGTTTAAAATAGATAAGTTATATTAGAGTGTGTGTGTTTGAATGATGTTGTTTAAAATAGATAAGTTATATTAGAGTGTGTGTGTTTGAATGATGTTGTTTGAAATAGATAAGTTATATTAGAGTGTGTGTGTTTGAATGATGTTGTTTAAAATAGATAAGTTATATTAGAGTGTGTGTGTTTGAATGATGTTGTTTAAAATAGATAAGTTATATTAGAGTGTGTGTGTTTGAATGATGTTGTTTAAAATAGATAAGTTATATTAGAGTGTGTGTGTTTGAATGATGTTGTTTAAAATAGATAAGTTATATTAGAGTGTGTGTGTTTGAATGATGTTGTTTAAAATAGATAAGTTATATTAGAGTGTGTGTGTTTGAATGATGTTGTTTAAAATAGATAAGTTATATTAGAGTGTGTGTGTTTGAATGATGTTGTTTAAAATAGATAAGTTATATTAGAGTGTGTGTGTTTGAATGATGTTGTTTAAAATAGATAAGTTATATTAGAGTGTGTGTGTTTGAATGATGTTGTTTAAAATAGATAAGTTATATTAGAGTGTGTGTGTTTGAATGATGTTGTTTAAAATAGATAAGTTATATTAGAGTGTGTGTGTTTGAATGATGTTGTTTAAAATAGATAAGTTATATTAGAGTGTGTGTGTTTGAATGATGTTGTTTAAAATAGATAAGTTATATTAGAGTGTGTGTGTTTGAATGATGTTGTTTAAAATAGATAAGTTATATTAGAGTGTGTGTGTTTGAATGATGTTGTTTAAAATAGATAAGTTATATTAGAGTGTGTGTGTTTGAATGATGTTGTTTAAAATAGATAAGTTATATTAGAGTGTGTGTGTTTGAATGATGTTGTTTAAAATAGATAAGTTATATTAGAGTGTGTGTGTTTGAATGATGTTGTTTAAAATAGATAAGTTATATTAGAGTGTGTGTGTTTGAATGATGTTGTTTAAAATAGATAAGTTATATTAGAGTGTGTGTGTTTGAATGATGTTGTTTAAAATAGATAAGTTATATATTAGAGTGTGTGTGTTTGAATGATGTTGTTTAAAATAGATAAGTTATATTAGAGTGTGTGTGTTTGAATGATGTTGTTTTAAAATAGATAAGTTATATTAGAGTGTGTGTGTTTGAATGATGTTGTTTAAAATAGATAAGTTATATTAGAGTGTGTGTGTTTGAATGATGTTGTTTAAAATAGATAAGTTATATTAGAGTGTGTGTGTTTGAATGATGTTGTTTAAAATAGATAAGTTATATTAGAGTGTGTGTGTTTGAATGATGTTGTTTAAAATAGATAAGTTATATTAGAGTGTGTGTGTTTGAATGATGTTGTTTAAAATAGATAAGTTATATTAGAGTGTGTGTGTTTGAATGATGTTGTTTAAAATAGATAAGTTATATTAGAGTGTGTGTGTTTGAATGATGTTGTTTAAAATAGATAAGTTATATTAGAGTGTGTGTGTTTGAATGATGTTGTTTAAAATAGATAAGTTATATTAGAGTGTGTGTGTTTGAATGATGTTGTTTAAAATAGATAAGTTATATTAGAGTGTGTGTGTTTGAATGATGTTGTTTAAAATAGATAAGTTATATTAGAGTGTGTGTGTTTGAATGATGTTGTTTAAAATAGATAAGTTATATTAGAGTGTGTGTGTTTGAATGATGTTGTTTAAAATAGATAAGTTATATTAGAGTGTGTGTGTTTGAATGATGTTGTTTAAAATAGATAAGTTATATTAGAGTGTGTGTGTTTGAATGATGTTGTTTAAAATAGATAAGTTATATTAGAGTGTGTGTGTTTGAATGATGTTGTTTAAAATAGATAAGTTATATTAGAGTGTGTGTGTTTGAATGATGTTGTTTAAAATAGATAAGTTATATTAGAGTGTGTGTGTTTGAATGATGTTGTTTAAAATAGATAAGTTATATTAGAGTGTGTGTGTTTGAATGATGTTGTTTAAAATAGATAAGTTATATTAGAGTGTGTGTGTTTGAATGATGTTGTTTAAAATAGATAAGTTATATTAGAGTGTGTGTGTTTGAATGATGTTGTTTGAAATAGATAAGTTATATTAGAGTGTGTGTGTTTGAATGATGTTGTTTAAAATAGATAAGTTATATTAGAGTGTGTGTGTTTGAATGATGTTGTTTGAAATAGATAAGTTATTATAGTGTGTGTGTTTATGATGTTGTGTGTGTGTTTGAATGATGTTGTTTAAAATAGATAAGTTATATTAGAGTGTGTGTGTTTGAATGATGTTGTTTAAAATAGATAAGTTATATTAGAGTGTGTGTGTTTGAATGATGTTGTTTAAAATAGATAAGTTATATTAGAGTGTGTGTGTTTGAATGATGTTGTTTAAAATAGATAAGTTATATTAGAGTGTGTGTGTTTGAATGATGTTGTTTAAAATAGATAAGTTATATTAGAGTGTGTGTGTTTGAATGATGTTGTTTAAAATAGATAAGTTATATTAGAGTGTGTGTGTTTGAATGATGTTGTTTAAAATAGATAAGTTATATTAGAGTGTGTGTGTTTGAATGATGTTGTTTAAAAAATAGATAAGTTATATTAGAGTGTGTGTGTTTGAATGATGTTGTTTGAAATAGATAAGTTATATTAGAGTGTGTGTGTTTGAATGATGTTGTTTGTTTAAAATAGATAAGTTATATTATTAGTGTGTGTGTTTGAATGAATGATGTTGTTTAAAATAGATAAGTTATATTAGAGTGTGTGTGTTTGAATGATGTTGTTTAAAATAGATAAGTTATATTAGAGTGTGTGTGTTTGAATGATGTTGTTTGAAATAGATAAGTTATATTAGAGTTTGAAATAGATAAGTTATATTAGAGTGTGTGTGTTTGAATGATGTTGTTTAAAATAGATAAGTTATATTAGAGTGTGTGTGTTTGAATGATGTTGTTTAAAATAGATAAGTTATATTAGAGTGTGTGTGTTTGAATGATGTTGTTTAAAATAGATAAGTTATATTAGAGTGTGTGTGTTTGAATGATGTTGTTTAAAATAGATAAGTTATATTAGAGTGTGTGTGTTTGAATGATGTTGTTTAAAATAGATAAGTTATATTAGAGTGTGTGTGTTTGAATGATGTTGTTTAAAATAGATAAGTTATATTAGAGTGTGTGTGTTTGTGTGTGTTTGAATGATGTTGTTTGAAAATAGATAAGTTATATTAGAGTGTGTGTGTTTGAATGATGTTGTTTGAAATAGATAAGTTATATTAGAGTGTGTGTGTTTGAATGATGTTGTTTAAAATAGATAAGTTATATTAGAGTGTGTGTGTTTGAATGATGTTGTTTAAAATAGATAATTTATATATTAGAGTGTGTGTGTTTGAATGATGTTGTTTGAAATAGATAAGTTATATTAGTGTGTGTGTGTTTGAATGATGTTGTTTGAAATAGATAAGTTATATTAGAGTGTGTGTGTTTGAATGATGTTGTTTAAAATAGATAAGTTATATTAGAGTGTGTGTGTTTGAATGATGTTGTTTAAAATAGATAAGTTATATTAGAGTGTGTGTGTTTGAATGATGTTGTTTGAAAAATAGATATTAGATAAGTTATATTAGAGTGTGTGTGTTTGAATGATGTTGTTTAAAATAGATAAGTTATATTAGAGTGTGTGTGTTTGAATGATGTTGTTTAAAATAGATAAGTTATATTAGAGTGTGTGTGTTTGAATGATGTTGTTTAAAATAGATAAGTTATATTAGAGTGTGTGTGTTTGAATGATGTTGTTTAAAATAGATAAGTTATATTAGTGTGTGTGTGTTTGAATGATGTTGTTTTAAAATAGATAAGTTATATTAGAGTGTGTGTGTTTGAATGATGTTGTTTGAAATAGATAAGTTATATTAGAGTGTGTGTGTTTGAATGATGTTGTTTAAAATAGATAAGTTATATTAGAGTGTGTGTGTTTGAATGATGTTGTTTAAAATAGATAAGTTATATTAGAGTGTGTGTGTTTGAATGATGTTGTTTAAAATAGATAAGTTATATTAGAGTGTGTGTGTTTGAATGATGTTGTTTAAAATAGATAAGTTATATTAGAGTGTGTGTGTTTGAATGATGTTGTTTAAAATAGATAAGTTATATTAGAGTGTGTGTGTTTGAATGATGTTGTTTGAAATAGATAAGTTATATTAGAGTGTGTGTGTTTGAATGATGTTGTTTAAAATAGATAAGTTATATTAGAATGTGTGTTAAGTGAATTGTGTGATGTTGATGTTGTTTAAAATAGATAAGTTATATTAGAGTGTGTGTGTTTGAATGATGTTGTTTAAAATAGATAAGTTATATTAGAGTGTGTGTGTTTGAATGATGTTGTTTAAAATAGATAAGTTATATTAGAGTGTGTGTGTTTGAATGATGTTGTTTAAAATAGATAAGTTATATTAGAGTGTGTGTGTTTGAATGATGTTGTTTAAAATAGATAAGTTATATTAGAGTGTGTGTGTTTGAATGATGTTGTTTGAAATAGATAAGTTATATTAGAGTGTGTGTGTTTGAATGATGTTGTTTGAAATAGATAAGTTATATTAGAGTGTGTGTGTTTGAATGATGTTGTTTAAAATAGATAAGTTATATTAGAGTGTGTGTGTTTGAATGATGTTGTTTAAAATAGATAAGTTATATTAGAGTGTGTGTGTTTGAATGATGTTGTTTAAAATAGATAAGTTATATTAGAGTGTGTGTGTTTGAATGATGTTGTTTAAAATAGATAAGTTATATTAGAGTGTGTGTGTTTGAATGATGTTGTTTAAAATAGATAAGTTATATTAGAGTGTGTGTGTTTGAATGATGTTGTTTAAAATAGATAAGTTATATTAGAGTGTGTGTGTTTGAATGATGTTGTTTAAAATAGATAAGTTATATTAGAGTGTGTGTGTTTGAATGATGTTGTTTAAAATAGATAAGTTATATTAGAGTGTGTGTGTTTGAATGATGTTGTTTAAAATAGATAAGTTATATTAGAGTGTGTGTGTTTGAATGATGTTGTTTAAAATAGATAAGTTATATTAGAGTGTGTGTGTTTGAATGATGTTGTTTAAAATAGATAAGTTATATTAGAGTGTGTGTGTTTGAATGATGTTGTTTAAAATAGATAAGTTATATTAGAGTGTGTGTGTTTGAATGATGTTGTTTGAAATAGATAAGTTATATTAGAGTGTGTGTGTTTGAATGATGTTGTTTGAAATAGATAAGTTATATTAGAGTGTGTGTGTTTGAATGATGTTGTTTGAAATAGATAAGTTATATTAGAGTGTGTGTGTTTGAATGATGTTGTTTAAAATAGATAAGTTATATTAGAGTGTGTGTGTTTGAATGATGTTGTTTGAAATAGATAAGTTATATTAGAGTGTGTGTGTTTGAATGATGTTGTTTAAAATAGATAAGTTATATTAGAGTGTGTGTGTTTGAATGATGTTGTTTAAAATAGATAAGTTATATTAGAGTGTGTGTGTTTGAATGATGTTGTTTAAAATAGATAAGTTATATTAGAGTGTGTGTGTTTGAATGATGTTGTTTAAAATAGATAAGTTATATTTGTGTGTAAATGAGTTGTTTAAAATAGATAAGTTATATTAGAGTGTGTGTGTTTGAATGATGTTGTTTAAAATAGATAAGTTATATTAGAGTGTGTGTGTTTGAATGATGTTGTTTAAAATAGATAAGTTATATTAGAGTGTGTGTGTTTGAATGATGTTGTTTAAAATAGATAAGTTATATTAGAGTGTGTGTGTTTGAATGATGTTGTTTAAAATAGATAAGTTATATTAGAGTGTGTGTGTTTGAATGATGTTGTTTAAAATAGATAAGTTATATTAGAGTGTGTGTGTTTGAATGATGTTGTTTAAAATAGATAAGTTATATTAGAGTGTGTGTGTTTGAATGATGTTGTTTAAAATAGATAAGTTATATTAGAGTGTGTGTGTTTGAATGATGTTGTTTAAAATAGATAAGTTATATTAGAGTGTGTGTGTTTGAATGATGTTGTTTAAAATAGATAAGTTATATTAGAGTGTGTGTGTTTGAATGATGTTGTTTAAAATAGATAAGTTATATTAGAGTGTGTGTGTTTGAATGATGTTGTTTGAAATAGATAAGTTATATTAGAGTGTGTGTGTTTGAATGATGTTGTTTAAAATAGATAAGTTATATTAGAGTGTGTGTGTTTGAATGATGTTGTTTAAAATAGATAAGTTATATTAGAGTGTGTGTGTTTGAATGATGTTGTTTAAAATAGATAAGTTATATTAGAGTGTGTGTGTTTGAATGATGTTGTTTAAAATAGATAAGTTATATTAGAGTGTGTGTGTTTGAATGATGTTGTTTGAAATAGATAAGTTATATTAGAGTGTGTGTGTTTGAATGATGTTGTTTAAAATAGATAAGTTATATTAGAGTGTGTGTGTTTGAATGATGTTGTTTTGAAAATAGATAAGTTATATTAGAGTGTGTGTGTTTGAATGATGTTGTTTTTGAAAAATAGATAAGTTATATTAGAGTGTGTGTGTTTGAATGATGTTGTTTAAAATAGATAAGTTATATTAGAGTGTGTGTGTTTGAATGATGTTGTTTGAAATAGATAAGTTATATTAGAGTGTGTGTGTTTGAATGATGTTGTTTAAAATAGATAAGTTATATTAGAGTGTGTGTGTTTGAATGATGTTGTTGTTTAAAATAGATAAGTTATATTAGAGTGTGTGTGTTTGAATGATGTTGTTTAAAATAGATAAGTTATATTAGAGTGTGTGTGTTTGAATGATGTTGTTTGAAATAGATAAGTTATATTAGAGTGTGTGTGTTTGAATGATGTTGTTTAAAATAGATAAGTTATATTAGAGTGTGTGTGTTTGAATGATGTTGTTTGAAATAGATAAGTTATATTAGAGTGTGTGTGTTTGAATGATGTTGTTTAAAATAGATAAGTTATATTAGAGTGTGTGTGTTTGAATGATGTTGTTTGAAATAGATAAGTTATATTATTAGAGTGTGTGTGTTTGAATGATGTTGTTTAAAATAGATAAGTTATATTAGAGTGTGTGTGTTTGAATGATGTTGTTTAAAATAGATAAGTTATATTAGAGTGTGTGTGTTTGAATGATGTTGTTTAAAATAGATAAGTTATATTAGAGTGTGTGTGTTTGAATGATGTTGTTTAAAATAGATAAGTTATATTAGAGTGTGTGTGTTTGAATGATGTTGTTTAAAATAGATAAGTTATATTAGAGTGTGTGTGTTTGAATGATGTTGTTTAAAATAGATAAGTTATATTAGAGTGTGTGTGTTTGAATGATGTTGTTTGAAATAGATAAGTTATATTAGAGTGTGTGTGTTTGAATGATGTTGTTTGAAATAGATAAGTTATATTAGAGTGTGTGTGTTTGAATGATGTTGTTTGAAATAGATAAGTTATATTAGAGTGTGTGTGTTTGAATGATGTTGTTTGAAATAGATAAGTTATATTAGAGTGTGTGTGTTTGAATGATGTTGTTTAAAATAGATAAGTTATATTAGAGTGTGTGTGTTTGAATGATGTTGTTTGAAATAGATAAGTTATATTAGAGTGTGTGTGTTTGAATGATGTTGTTTGAAATAGATAAGTTATATTAGAGTGTGTGTGTTTGAATGATGTTGTTTAAAATAGATAAGTTATATTAGAGTGTGTGTGTTTGAATGATGTTGTTTGAAATAGATAAGTTATATTAGAGTGTGTGTGTTTGAATGATGTTGTTTAAAATAGATAAGTTATATTAGAGTGTGTGTGTTTGAATGATGTTGTTTTGAAATAGATAAGTTATATTAGAGTGTGTGTGTTTGAATGATGTTGTTTAAAATAGATAAGTTATATTAGAGTGTGTGTGTTTGAATGATGTTGTTTAAAATAGATAAGTTATATTAGAGTGTGTGTGTTTGAATGATGTTGTTTAAAATAGATAAGTTATATTAGAGTGTGTGTGTTTGAATGATGTTGTTTGAAATAGATAAGTTATATTAGAGTGTGTGTGTTTGAATGATGTTGTTTGAAATAGATAAGTTATATTAGAGTGTGTGTGTTTGTGTGTGTTTGAAATTAAGTTATATTAGAGTGTGTGTGTTTGAATGATGTTGTTTAAAATAGATAAGTTATATTAGAGTGTGTGTGTTTGAATGATGTTGTTTGAAATAGATAAGTTATATTAGAGTGTGTGTGTTTGAATGATGTTGTTTGAAATAGATAAGTTATATTAGAGTGTGTGTGTTTGAATGATGTTGTTTAAAAAATAGATAAGTTATATTAGAGTGTGTGTGTTTGAATGATGTTGTTTAAAATAGATAAGTTATATTAGAGTGTGTGTGTTTGAATGATGTTGTTTGAAATAGATAAGTTATATTAGAGTGTGTGTGTTTGAATGATGTTGTTTAAAATAGATAAGTTATATTAGAGTGTGTGTGTTTGAATGATGTTGTTTAAAATAGATAAGTTATATTAGAGTGTGTGTGTTTGAATGATGTTGTTTAAAATAGATAAGTTATATTAGAGTGTGTGTGTTTGAATGATGTTGTTTAAAATAGATAAGTTATATTAGAGTGTGTGTGTTTGAATGATGTTGTTTGAAATAGATAAGTTATATTAGAGTGTGTGTTTGTGTGTTTTTGAATGATGTTGTTTAAAATAGATAAGTTATATTAGAGTGTGTGTGTTTGAATGATGTTGTTTAAAATAGATAAGTTATATTAGAGTGTGTGTGTTTGAATGATGTTGTTTAAAATAGATAAGTTATATTAGAGTGTGTGTGTTTGAATGATGTTGTTTGAAATAGATAAGTTATATTAGAGTTTGTGTGTGTTTGAATGATGTTGTTTTGATGTTGTTTGAAATAGATAAGTTATATTAGAGTGTGTGTGTTTGAATGATGTTGTTTAAAATAGATAAGTTATATTAGAGTGTGTGTGTTTGAATGATGTTGTTTAAAATAGATAAGTTATATTAGAGTGTGTGTGTTTGAATGATGTTGTTTAAAATAGATAAGTTATATTAGAGTGTGTGTGTTTGAATGATGTTGTTTGAAATAGATAAGTTATATTAGAGTGTGTGTGTTTGAATGATGTTGTTTGAAATAGATAAGTTATATTAGAGTGTGTGTGTTTGAAATAGATAAGATAGAGTGTGTGTGTTTGAATGATTTGTTTAAAATAGATAAGTTATATTAGAGTGTGTTTGAATGATGTTGTTTAAAATAGATAAGTGTGTTTGAATGATGTTGTTTAAAATAGATAAGTTATATTAGAGTGTGTGTGTTTGAATGATGTTGTTTGAAATAGATAAGTTATATTAGAGTGTGTGTGTTTGAATGATTTTTGAAATAGATAAGTTATATTAGAGTGTGTGTGTTTGAATGATGTTGTTTAAAATAGATAAGTTATATTAGAGTGTGTGTGTTTGAATGATGTTGTTTAGATAAAATTAAGTTATATTGAGTGTGTGTGTTTGAATGATGTTGTTTAAAATAGATAAGTTATATTAGAGTGTGTGTGTTTGAATGATGTTGTTTAAAATAGATAAGTTATATTAGAGTGTGTGTGTTTGAATGATGTGTTTTTGATATGAGTGTGTGTGTTTGAATGATTTGAAATAGATAAGTTATATTAGAGTGTGTGTGTTTGAATGATGTTGTTTAAAATAGATAAGTTATATTAGAGTGTGTGTGTTTGAATGATGTTGTTTAAAATAGATAAGTTATATTAGAGTGTGTGTGTTTGAATGATGTTGTTAAAATAGATAAGTTATATTAGAGTGTGTGTGTTTGAATGATGTTGTTTAAAATAGATAAGTTATATTAGAGTGTGTGTGTTTGAATGATGTTGTTTGAAATAGATAAGTTATATTAGAGTGTGTGTGTTTGAATGATGTTGTTTAAAATAGATAAGTTATATTAGTGTGTGTGTGTGTTGTTTTTGAATGAATGATGTTGTTTGAAATAGATAAGTTATATTAGAGTGTGTGTGTTTGAATGATGTTGTTTAAAATAGATAAGTTATATTAGAGTGTGTGTGTTTGAATGATGTTGTTTGAAATAGATAAGTTATATTAGAGTGTGTGTGTTTGAATGATGTTTTGTTTGAAATAGATAAGTTATATTAGAGTGTGTGTGTTTGAATGATGTTGTTTGAAATAGATAAGTTATATTAGTTTGAAATAGATAAGTTATATTAGAGTGTGTGTGTTTGAATGATGTTGTTTGAAATAGATAAGTTATATTTATATTAGTTATAGTGTGTGTGTTTGAATGATGTTGTTTAAAATAGATAAGTTATATTAGAGTGTGTGTGTTTGAATGATGTTGTTTAAAATAGATAAGTTATATTAGAGTGTGTGTGTTTGAATGATGTTGTTTAAAATAGATAAGTTATATTAGAGTGTGTGTGTTTGAATGATGTTGTTTGAAATAGATAAGTTATATTAGAGTGTGTGTGTTTGAATGATGTTGTTTAAAATAGATAAGTTATATTAGAGTGTGTGTGTTTGAATGATGTTGTTTAAAATAGATAAGTTATATTAGAGTGTGTGTGTTTGAATGATGTTGTTTAAAATAGATAAGTTATATTAGAGTGTGTGTGTTTGAATGATGTTGTTTAAAATAGATAAGTTATATTAGAGTGTGTGTGTTTGAATGATGTTGTTTGAAATAGATAAGTTATATTAGAGTGTGTGTGTTTGAATGATGTTGTTTAAAATAGATAAGTTATATTAGAGTGTGTGTGTTTGAATGATGTTGTTTGAAATAGATAAGTTATATTAGAGTGTGTGTGTTTGAATGATGTTGTTTGAAATAGATAAGTTATATTAGAGTGTGTGTGTTTGAATGATGTTGTTTGAAATAGATAAGTTATATTAGAGTGTGTGTGTTTGAATGATGTTGTTTAAAATAGATAAGTTATATTAGAGTGTGTGTGTTTGAATGATGTTGTTTAAAATAGATAAGTTATATTAGTGTGTGTGTGTGTTTGAATGATGTTTGAAATTTAAAATAGATAAGTTATATTAGAGTGTGTGTGTTTGAATGATGTTGTTTAAAATAGATAAGTTATATTAGAGTGTGTGTGTTTGAATGATGTTGTTTAAAATAGATAAGTTATATTAGAGTGTGTGTGTTTGAATGATGTTTTTAAAATAGATAAGTTATATTAGAGTGTGTGTGTTTGAATGATGTTGTTTAAAATAGATAAGTTATATTAGAGTGTGTGTGTTTGAATGATGTTGTTTAAAATAGATAAGTTATATTAGAGTGTGTGTGTTTGAATGATGTTGTTTAAAATAGATAAGTTATATTAGAGTGTGTGTGTTTGAATGATGTTGTTTAAAATAGATAAGTTATATTAGAGTGTGTGTGTTTGAATGATGTTGTTTAAAATAGATAAGTTATATTAGAGTGTGTGTGTTTGAATGATGTTGTTTGAAATAGATAAGTTATATTAGAGTGTGTGTGTTTGAATGATGTTGTTTAAAATAGATAAGTTATATTAGAGTGTGTGTGTTTGAATGATGTTGTTTGAAAAATAGATAAGTTATATTAGAGTGTGTGTGTTTGAATGATGTTGTTTAAAATAGATAAGTTATATTAGAGTGTGTGTGTTTGAATGATGTTGTTTGAAATAGATAAGTTATATTATAGTGTGTGTGTGTTTGAATGATGTTGTTTGAAATAGATAAGTTATATTAGAGTGTGTGTGTTTGAATGATGTTGTTTGAAATAGATAAGTTATATTAGAGTGTGTGTGTTTGAATGATGTTGTTTGAAATAGATAAGTTATATTAGAGTGTGTGTGTTTGAATGATGTTGTTTAAAATAGATAAGTTATATTAGAGTGTGTGTGTTTGAATGATGTTGTTTGAAATAGATAAGTTATATTAGAGTGTGTGTGTTTGAATGATTTTTGAAATAGATAAGTTATATTAGAGTGTGTGTGTTTGAATGATGTTGTTTAAAATAAATAAGTTATATTAGAGTGTGTGTGTTTGAATGATGTTGTTTAAAATAGATAAGTTATATTAGAGTGTGTGTGTTTGAATGATGTTGTTTAAAATAGATAAGTTATATTAGAGTGTGTGTGTTTGAATGATGTTGTTTGAAATAGATAAGTTATATTAGAGTGTGTGTGTTTGAATGATGTTGTTTGAAATAGATAAGTTATATTAGAGTGTGTGTGTTTGAATGATGTTGTTTAAAATAGATAAGTTATATTAGAGTGTGTGTGTTTGAATGATGTTGTTTAAAATAGATAAGTTATATTAGAGTGTGTGTGTTTGAATGATGTTTTTTTTTAAATAGATAAGTTATATTAGAGTGTGTGTGTTTGAATGATGTTGTTTGAAATAGATAAGTTATATTAGAGTGTGTGTGTTTGAATGATGTTGTTTGAAAATAGATAAGTTATATTAGAGTGTGTGTGTTTGAATGATGTTGTTTAAAATAGATAAGTTATATTAGAGTGTGTGTGTTTGAATGATGTTGTTTGAAATAGATAAGTTATATTAGAGTGTGTGTGTTTGAATGATGTTGTTTGAAATAGATAAGTTATATTAGAGTGTGTGTGTTTGAATGATGTTGTTTAAAATAGATAAGTTTGAGTGTGTGTGTTTGAATGATGTTGTTTAAAATAGATAAGTTATATTAGAGTGTGTGTGTTTGAATGATGTTGTTTAAAATAGATAAGTTATATTAGAGTGTGTGTGTTTGAATGATGTTGTTTAAAATAGATAAGTTATATTAGAGTGTGTGTGTTTGAATGATGTTGTTTAAAATAGATAAGTTATATTAGAGTGTGTGTGTTTGAATGATGTTGTTTAAAATAGATAAGTTATATTAGAGTGTGTGTGTTTGAATGATGTTGTTTAAAATAGATAAGTTATATTAGAGTGTGTGTGTTTGAATGATGTTGTTTGAAATAGATAATTCATATTAGAGTGTGTGTGTTTGAATGATTTTTGAAATAGATAAGTTATATTAGAGTGTGTGTGTTTGAATGATGTTGTTTAAAATAGATAAGTTATATTAGAGTGTGTGTGTTTGAATGATGTTGTTTAAAATAGATAAGTTATATTAGAGTGTGTGTGTTTGAATGATGTTGTTTGAAATAGATAAGTTATATTAGAGTGTGTGTGTTTGAATGATGTTGTTTAAAATAGATAAGTTATATTATTAGTTTGTGTGTGTTTTGAATGATGTTGTTTGTTTAAAATAGATAAGTTATATTAGAGTGTGTGTGTTTGAATGATGTTGTTTAAAATAGATAAGTTATATTAGAGTGTGTGTGTTTGAATGATGTTGTTTAGAGTGTGTGTGTTTGAATGATGTTGTTTAAAATAGATAAGTTATATTAGAGTGTGTGTGTTTGAATGATGTTTTTTTTGAAATAGATAAGTTATATTAGAGTGTGTGTGTTTGAATGATGTTGTTTGAAATAGATAAGTTATATTAGAGTGTGTGTGTTTGAATGATGTTGTTTAAAATAGATAAGTTATATTAGAGTGTGTGTGTTTGAATGATGTTGTTTGAAATAGATAAGTTATATTAGAGTGTGTGTGTTTGAATGATGTTGTTTGAAATAGATAAGTTATATTTAGTGTGTGTGTGTGTGTTTGAATGATGTTGATTTGTTTAAAATAGATAAGTTATATTAGAGTGTGTGTGTTTGAATGATGTTGTTTAAAATAGATAAGTTATATTAGAGTGTGTGTGTTTGAATGATGTTGTTTAAAATAGATAAGTTATATTAGAGTGTGTGTGTTTGAATGATGTTGTTTAAAATAGATAAGTTATATTAGAGTGTGTGTGTTTGAATGATGTTGTTTAAAATAGATAAGTTATATTATTGTGTGTGTGTTTGAATGATGTTGTTTAAAATAGATAAGTTATATTAGAGTGTGTGTGTTTGAATGATGTTGTTTAAAATAGATAAGTTATATTAGAGTGTGTGTGTTTGAATGATGTTGTTTGAAATAGATAAGTTATATTAGAGTGTGTGTGTTTGAATGATGTTGTTTAAAATAGATAAGTTATATTAGAGTGTGTGTGTTTGAATGATGTTTGTTTAAAATAGATAAGTTATATTAGAGTGTGTGTGTTTGAATGATGTTGTTTAAAATAGATAAGTTATATTAGAGTGTGTGTGTTTGAATGATGTTGTTTAAAATAGATAAGTTATATTAGAGTGTGTGTGTTTGAATGATGTTGTTTAAAATAGATAAGTTATATTAGAGTGTGTGTGTTTGAATGATGTTGTTTGAAATAGATAAGTTATATTAGAGTGTGTGTGTTTGAATGATGTTGTTTGAAATAGATAAGTTATATTAGAGTGTGTGTGTTTGAATGATGTTGTTTAAAATAGATAAGTTATATTAGTGTGTGTGTGTTTGAATGATGTTGTTTAAAATAGATAAGTTATATTAGAGTGTGTGTGTTTGAATGATGTTGTTTGAAATAGATAAGTTATATTAGAGAGTGTGTGTGTGTGTGTGTTTGAATGATGTGTGTTTGAAATAGATAAGTTATATTAGAGTGTGTGTGTTTGAATGATGTTGTTTAAAATAGATAAGTTATATTAGAGTGTGTGTGTTTGAATGATGTTGTTTGAAATAGATAAGTTATATTAGAGTGTGTGTGTTTGAATGATGTTGTTTAAAATAGATAAGTTATATTAGAGTGTGTGTGTTTGAATGATGTTGTTTAAAATAGATAAGTTATATTAGAGTGTGTGTGTTTGAATGATGTTGTTTAAAATAGATAAGTTATATTAGAGTGTGTGTGTTTGAATGATGTTGTTTAAAATAGATAAGTTATATTAGAGTGTGTGTGTTTGAATGATGTTGTTTGAAATAGATAAGTTATATTAGAGTGTGTGTGTTTGAATGATGTTGTTTAAAATAGATAAGTTATATTAGAGTGTGTGTGTTTGAATGATTTTTGAAATAGATAAGTTATATTAGAGTGTGTGTGTTTGAATGATGTTGTTTGAAATAGATAAGTTATATTAGAGTGTGTGTGTTTGAATGATGTTGTTTAAAATAGATAAGTTATATTAGAGTGTGTGTGTTTGAATGATGTTGTTTGAAATAGATAAGTTATATTAGAGTGTGTGTGTTTGAATGATGTTGTTTAAAATAGATAAGTTATATTAGAGTGTGTGTGTGTGTGTTTTGTTATATTAAGTGTGTGTGTTTGAATGATGTTGTTTAAAATAGATAAGTTATATTAGAGTGTGTGTGTTTGAATGATGTTGTTAAAAAATAGATAAGTTATATTAGAGTGTGTGTGTTTGAATGATGTTGTTTGAAATAGATAAGTTATATTAGAGTGTGTGTGTTTGAATGATGTTGTTTGAAATAGATAAGTTATATTAGAGTGTGTGTGTTTGAATGATGTTGTTTAAAATAGATAAGTTATATTAGAGTGTGTGTGTTTGAATGATGTTGTTTGAAATAGATAAGTTATATTAGAGTGTGTGTGTTTGAATGATGTTGTTTAAAATAGATAAGTTATATTAGAGTGTGTGTGTTTGAATGATGTTGTTTAAAATAGATAAGTTATATTAGAGTGTGTGTGTTTGAATGATGTTGTTTGAAATAGATAAGTTATATTAGAGTGTGTGTGTTTGAATGATGTTGTTTGAAATAGATAAGTTATATTATAGTGTGTGTGTTTGAATGATGTTGTTTAAAATAGATAAGTTATATTAGAGTGTGTGTGTTTGAATGATGTTGTTTAAAATAGATAAGTTATATTAGAGTGTGTGTGTTTGAATGATGTTGTTTAAAATAGATAAGTTATATTAGAGTGTGTGTGTTTGAATGATGTTGTTTAAAATAGATAAGTTATATTAGAGTGTGTGTGTTTGAATGATGTTGTTTAAAATAGATAAGTTATATTAGAGTGTGTGTGTTTGAATGATGTTGTTTAAAATAGATAAGTTATATTAGAGTGTGTGTGTTTGAATGATGTTGTTTGAAATAGATAAGTTATATTAGAGTGTGTGTGTTTGAATGATGTTGTTTAAAATAGATAAGTTATATTAGAGTGTGTGTGTTTGAATGATGTTGTTTAAAATAGATAAGTTATATTAGAGTGTGTGTGTTTGAATGATGTTGTTTGAAATAGATAAGTTATATTAGAGTGTGTGTGTTTGAATGATGTTGTTTGAAATAGATAAGTTATATTAGAGTGTGTGTGTTTGAATGATGTTGTTTGAAATAGATAAGTTATATTAGAGTGTGTGTGTTTGAATGATGTTGTTTAAAATAGATAAGTTATATTAGAGTGTGTGTGTTTGAATGATGTTGTTTAAAATAGATAAGTTATATTAGAGTGTGTGTGTGTGTTTGAATGATGTTGTTTTGAAATAGATAAGTTATATTAGAGTGTGTGTGTTTGAATGATGTTGTTTAAAATAGATAAGTTATATTAGAGTGTGTGTGTTTGAATGATGTTGTTTAAAATAGATAAGTTATATTAGAGTGTGTGTGTTTGAATGATGTTGTTTAAAATAGATAAGTTATATTAGAGTGTGTGTGTTTGAATGATGTTGTTTAAAATAGATAAGTTATATTAGAGTGTGTGTGTTTGAATGATGTTGTTTAAAATAGATAAGTTATATTAGAGTGTGTGTGTTTGAATGATGTTGTTTAAAATAGATAAGTTATATTAGAGTGTGTGTGTTTGAATGATGTTGTTTGAAATAGATAAGTTATATTAGAGTGTGTGTGTTTGAATGATGTTGTTTGAAATAGATAAGTTATATTAGAGTGTGTGTGTTTGAATGATGTTGTTTAAAATAGATAAGTTATATTAGAGTGTGTGTGTTTGAATGATGTTGTTTGAAATAGATAAGTTATATTAGAGTGTGTGTGTTTGAATGATGTTGTTTGAAATAGATAAGTTATATTAGAGTGTGTGTGTTTGAATGATGTTGTTTAAAATAGATAAGTTATATTAGAGTGTGTGTGTTTGAATGATGTTGTTTGAAATAGATAAGTTATATTAGTGTGTGTGTGTGTTTGAATGATGTTGTTTAAAATAGATAAGTTATATTAGAGTGTGTGTGTTTGAATGATGTTGTTTGAAATTAAGTTATATTAAGTGTGTGTGTAGATAAAATAGTTATATTAGAGTGTGTGTGTTTGAATGATGTTGTTTTAAAATAGATAAGTTATATTAGAGTGTGTGTGTTTGAATGATGTTGTTTAAAATAGATAAGTTATATTAGAGTGTGTGTGTTTGAATGATGTTGTTTGAAATAGATAAGTTATATTTAGTGTGTGTGTTTGAATGATGATGTGTGTGTTTGAATGATGTTGTTTGAAATAGATAAGTTATATTAGAGTGTGTGTGTTTGAATGATGTTGTTTAAAATAGATAAGTTATATTAGAGTGTGTGTGTTTGAATGATGTTGTTTAAAATAGATAAGTTATATTAGAGTGTGTGTGTTTGAATGATGTTTTGTTTAAAATAGATAAGTTATATTAGAGTGTGTGTGTTTGAATGATGTTGTTTGAAATAGATAAGTTATATTAGAGTGTGTGTGTTTGAATGATGTTGTTTGAAATAGATAAGTTATATTAGAGTGTGTGTGTTTGAATGATGTTGTTTGAAATAGATAAGTTATATTAGAGTGTGTGTGTTTGAATGATGTTGTTTAAAATAGATAAGTTATATTAGAGTGTGTGTGTTTGAATGATGTTGTTTGAAATAGATAAGTTATATTAGAGTGTGTGTGTTTGAATGATGTTGTTTAAAATAGATAAGTTATATTAGAGTGTGTGTGTTTGAATGATGTTGTTTAAAATAGATAAGTTATATTAGAGTGTGTGTGTTTGAATGATGTTGTTTAAAATAGATAAGTTATATTAGAGTGTGTGTGTTTGAATGATGTTGTTTGAAATAGATAAGTTATATTAGAGTGTGTGTGTTTGAATGATGTTGTTTGAAATAGATAAGTTATATTAGAGTGTGTGTGTTTGAATGATGTTGTTTAAAATAGATAAGTTATATTAGAGTGTGTGTGTTTGAATGATGTTGTTTGAAAAATAGATAAGTTATATTAGAGTGTGTGTGTTTGAATGATGTTGTTTGAAATAGATAAGTTATATTAGAGTGTGTGTGTTTGAATGATGTTGTTTAAAATAGATAAGTTATATTAGAGTGTGTGTGTTTGAATGATGTTGTTTGAAATAGATAAGTTATATTAGAGTGTGTGTGTTTGAATGATGTTGTTTAAAATAGATAAATTATATATTATATTGTGTGTGTTTGAATGATGTTGTTTGAAATAGATAAGTTATATTAGAGTGTGTGTGTTTGAATGATGTTGTTTGAAATAGATAAGTTATATTAGAGTGTGTGTGTTTGAATGATGTTGTTTGAAATAGATAAGTTATATTAGAGTGTGTGTGTTTGAATGATGTTGTTTAAAATAGATAAGTTATATTAGAGTGTGTGTGTTTGAATGATGTTGTTTAAAATAGATAAGTTATATTAGAGTGTGTGTGTTTGAATGATGTTGTTTGAAATAGATAAGTTATATTAGAGTGTGTGTGTTTGAATGATGTTGTTTAAAATAGATAAGTTATATTAGAGTGTGTGTGTTTGAATGATGTTGTTTGAAATAGATAAGTTATATTAGAGTGTGTGTGTTTGAATGATGTTGTTTGAAATAGATAAGTTATATTAGAGTGTGTGTGTTTGAATGATGTTGTTTAAAATAGATAAGTTATATTAGAGTGTGTGTGTTTGAATGATGTTGTTTAAAATAGATAAGTTATATTAGAGTGTGTGTGTTTGAATGATGTTGTTTAAAATAGATAAGTTATATTAGAGTGTGTGTGTTTGAATGATGTTGTTTAAAATAGATAAGTTATATTAGAGTGTGTGTGTTTGAATGATGTTGTTTGAAATAGATAAGTTATATTAGAGTGTGTGTGTTTGAATGATGTTGTTTAAAATAGATAAGTTATATTAGAGTGTGTGTGTTTGAATGATGTTGTTTAAAATAGATAAGTTATATTAGAGTGTGTGTGTTTGAATGATGTTGTTTAAAATAGATAAGTTATATTAGAGTGTGTGTGTTTGAATGATGTTGTTTAAAATAGATAAGTTATATTAGAGTGTGTGTGTTTGAATGATGTTGTTTAAAATAGATAAGTTATATTAGAGTGTGTGTGTTTGAATGATGTTGTTTAAAATAGATAAGTTATATTAGAGTGTGTGTGTTTGAATGATGTTGTTTGAAATAGATAAGTTATATTAGAGTGTGTGTGTTTGAATGATGTTGTTTGAAATAGATAAGTTATATTAGAGTGTGTGTGTTTGAATGATGTTGTTTAAAATAGATAAGTTATATTAGAGTGTGTGTGTTTGAATGATGTTGTTTGAAATAGATAAGTTATATTAGAGTGTGTGTGTTTGAATGATGTTGTTTGAAATAGATAAGTTATATTTAGTGTGTGTGTGTTTGAATGATGTTGTTTGTTTAAAATAGATAAGTTATATTAGAGTGTGTGTGTTTGAATGATGTTGTTTGAAATAGATAAGTTATATTAGAGTGTGTGTGTTTGAATGATGTTGTTTGAAATAGATAAGTTATATTAGAGTGTGTGTGTTTGAATGATGTTGTTTAAAATAGATAAGTTATATTAGAGTGTGTGTGTTTGAATGATGTTGTTTAAAATAGATAAGTTATATTAGAGTGTGTGTGTTTGAATGATGTTGTTTGAAATAGATAAGTTATATTAGAGTGTGTGTGTTTGAATGATGTTGTTTGAAATAGATAAATGTGTGTTTTGATGTTGTTTGAAATAGATAAGTTATATTAGAGTGTGTGTGTTTGAATGATGTTGTTTAAAATAGATAAGTTATATTAGAGTGTGTGTGTTTGAATGATGTTGTTTGAAATAGATAAGTTATATTAGAGTGTGTGTGTTTGAATGATGTTGTTTAAAATAGATAAGTTATATTAGAGTGTGTGTGTTTGAATGATGTTGTTTAAAATAGATAAGTTATATTAGAGAGTGTGTGTGTTTGAATGATGTTGTTTAAAATAGATAAGTTATATTAGAGTGTGTGTGTTTGAATGATGTTTTAAAATAGATAAGTTATATTAGAGTGTGTGTGTTTGAATGATGTTGTTTGAAATAGATAAGTTATATTAGAGTGTGTGTGTTTGAATGATGTTGTTTAAAATAGATAAGTTATATTAGAGTGTGTGTGTTTGAATGATGTTGTTTTGTTATATTGATGTGTGTTTTGAAAATAGATAAGTTATATTAGAGTGTGTGTGTTTGAATGATGTTGTTTAAAATAGATAAGTTATATTAGAGTGTGTGTGTTTGAATGATGTTGTTTAAAATAGATAAGTTATATTAGAGTGTGTGTGTTTGAATGATGTTGTTTGAAATAGATAAGTTATATTAGAGTGTGTGTGTTTGAATGATGTTGTTTAAAATAGATAAGTTATATTAGAGTGTGTGTGTTTGAATGATGTTGTTTAAAATAGATAAGTTATATTAGAGTGTGTGTGTTTGAATGATGTTGTTTGAAATAGATAAGTTATATTAGAGTGTGTGTGTTTGAATGATGTTGTTTGAAATAGATAAGTTATATTAGAGTGTGTGTGTTTGAATGATGTTGTTTAAAATAGATAAGTTATATTAGAGTGTGTGTGTTTGAATGATGTTGTTTGAAATAGATAAGTTATATTAGAGTGTGTGTGTTTGAATGATGTTGTTTGAAATAGATAAGTTATATTAGAGTGTGTGTGTGTGTTTGAATGATGTTATATTAGAGTGTGTGTGTTTGAAATAGATAAGTTATATTAGAGTGTGTGTGTTTGAATGATGTTGTTTAAAATAGATAAGTTATATTAGAGTGTGTGTGTTTGAATGATGTTGTTTAAAATAGATAAGTTATATTAGAGTGTGTGTGTTTGAATGATGTTGTTTAAAATAGATAAGTTATATTAGAGTGTGTGTGTTTGAATGATGTTGTTTAAAATAGATAAGTTATATTAGAGTGTGTGTGTTTGAATGATGTTGTTTAAAATAGATAAGTTATATTAGAGTGTGTGTGTTTGAATGATGTTGTTTGAAATAGATAAGTTATATTAGAGTGTGTGTGTTTGAATGATGTTGTTTAAAATAGATAAGTTATATTAGAGTGTGTGTGTTTGAATGATGTTGTTTAAAATAGATAAGTTATATTAGAGTGTGTGTGTTTGAATGATGTTGTTTAAAATAGATAAGTTATATTAGAGTGTGTGTGTTTGAATGATGTTGTTTGAAATAGATAAGTTATATTAGAGTGTGTGTGTTTGAATGATGTTGTTTAAAATAGATAAGTTATATTAGAGTGTGTGTGTTTGAATGATGTTGTTTGAAATAGATAAGTTATATTAGAGTGTGTGTGTTTGAATGATGTTGTTTGAAATAGATAAGTTATATTAGAGTGTGTGTGTTTGAATGATGTTGTTTGAAATAGATAAGTTATATTAGTGTGTGTGTGTGTTTGAATGATGTTGTTTGAAATAGATAAGTTATATTAGAGTGTGTGTGTTTGAATGATGTTGTTTGAAATAGATAAGTTATATTAGAGTGTGTGTGTTTGAATGATGTTGTTTAAAATAGATAAGTTATATTAGAGTGTGTGTGTTTGAATGATGTTGTTTAAAATAGATAAGTTATATTAGAGTGTGTGTGTGTGATGTGTTTGAATGATAGAGTGTGTGTGTTTGTTTGTTTAAAATAGATAAGTTATATTAGAGTGTGTGTGTTTGAATGATGTTGTTTGAAATAGATAAGTTATATTAGAGTGTGTGTGTTTGAATGATGTTGTTTGAAATAGATAAGTTATATTAGAGTGTGTGTGTTTGAATGATGTTGTTTGAAATAGATAAGTTATATTAGAGTGTGTGTGTTTGAATGATGTTGTTTGAAATAGATAAGTTATATTAGAGTGTGTGTGTTTGAATGATGTTGTTTGAAATAGATAAGTTATATTAGAGTGTGTGTGTTTGAATGATGTTGTTTAAAATAGATAAGTTATATTAGAGTGTGTGTGTTTGAATGATGTTGTTTAAAATAGATAAGTTATATTAGAGTGTGTGTGTTTGAATGATGTTGTTTGAAATAGATAAGTTATATTAGAGTGTGTGTGTTTGAATGATGATGTTGTTTGAAATAGATATAACAGTATTTCCTATTTTCTTCTAATATTATAAAACTGAAGTAGAAACACTAAACATTATCAATTTTCTGTCTATTCACCAATTTCTCTATTTCACTTGTTCTTGTTTTTTTCTTTTAAATTTCGCGCAAAGCTATTCGAGGTCTATTTGTGTTAATTTAGCAGTGTAAGACGAGGGTCATCACCACCCACCGCCAACTTTTGGGCTACACTTTTACTAACGAACAGTAGAGTTGACAGTCATATTATAACGCCCACACCACTGAAAGGGCGAGCATGTTTGGTGCAACGGGGATTTGAATCCGCAACCATCGAATCACGAGTCGATTGCCTTAACCACCTGGTTATGCTGGGCCTGTCTATTTCATCAAAACACATTTTTATTCAACGTGTACTAATAATTTTATATCAAACTTCATACTTTTACCACTGAAATACGAATGTTTAAAACAAAACGTAAATGTAATTGATACTTGAAAAATACATAATTTATTATGACCAGTAAAGACCAGCTTCGTCAGTAAAGATATCATCACTCTTTGATGGTCGAAAACATGGACGTAATAAATGATTTATTTTTGAATCGTAGAACTGTACTGTTTTGTTTCAGTTAAATAAAGAGTAGATGTATTACCAACTTTATTTGACATTTTGTTTACAGTTATATTTTATCCCGATAATGTCATAATGGTAATTTGTATGCAAATTGTCTTGTATGCGTCATAAAATATACTATTACAAGTAAAATTCAATGAAATAACTTTGATTTAATTACACACATTCAACCAACATTTGTAGTTTGCTGAAATCGCTGGTAAACTGCAAAAATAGTAAGTGGTCAAGAAGTCTCCTTATTCCTTGTAGATATGTGACATCAAATATCGCCTGAAAATTACATTAAAAAACATATCATCAAAATTATTAAAAGAAAGAATTGTTGCGCGGAGAATTATGAGATATTACCAGTTTATTGTTCTTTATTTATGATACACCATACACTGTGAACAGTAAAATATAATGTTAGACTTGTTCTCCACAGTACTTCAATTTGATTTAATTAGAGATACGGGTCGATTTTCTTCTACTTTCCTGGCAGCAATAATGACTCTGTTCTGTTTGATCCATGCTACTATATTTTCTTGTTTGGAGCCTGACTGGGACTATTTGGACTTGATATATTACTTCTTCATTTTTTCACAACCATTGTTCTTGGAGATTACATACCTGGAGAGGGTCCAGACCAGATATTTAAGCCGCTGTACAAAGTCTGTGTTACATGTAATTATTTTTATAGCACGTCTAGCTCTCATAATACTAATTTTTATTTGCTGAGAAACACGATCTTCCTCCTGCGACAACTTACTTTCTTGTTGTATTTTCAAGAGTTTATTTTCACTAAAAGTACAATGTTAGAAAAAATATTAATGAACGATCTAATAAAATAATTTATTTTTGTATAGAAGCTGTAGTTTGGTAAAAGATTATTTCACAGTCCAAACGAGTGTTTAGTGTAAACCATTTTTTTTCTCTAATTGTTAGTAAAATGAAAAGTTATACAGTGCACTGACTTCACCACAAACATGACAGATTATACTCTGTTTTGATTCGTTTGTTTTATTTACGCAACACAATTGCTTCAGTAAATAACTTATTTAAACGAGCCTTGAAATTTCTTAAAATCAATAGAATAATTAACAAAAGAAAATTTTTTGGAAGTTTAGCAAGTCATGAATTCTCAGACAATGACGTAGAAAACTCAAAACAATTTCAGAGTAGCAGTCAGTATACTTACTATATAGGTTTTATAATACTTGTTGACGTTTCTGAGTCTACTGTGTGTTGATTCTATGAATGTCCTAAGAGTATTTTACAACATTTGATAAACTATCCTTGCAACATGCCAGTGATTGTATACTGCTTTTGAACTGGTGCCTACTATATTTCATGTATCTTAGGTTGAATGTCATGTAGATTTATACTGTATTATTTTTGTAGAATATATTTCTCTTTACTTTTTTATCTTTCTTCAGATTTATACAAAAGTTATTTGACCAGTTATATTTATTAGAATTGAAAAAAACTAAAAACAGCTACAGAAAAGTGTGTATTGCATATTACTTAACTATGATTTTAAATATCATTCCGAAACTGCTCACTCAGATGAGCAGTGAACAATAGAGTATTCCATTTTTCACTCACTACTATTATCCGATATTAATGCACTTTAATGTTAACTGGAATCCCAAATCGTAATGTTTAAGATCGAACAAAGGCTTAAGAATACATTCATTTCGAGGAACATGTATTTAAATGTAGAACTCATCATTCATAAACAAAACCAATGAATAATATTTGCCAAAGATGACAGAAGTAAAAATATCACTGCATGGCAATAACCCCATTTGGAATACCAACAGAAATCTAAAATTCTAATCAAAGCCTAATACATATTTTATTCAGATATTATTTATCTTTAATTGTGCAGAACGTAAAACCCTTTCATTTTTTGCCCACCAGTGGCACAGCAGCATGTCTGCGGTCTCACATCTGTTAAAATCGGGTTTCGGTACCCGTGGTAAGCAGAGCACAGGTAGCCCATTGTGTGGTTTTGCTTAATTCCAAACAAACAAAAGACCTTTCAGTATTAAAATACACCTTGCTATGGTTTGATTATGTAGCTACATATGTTTACTGGTTTCTTTGACCTCTCTGATACATGAATGAAATATAAAATATTGTATGGAAAACATTATTTCATTTGATATCTACAAACAACTTACAGGAATAAACCAACACAGCGCACTGAAATACATGATAATAAACATCCAAGCTGCTCAGTAATGACAAAGTATTCGTAGAAAATAATCAGGAAGCAGCATCTACTCAATATGTCTGAACGTGACTGGAAATTACATGCGGATTTAAAGATCGCAGGAGACTTTCTAATCACTCATCCGTCATTTATCCCTATCTTAATTTGTTCTTGGCTGAAAGGGCGAGCAACTTTGGTGTGACGAAATTCAAACCCGTGACCATCAGATTACATACAACTCGAGCACCTTAGCCATCTGGCTGAGCTTTTCTAGGTATTATGCAAGCGATGAACTGAAGTGTTATTTCAACAGAAGTAACAACATTATCTCGAATTATAACCCAAGAATAATGCATTACCAACTTCAACAAACTCGTCATTTTAATTTACTTTATATTTTACAGAAAAAATAAAGGGGTTAAGTGTGTTATACCAAAACGATTTTAAATATGCAGATCAGAAAATCACATAACAGTCAAATCAATGTAAATTAGAGGTGGGACAGCATGTTAAGGATTACATTTTGGCATTGTTTAACTTTACGTAGATAGTGTATTGTTATCAATAACTAATTACTTTCCGAAAGAATATATACAGTGTTGCTTTCCAACGTAAAATGTTACACTCTTAACATACAGATGTTTTTCACATTAAAACTCAGAACTTCCAAAATGAGAATGTGTCTTATACTTTATTATATTGTGAAACAAAGGAAAATGGATCAAGTTGCGACACAAGAACCATTCAGAAAAGGACTTACTACCAGTCGTGTTTGAGCTGTAGTAAGCACAGTTCGGCATTTTGTAACGGATTAAAATCCACAAACACAAAGTACAGTGGCAAAAATCTTTTATGTGCACCTGGCAATACTGTGCAACACAATCAAGAAAGATATTCAGAAGTGAAACAAGTTACATCTATAAAGGTGCTTCCACTACATAGTTGTTCATTCATCGCATACCTCGAACAGCAGAGAATGAAACAGTGAAGTGGTAAATGCAATACCGATAGATTTTAGTGACTTGGACTGTTGAAATGGTGCTGGGAAATCATCATGACTGGGTTTTGTTACATGTACTATGAGTCTTTATTTTAATATAACAATCAGTTTCTGAATTCAAAATCATTGTTTCAAAACATCAAATCACACCGAGGTTATATGGACCAACGTGATGAAACGTTACAGCTGTCGCTACACAGAGAGTGTCAATCAGAAGTTACTTTTACAAGCAATATTTTGAATTCTATACTGAATTCTCTATGTCTAATGAATTATAATATTAAACAAGCATGCAATATTTACAAGATAGAAGCTTAACTTTATGATTATTGAAATATATATTAATATCTTTAAAATTCTGTACCCTTCTACAAAATATGAATCATTTAAATTTCAAATTTCTTGTATAAGAATTTGTATCACTAATATCATTTCAAGTCGCATCTCATTTACAGCTACTGTTTCAGTAGCAATATTTAAAGTTAAGTAAAATATAGTGTTTTAGTAACATAACTGAAAAGCTGCATCATAGTTGTGTGTATTGTTTCCGTAAAATCATTAGAGTGTTGCATCACAAGTTGCCTTAATCACCTAGCCATGTCGAGCCATTTTGAAAGGATGCAACAAGAGTCATCTATTGTGAATTGGTCAGATGAATTATGCGGCGCCACTGATCACGCGTGGAAAAACTTTAAATATAATGTTTTCAATATTCAAATTAACCACATTCCTTAGAGAAAGAAAGTTGGTTCACAAAGAGATTAAGTAATAAAATTAAAGAAAAGCATCACAAATGTAAGAAATTTAAATTGATTTGTAGACAAGAGATTCATAAGATTATAGGAGAGAAAAAAATTGTGAACCCAGAAATTAGAACTTCGAAAAGGAAGTACAAGAAAAGACAGGCTAGAAATTAAAATTGAACAGTAAGGGTTTCTTTAAGTACATTAAGGGTAAACAAAGTGAGAGAATGCAGATGGCGCCATTCAAGGATGAAAAAAGAGAGGCTAGTGTATGATAATTATATGATGGCTGGGTAACTAAATTTTGTTTTTCTTCGATTTTCATTAACGAAGACTTAAGCAGTACTCCACGTTTTGAACAACTGCTAAATAAACGAGTTTGAAAAAATTGCTACATTATTTTTGAACTAGCTTAAAAAAATTAGAATATTAAAAATGATAAGTATCATGAGCCAGATCACATTTCTCATTTTGAAGGAGTATAAATATTGGATATATGAGCCATTTCAAACTATTTCCTGTCAGTTCTTAAGTAGTTGGTAGAAACCAAAGAATTGGAAGTTAGCTAAGGTAAATAGTCTTTTAAAGAGAGGTAATACAAATTGTCTCAGTAAATGTAGACCCATTTGTCTTTTATAGGTTGTGGGAAAATATTAGTAAATTATGTTAAAACATGCTTTGCAAAGCCGTTTAACAAAGTTCGGTATTGCATTGTATAGTACCCATGGTTCCACTGAGGAAAATCTTACGTTACAAATCTTTTGATATTTTTTGAAAAGGTTACTGCTTATATAGATCAGAGTAATGGTGTAGATTAGGTTTATATGGATTTGTCAGAAAGCATTTGCAAAGTTCCACATAAATGGCTGTGAAGAAACGTATCTCTGTTGGTGTAAGAGATAAGTAACTGGATAGACAGGATGGAAGAGTTAGGTTGTTACAGATGGAGATTATTAAAGCTGGACTAATATTGTTACTAGGGTACCTAAGGGCTGGGTTTTAGGACCACCATAGCTACTGTATAAACTTTATTTGTTAACCTCCTTTCTTTAGCTCAGAGAGTAGAACTAATAAAGGGAACTGTATAACTGTTTTCATACAGTCGTTTCAGTTACAATGTAAAACATTTGATTTGTATATGATTTCAAAACCAATTAATTATTCAGGCAATTTTTCTTCCCTGAAATAAAATAAAAAATTCTGATTTCCACAATATTAAATAGCGTCTAAACTGGTTTTGTCTTGATATCTAGTAAGGAATCTGACAGATCAAATAATTAATTTCAAATACAATAACAGCAACTTCTATACGAGGTTAATTTTAATAATTACATCGTTGCGACCTTTACCATCATCATCAATTAAACATTGTAATTATTGTATTTTATAACCGTTACCTTAGTTTCTGCAGGATTATGCTATGATAATTGTCAGAATAATTTTGTTTTCTCTACAATGAAATAACTTGCAAATAATAATCCTTTCATCTTGAAATATATTAATAATGTAGATGTTTACTGAAGGGTTCTCTAATGTGTTTTGTTTGAATAGTAGACAAAAACAAAATCACGAGTAACAAATATTTTTATTTCTCGCTTTTAAAGTTCATATGTCTTGCTCTTACAGAGTCCATAATTCTTCTCGTGATTCATGGCATGTGCACGTTTGACCAATGTCACGGCAGGACAAATTGCAATTTCAAGCGTCACTCATATGACATCATAGTAGAGTCTCCTGACTGAGTGACAAACAAACAACACACAGTGGCGCAATTGGTAAAACAGGTTATCTCTCTAGGTGGTCTTGGTCCTCTGTTATTGTAATAACAATAAAAGAAACGCTGTTCTGGTACAAACAAGAGGGTGCTTACCTTCGCTGTTTTCGATCTTTCTCTGCCCTATGAAAATTCTGTATAATTTTCCAAGTGCCCAATTGTGCTCAATGTAAAGTTTATATTAAAGTTGGTGATAAAGCCCTTCATTGCCTAATGAGAATTTGCAAGAAGTTGTTGAGAAGATTACAACTACTTTTGGGGTTGACTGTGCTCCTACAGATATTGACACTGTTCATCGTATAGGAAAGAAAACAACTGAAAATAAGAGTCCGAGACAGATTGTTGTTAAGTTTTGTCGTAAGCAAATTAAATTTGATCTGCTTAAACTTAAGAAAACTAAATTTCGCTCTCTTAATACTAATGATATTAAGGTCTGTAATGAATCTTATCCAGTTTATGTTAACGAACATCTCTCCCCATATTATCGTGATATTTTCATGCAAGCAAAACGAAAACAGAAAGATCTTGGCTATAAATTTCTTTGGGTATCGAATGGTAATATTCTTATTAGGAAATCAGAAACTACTCAGCCCATTGTTTTACGTTGCTTGATTGATCTTAATAATTTATAAATACTGCAATGGCTGATGATTTTGATGATATTGTTGGTGTTACACCAACTTTGTCTTCTCTTTCTGATTTACCAAATGTTTTTCTGTTGGTCATTTAAATTTAATACATGTTAATATTCGAAGTCTTACTCAAAATTTTGACCAATTTCTTGTTTTTTTACAATCAAGCGTTGTTAAATTTCATATAATAGCTTTTTCTGAAACTTGGTTTGTTGAGGATGGATTTGTTTCCTTTTCGATTCCAGGTTACTCCTTTTATTCTTCATCTTCTAGTCTAAATAAGGCTAGTGGAGTGGCAGTTTTGTTAAATTTGAGATACTGACTATGATAAAGAAGTACAGTACATTAAGTCTGATGCTTTAATTTTATTTTGTATGATTCAAAATAAGAAATTTAATCTCTTTGTTGTTTATCGATCTCCTAGATTGCCTGTATTGAAATTTATTGATGAGCTTTCATTAGAATTGAATTTATACAAATATGATATTAATATACTTGTTGGTGATTTTAATATAGATGTTTTGGTATTTGATGATGTTTGTTATAAGAATGCATATTTTAAGTTTTTGTCTGAGAACAATCTTCGTATTATTATTTCTTCTCCTACACGGATAACCAATGTTACTAATTCTTGTATTGATCATTTTTTTAATTAGTGGAAATACTGTTAAAAATTGTTATTCTTATATTGTTGAGAGTTTTTTGACCGATCATTTTCCAATTGTTTTATGTATAGACATTTTATCGGATCTAGAACATGTCTCAAATGTTCAAAAGATTAAGTTTAATGAATTGAGTTCTTGTTTGAATTTTTCAGATTGGTCCTGTGTTATGAATTGTTCTGATGTTAATGTTGCTTATGATAATTTTGCTGAAGTGTTAACTGATTGTATTCAAAGTTGTACTACTACTGTTTCTGTGTCACAAAAATTTAGAAAAATTAAGCCATGGATTACCAGTGAATTGGTTTTGTTAATGATTAAAAGAGATAAGTTAAAAAAGAAAGTACATCAATTTCCTGATGATATTTATCTAAAGATTAGATTTAAGTGTTTAAGGAATTATGTTGTTAGCTTGACCCGTAAGACTAAATGGACTTATTATCATAACCTGTTTAAGAATGCTAAAACTATTAAACAGAATTGGAATATTGTTAACTCTATTATTGATGTTAAAAAAAAAAAGAAATTTTGTAATTTTGGTACTACTGATTTATCTGATTTGAATTATTTTTTTGTTAATGTTGCTAAATCTACTTGCTCCAATCCTAAATTTTGTTCTCAGGGCATGCCTCCTGCTCCTTCTTCTTCTTGTTACCTATATCCTGTTACTGTATCAGAAACTATGAATAATATTTTCTCCTTATCAAATTCAGCTTCTAATGGTGTAGATGGTGTTTCGGTTAAGATTTTGAAAGCTAATGCTAATCTTTTGCACCAATTTCGACTTTTTTAATTAATTTATCTTTTACTCAAGGGAAGTTTCCTAATGCTTTAAAGTTATCATTGGTCATTCCTATTTATAAATCTGGTAATATTTCTGATTTTACGAATTATAGACCTATTTCCTTATTAATACATTTCTCTAAACTATTTGAAAAATCTATGAAGATTAGAATTTTATCATTTCTTGATAGACATTCAGTTTTGTCTCCTTCTCAATTTGGCTTTCGGCCTGGGCTTGGAACGGAGGTTGCTGTTGCTAAGCTTGTGGGAAGTATTACAGAAGCTTTGGATTCTGATCTTCATCCAATTGCTGTTTTTCTTGACTTAGCCAAAGCTTTTGATTCTGTTAATCATAAAATATTGTTAAATAAATTATCTTATTATGGTTTTAGAGGCATTGTTTTTGATTGGTTTTTTTTCTTACTTTCACAATAGAAAGCAATCGGTTTGTATCCATAATAATTATAGTGACTGGCTTACAATTAATGTTGGAGTACCACAAGGTTCTGTTCTGGGCCCTTTATTATTTCTCATTTATATAAATGATATTCTTTACCAACAGTTTTTGGAGATATCAAGCCTATGCCGATGATATTGCTGTTGTTTATAGTAAGCCAAATCTAATTAATGAAGCCATTATTTCTAGTGATCTTAATAAAATTAAAATTGGCTTTTCTGTAATGACTTATCCTTAAATATATCTAAATCTTTTCTTCTTCAGTTTAACCTTTATGGTGTCATTCCAGCTTTTCCTTCTATTTTTTATCATTCTAGTGATTGTTATACTTACCCTAATTGTAAGTGTCCCAAATTGACTCAAGTTTCCTCTGTTAAATATTTAGGAATTATTTTAGATCGAAAATTAAATTGGCAATTTCATATTAATTCTTTAGTTAATAAATTAAAATATAGTTCTATGCTAATTTTTGAACTTTGTCATTGTGCTCCTTATCATATTTTGTTAAGTGTATATTATGCTCTCTTTCAATCTTTCTTACAATATTGTATTTCAATTTGGGGTGGCACATATAAGACTTTTTTAATTCCTATTCACAAGTTGCAAAAAACTGTTTTCTCTCTTATTTTTACTCATAGGCTTGATACCGATTTCAGTAAATTTAACTCCCCTCTTTCATATGATAAACTTTATTTATATTTTTTTAGCTTTATCTACATTGCATGTTTCTTTTAATAGGCCTTTTAAAGTCACTTCATATTTTACACGACTTCAATCTTTTTTTCCAATTAATGTACCCACACCACGTAAAACAGTTACACTTCATCAATATCTTTATTTGGCACCTCGTATTCATAATTTTATTCCTTATAGTATAAGATCTTCTATTAATCGTGTTAATCAAAAGAAATACTTAAAACAATGGATCTTAAATACTGATGATAATATTCTGGGAACTTTATATTGATTTTGTAAGTTTTGATTTTACTTTATTATGTGTTTAACCATCACAGGACGAGTTAACTCTTTGTTGATGGTTTTATATTGATATTTGATTTTTTGTGTCTAATTTATTGCTTAATAAATTTATTATTATTATTATTATTAAATAACATTCAAATTTAATGAATAGCAAATAAATTATTTTAACTAAACTTCTGTCCTCACCTTTAAATGAAATATTGTAAAATAAAACATCTCTTCCAGTTTCCTCCACAAATCATTTTGACCTTTTTCATGTTTTTTTGTTTGTTTGTTCTTGACAGAAGGAAGTTTCTTTGTCTTATGTGGCATATGATTAGGTTTTACACAATATTTGTTAAATAATTTTACAGACATTTTTCATATACAATTTGAAAGAATGCTAAATATGTTTTATTAAGATATTAAAACATTGTCAACGTTAACCAATTAGAATTTGGTTCTAAACAACCATAAATTGGAATATCGTCTGTTAAATAAGAATATTTTAGCTGTAACAGCACTTCCACATGAATGATAACAAGTTCCTAACAGAACACGATTCAGTTTTTATTACTTAACCAAACATAAGATTTTTTCTTTGAAACCACAATAAATTAGAATATGTCGCTCAGTGTTTCACATGTTTTCTATAACTCAAATCTATATGAACCAATAATGTACAACAATATTGTACATTGAAAATATGTAAATTTCCCTCATGCAATCAGGGGCTCGATTCCTCTCGGTGGGCTCAGCAGATAGCCCGATGTGGCTTTGCTGTAAGAAAACACGCACATACGCTCTCATGCAAAGAGCCTGAAGTTATTCTATAGTTCCCAGTAGTGTGTGAAGCCAGTAAGGGAAAGTGAAATAATTTTTTCTCTTAAATAAAAATTATGTCAATTAGTTGTTGTTTTCGTTTAACGCTTTAAATGATAAAACATTGTTGAAGTTGTTCTTTCGTTTCTTTATATCTGAATATGGAAAAATACAGTTGCAGGCATAGTGCGTGTTACAGTTAAATTGACGTGGTTTGGTTTGTTTTGAATTTCGCGCAAAGCTACATGAGGGCTATCTGCGCTAGCTGTCCCTAATTAAGCAGTGTAAAACTAGAGGGAAGGCAGCTGGTCATCACCACCCACCGCCAACTCTTGGGCTACTCTTTTACCAATAAATAGTGGGATTGACCATCACATTATAACGCTCCCACGGCTGAAAGGACAACCATGTTTGGTTCGACGGAGACTCGAACCCGCAACCCTCAGATTACAAGTCGCCCGCCCCAGCCACCTGGCCATGCTGGACATATTCACGTTTCAAAAGAACATTCTTGCAGGGCATTTCTCTGATGTTTTGACTTCTTCCCATGGAGGAAACTGCATTTCCGTTAGGTTTTTTCAGTGATTCGTGAAAAGATAATTGTCTGACGGTTGTTCACTTTCTAATGTCAGTCAAACAACGTCCTCTACTATACCAGTTACAAGGTCAATATTCAAACTCTTTAATAGCGGTTAACTTGAGTCAGTCTAGAAAAAACTTCTTCGTTTTTCTGTCTTCCTCAAGTACTTACAATGGTTATTTCATCACTCAGAGTTGCTGGTTTTCTTTATAATTCACTTTGTTCATCTCAATCTTGATTTTTATCTATTACGTTAACATTATTACTGGTAATTAATATAATTAATTCTGACTGAAATTAACAAAACGATCTAGTTCCGGTTTCCTTGGTTACATTTACAAAAGTGTATATATACATATGTTTATCTTTAAAATTAAAATTTATCTTACAAAAGCTACTTTTAAGTAGAGTTTAATTTATATTTATTTGGTGCTTTGCACAAGTCCCTTGTTGTCCCTAAGCATTATATTATGACTTTTATCTTTATATTCCATGGTAAAGAGTTGTCCAAGAGTTACCAGAGGATGATGTTGACAAGCTGCCTCATTTGTAGTGTATTAACTTCAAAATTAGGGACGGCTGAACATCCACAAATAAATAAACATATTGGTAGTGATAGTCACTTTGGACAAGTTTTACATTATCAAGGTGACTGAACAACGTGATATTTACTGTCTGGAACACAATAGTAACAAACTGAGTCTAAAGAGTATCTCAATATAACCAATCTTACTGGTGATCTTCACAAGAACTTCAAACAGAACTCTCCAGTAAAACTACTGTCTTTTGTGACAAATAAACTATATTTCTTGCTGTACTTGTTAAGACAAAATAAATATGAAAATGGGAATTTAAAAATATGCAAATATAGATTGTAAACAAAACAAGGAAACCGGATTGGAGATGCTGTAAACATTATTTACTGAAACTAGAAACCCTTATTTTGGTTCCATGCTTTTACCTTTAATTATATTTGGTGTGTTCAAAATGAACTTTGTTTCCTAATCCTTTCGTGGCATCTATTTGCAGATTTGTAAATTCTCAGTTTTATTTATCTTATTTTGTATACTGGATTATGGGCAAAGGATTATTGGGTAAGGTAGCAAACTTTATACATTGTAATTATAATAAACATAACTAATACCTAGTTGATACTGTTCGTGATTATTTACTGCACTATTGACTATTTGATCGCATTTGTTTGAAATATAAAATGTTAAACTGCAGATGGAGATTTGTTTGAGAATATAGTGAACATTAATAGCTGCCGTGTAACGACATTATGTATGTATAGTAAAGGAAAACTATATACAAGACACAACCTCCACTACGTGAGTATAACATTTTATAAGTACAATAGCAGTCTTTCAAATAAAACATGAGACTAAAATGTCACAATAAATATTTCTTCTTGTCTTTTAAAGTAATTATTCTACGATGTGTGTAATAAAAGTTGATATCATGTGTATTGATTTATTTACTACTTCTCTTCATGTATAATATAGGGGCTGGCTTCTTAAAACACCGACTGTTTGGAATTAAACACAAAATTACATGGGGACCATGGGTATCGAAACTCGGTGTCTAGCGTTATAAATTCATAGATGTACCACTGTGCCACTAGAGGTGATCAAGTGTATAATGTAGAAAGCATTTAATATCTACATGTTACATATAAATATATTTATCTGTTATGGGCTGATAATTCTTCTTTCACCTTATATACAACATTTTTAAATGGGTCGTTTTGTACTGCTTTTCTTTTTTACAACTTTTTTATGTAGGTATAGTCTTAGTAATAAACAACAAAGGGTTTAAAGTGTTTGAACTGAATTGAATATTTACTATTTAAGGTGTTTTCGTCGTCACATTCTATACGGTTTTGTTGTGATCCATTTTATGAAACACTGCTGTGGTTCATGATAAAATTGTTTATTATGATTTTGCTGGCTCTCTTTATTTATACTGGTTTCTATTTCTCACTTAGTCCAATAATATAAAATTAAAATCTCCCATTATTCACCATATCTTCATTGCCACTCAACTCAGAAATCAGTGCAATATAAAAAATACAATATTAGAAACATTGCTTTACGTGTATCATTTCTGTAGCTGACCAACTGTAGTACAATTAGAAGTGATGTATTTCTGTCTTTTCTTTTCGTCCGTAGCTCCCTGGTTTATCAACACATACTTGATTATTCAATAATTCTCTGTGAAGAAGACACTATATGTATTATTTTTACACTGTTCTGTCTGAAGAAGAACAGAATTTTATTCAAGTTTCATTTTTCAAATGAATTTATGATTTTATATGTTTTAGTATGTGTGTTAATAAAATAAAGTCTTGTCCTCTAATTGGAATAAAGCTTCTTGGTGTGGTAATTTCATTTTTATGCCATATTATCTGTCGTACATTATGCAAGTGCTCTACAAACTTCACCCCTACATCACTTACTAGTAAGGTTGGTATTGAACCCTGGATACCTTGTACAATGGTCAAGTGGTTTGCTTACTGAGATAACTTACTGGATATTCGATAACTAAGTACAAAGTCATTGGACAGTTTCTTACTCAATGTTATGTATCTATAAATTATATTTTAGTTGTCTTCTACTCGCTATGGTACGTCAACCTATATCCATACAGGATTTTAAAATATTTAGTGTTTCCGCTATTAATTTATCTTTCTTAATTATTCAGTAGATAAATCGTTTAAAATACTAAAACAAATATCTGGTCCAATCTATCGGTTAGTTCGTCAACTGTATTTGAGAAATATCAGTTTTGGAAGATTATTCCCCATCAACTACCTTGAAAATACATCAGCGGTATATCTTTAATACCTTTGAAATCCCAACTGTACTTATATTCAACATCAATGGTTTCAAGCTCTTGATTAACAATAATTTCTCTTTATTAACCATTTTATGACAACTAATTCTGCTGTTCTATCGACGTGGTTTGGTTTGAATTTCACGCAAAGCTAAAGGTGGGCTATGTGCGCTACCCGTGCCTAATTTAGCAGTGTAAGACTAGAGGAGGGCAGTTAGTCTCGAGTTAGTATCTGTGTGCTCCACTCACCCACTACATCCTCACTTAAAAATATATAAGTCGTGTAACAACATGTACTATCAGTCGAAGTTCCAACAGCTAAGCTAATTCAAACATTGGCCTGCCTCCTCACCGTTACGTGATTGGTGAAGTCTTGGAGGATAATTTTGGAGTAAATAACAACAGGTTGGGTAAAATAAAGAAAGAAGTCGAGGTAGAGAAGTTAGCTTAAGGTTCTTTAAGTGGGGTAAGTAGAAAATAAAATTAAATAAGTAACTATGGCTACTGCTAGCATAGACACCACTACTACCAGAAGGGCTGATGATAATGTAGAAGCTGTACCAGATACACCCACTCAAGTAGGTTCATGAGGCACTAGACACTACTCTTACCTGAGGGGCTGATGATAATGTGGAAGCTGTGTCAGATCCACCCACTCAAGCAGGTTCGTAAGGCACTAGACACTACTACTACCAGAAGGGATGATGATAATGTGGAAGCTGTGTCAGATCCACTCACTCAAGTAGGTTCGTAAGGCACTACACACTTAACGTGCACGATATCTTTTTTTCACTGTAAGCTCGACGAGGATGTCGAAAGTTTTGTAGATGTATTAAATGAAGTTGTTAGAATATCTGGTTGGACGGACGCACAGAAATCAGACATTTTGAGACTAAGAACAGCAGGAAAAGCAAAACGTTTAATTGAGGCATTGCGTGAAACTGTAGATTTTCAGTTTGTAACACGTATGCTGACAGAGGAATATGGTAAACGAGAAAGGCCAAGCACAATCATGGCACAATTACGAAATATGAATCAAGAAAAGGTGAGTCTGTTCGAGTGTTTGGACATAAGCTACAAGAGCAAGGTAGTAGATTACGTAGAATTTAGATTAGATGATGATCCAAGATACACTAAAGTCTGAGTATGAGCGAAGGTCGCTTAGCGATAGAACTCTGAATGATGTTAATGAATCCAATACCCCACGAGCAACCTTATTAGATTAATCAGGGAAACAAGAGAGCAACAGATATACAGGCACAAGCAGTCTGTAATAAGTATGATAAGTAAGAGTACAAATGAAACAGTAAACTGGCGAGACGGACAAAATAAGTGCGAGGACTTGTAGTGTTTTAAATGGGGTAAGGTTGGCCACATAACAAAAATTGTTTTATAAAACAAAATAAAAATGAGCCTGTAAGTTGTTTTGCGTGTTGTATTTTACGTTTAGTGAGGATTTTACAGGAAGGATTAATTCAGAAGTATAAGATTTTAGTTAGACGATATCTTGTTGAGATAGAAGATTTGTTATTAGGATTAAAGGATATTAAAGATAGCGTTTAGATTTCAGATCTGACTCAACAGAAACGTGAGGCAGGTGGAAATGTCCTGAAAGTTTTGTTAGGAACTGCAACCACAGATGATTTACGTGAATTAAACAAGAAAGTATGACATCAAAGACAAGTATCCAGAGAAATGATTCATTTAATAGGTGAACAGATGACTATAATGAATTCATTAAACCAGACACTTGAATTACATGAACAGGAAATTAAAAGCGTATCTATATAGAGCAGGGATTCCCAACCTTTTGGCACTCGCGACCCCTTACCTAAAAGTTTGAAACCCATGTGACCCCTACTTAGGGCTTACTATCAGCAGCTTAATTTTCTTTTATTTTCTGTGAAGGAGAGGGAAAGAAACATCTAAAAAATATTTTAAAATTCTGTAATTATTTATTAGCAAATTAAATCTCATTGGTCCAACCTGAATTCACAAAAGAACATATAGTTCTTAAAATAATATTAACATAGGTTTGAACAGCTATCCAACCCAGCTAGTGAGATGCCTGATGTTGCATTTCAGCAGCAAGCTTTGAAATTCGTGGCCGAGCGTTTCTTAGAGCCAGTCTCATGTCATCTCCAACATCCAATCTGTTCCTATTGTTTGTTTTTATATTGACAAGAGTGGAAAATCCTGTCTCACACAAGTAGGTAGAAGCAAATGGAACAAGGACACGTAAAGCTATCAAGCTGACTTTGGAGTATGACTGATACATAGCGCACCAGAACTGAGTCCCGGATTTCACCTTGAAGAGATCACGAGCTGAAGAGTCGTTCTTTAGATTCAGAAATTTATCTTGAATATCATCTGGGATGCTGGATACATCAAGTTCAGTACAAAGTGGGTTCCTTACCAGGGCCTCCTGTTCCTGTGATAGCTCAGGGAAGTAACGCTCGACTTCCTTTTCTAGAGACTGAAGATGTTCGGTTATCTCATCCTTGAGGAACTGATCCAGTTGGATCTGAGACTCATCCGTCACTCTACAAAGTTTTTCAAACATAGCAATATTTCCAAGATTGGTTTTCCGACACAAGTTCTACAGTTTGGAAACAAAGGCCTGAAGACTATCTTGAAAAGGAGAACATGTGTTTCCCTTCCTTGAAGCTTCAAATTGAGCTTGCTCAGCTGGTCAAAAATGTCGGCTAGTTACGCAACCCTTTTGTTCCATGCTTCATCTTCGAAGTGAGCTATAAGATCTTTCCTTTCTTGAGTCTCCAGGAATAGCTTTATTTCATCTTTCATTTCAAAGACACGATTAATAACGTTTCCTTTCGACAACCAATGTACTGCTGTGTAGAGAAGGACTTCGTGGTCAGCATTCATGTCTTTGCATAGTTCTTTGAACAGGCGAGTGTTGAGTGCTTGAGTCTTCACATAATTTACAATTTTGATTACAGATTCAAGCACTTCCTGCAGAGAGGCAGGGAGAGTCTTACTGGCGAGAGCATATCGGTGAATCATGCAGTGGATGCCCTTTGCTTGAGGTGCTAGCTTCTTCACTCTAGACTGGAATCCTGATTTCGATCCCAGCATAGCCGGTGCCCCATCCGTACAAACCCCACACACGTTTTCCTATTGAAGATCTTCGTCTTGAAAAAAAAAGTTGAAACTTTTCCATGACATCATCAGCTTTTGTTGTTGTTTCAAGTGCACTGCAGAATAAGAATTCGTCTTTGATGTCACCTGAATTAATGTATCTCACGAAGACAAGCAACTGAGAACATGAACTTACATCTGTTGACTCGTTGAGCTGAAAATAGAACAAAGGGGAACCCTTGATTTCAGTCAAAACCTGTTCCTTCACATCCATTGACATTTTAGAAATGCGCCTCTGTATAGTATTATTTGACAGAGATACTTGCTGCATCTTCTTTGCACTGGCTTCTCCAAGAATAATATTTACTGCTTTCATCATGCAGGGTTTAAGTGTTTCTCCAATCGTGTGAGGCTTTTTTTGTTTAGCAATTTGGAATGCAATCTCATATGAAGCTTCCACTACGGCTGCACTCTGCTGCTGAAACGACCCACTTCTATCGATTCTTTGGCTTTTAAGACACCGTTCACGCCGTTTGAAGAAATCCAAACCTTTCTTTGCGTGTTCTGGATGTTTCATCTCGAGATGACGCTTGAGTTTTGATGGTTTCATTGACTCTGCACTCAGGACAGCATGGCACAAAACACACTGTGGTTTCTCGATGCCGTCGTTGGCGAGCACAGTGGTGAAGCCAATGTTGAGGTAGCATTCTGAGTATCTGCGCCGTTTAGCCATGGACACAACTCACATCTACTGCTTACTTATCTCCTTGTTAAAATAAAATAAAAGTGTTGAATAATGAACGCTTTGGCAACTGTAGATCTTTCACTGACTACTTGTGGGGGTGGAGGTAGAGTAGTGATGGGGTAAGTATTGGGAGGGAAGGGAGCGTGGCCAGTCGCGCGATTCGTCATCCACCAATCAGCAACGGACATGTGACTCACGTGTCGACAGCGAGTACACACACACTTAATCACAGCTAAACAGACACACAAGCATACGTACATGCGCGTACACTCACATACTCGCTACTCACTAGTACACACATACATACAGTTGCAGACACATACACATTCACTCACAGGCACGCATACATACACCCATAATATCACCTTATGACATTGAACTAACGTAGCATACGTTTTGCTTTGCACCGAAAAAAAAAAATGTAAGAGCATGAAAATGTTATTGATGAAATAAAATTAATGTTATCCCAAGCTACTTCTAACAAGGCTACGCGACTCCCTGCAAAGCTTCGCGAACCCCTGGGGTTCGCGACCCATTGGGAAGCCCTGATATAGAGCATTAGTAAATATTACTAACAGTTTGATACATACTAGAATATGACAAACTGAGTTTCATAAGGCAGGAATTAAAATGTTAGTTTTCAATTGTAGAATTCATACTGATTTACAACAATTATCATTTACAGTTGGAAATAGTGGAACTAAGTTAGCTAAGTCAGTACAAGCATTGTATGCAGCTGCAGACAGAAAGTTGAGTAAATACTTTATCGCTCCAAGTTAATTAGAAAAGTATTAGACGATATTGAAAGTGAGTTACCTCCGTACTTACAATCTGTAATTCCTACACATAGAAAAGAAATTTACATGTATTATAGACAGGCTGATGTAAAACAGCCGCAGTAAAGGATACGCAAAGAATGTTCATAGAGATACCTTTGAAATCAAACGATAGAATGTTTAAATTATATAAAATCATACCCTAATCATTAGCATTAAGCCATTCATTATCTATAAGTATAGAAATTAACAACCAATATCTTGCAGTGTCAAGTGATCAACGTACTTATGTGGAAATAACAGAATATATACTAAACTGTTTAGAAGGGCCCATTAGAGTATGTGACCCAATTTCAGTAATTTATTCAGTACTCATTATGACTTGAAGTTATGCAATATTAACTAGAATTTCCAAGGATGGAGGTTCATTTTGGGTTGTGCTTTAGCCAGTTTACCTGACCTGAGTCATTGTGTACGGCTCTTAACATTTTTATAATATATCTATTTTTCATCTCCAGCCACTAACCTGTCCAAAAAAGGTGAGTTACGTTCACAAGAGTGCAGAGAAGTGCAAATGTTCATTCATGCTCTGAGGTTGGCTTTCGAGTTGTTGCGGATGACAGTGAACTGTTGAGTTAAGCTTCTGTGCTAGTTCTTCAAATGCAACAGCACAGTCTTCATCAAGTGTAGCCAGCAGCAAGTCATTATTAAAGTTAAGCTGTAGTCATCTGATACAAACTTCTGAAACTACGTTCGACGTTTACTTTCATTGAGAGAATTCGCACCATAAACACCTTGAATGTTTTTTTGTGGTTTCTGCTGTACTATTGCCTTTTAAACTTATAAAGCATTATATGCCTAATGTGCTCTTCAGACACATTCATCTTCATAATGGTTTATTTGATAAATGATCTGAAAAAGTGGAGTTGTGATAGTTTATTTTATTTGTCTGAAGATTTTTATACACGTCCAACTACATATTTTAGTCATTAAAGCCTTCTACAAAGACAGAAATGATGATGCACTTTCTGTATTGAAATTTCGAACATCACTTATGGGATGACCTGATAAATTATGAAAAAAATTTAGTTCGTAATAAATAACAAACAATATTTAAATCATGTAGGATTACTTTAAATCAAAGATTTAGCTGACTGCATACAAGATAAAAAGTTTTTCCGTTAGATAAAAAAAGAGTCCACTGTGAACAAAATCAAACAAATAATTATTAAAACGATACAAAACACTGTTGTTCTGTATAGTGAAACAATCATTAAGAAACTCTTACTTTACTTGACTTAACATATATAAATATATGGACACATAACCTGTTAGTTGATTTGTTATCACGAGATACTGATATATATATGCATTTGGCATTCAATTGAAACTTCAAAGTATAAACAAGTGTGATGTAGTGTGTGGTTCAGTTCTTTATTTATTCAATAAAGTTTATTCCTGAAGTTGATATGTATATCATTATACATACTTTAATACAAAATTTATGTTGTTGCTACAGATTTATGTATTAATGCACAGTTGGTACAATGTGTACAAGGAGGTTGACATCTCAAAAGAGACGCCCATTCGTCTACAGTTCCTGTTATTAAAACTTCCACAGTGCAGAATGAAAAACAAAACTGACCAATATGAGTACACATGTTGTCATAACATACAGATTAAAGTAACTTAATAACATAGTTAGACAGACCTATATAAATTTTATATGTACACTGCTGGCCAAAATCTTGAGGCCAATGAACAAAAAGAGAAAATATGTATTTTACGTTGTTAGACTCAACCACTTATTTGGGTAGAGCTTCGAAAAATGAAAATGAGAAAATGGAAAATAAAAAAAACTTTTGGCATTTAATAGGGAAAATAAGAACACTATGAAATTAGCCTAAATACTAGCTGGTGAAAGGTTTAAGACCATACTAAAACGAAGCGTTAATCGGTAAACACGTAACGAAATTTAGTCATTTGTGTTCAAGCATTAGCATTGTCAACATTTCCCACTCACATCTCCTGTGTCACACATTGGGTAAAAACATGGCAAAGGTGAAAAAAGTTGGCAGAGTCTGAACGTGGCAGCATTGTCGAGCTGCAAAATTAAGGTATCTCTCAACATGCCATCGCTGTTGAGACTGGGCGCAGTAAAACTGCTGTTGCAAGTTTCTTAAAAGATCCTGAGGGATACGGAACGAGAATTTTGAGTGGTCAGCCTAAGAACATTTCGCCGGCGTTGAGCAGGAGGAATTTGATGGGTTGTCCGGCAAGACAATAGCCGATCGTCGAACCAGATTAAGATCCTTACGGACAGAGAATGCAGCTCAAGAACAATAAGACGGCATCTACGAGAGAAAGGCTTTTAAAATCGTAAACGTTTTCAAAGGCCACGCCTCCTTCCACACCACAGAAACAGCTCGGTTACACTTTGCTGAAAAGCACCAAACACGGGACGTAGAAAAGTGTTAGAATGGTTTGTTTTTCTATGAGAAAAAAGTTAACCTGGATGGTCCAGATGGCTTCCAACGTTACTGGCACGATAAGGATATCACACCAGAGATATTTTCTACACGACACAGTGGAGGAGGTTCCATCATGATCTGAGGTGCTTTCTCCTTCCATGGAACAATAGAGCTTCAGGTTATACAGGGGCGTCAAACAGCAGCTGGCTACATTGGCATGTTGGCGAGAGCATTTTATTGACTGAAGGTTTCCGCTTGTGTTTAAAATAACTGGATCTTTCAGCAGAACAACGCTGTAATCCACAATGCCCGTGATTCTTTGGGACCATCCAGCGTGTTTGCCCGAACTGAACCAAATTGAAAATGTTTGGGGTAGATGGTAAGAAAAATCTATAGAAATGGACGTCTATTTCAAACAGTGCATGATATTCGTAAAGCCATCTTCACCACTTGGAATAATATACCAGCCAGCTTTCTGCGAAATCTTATATCGACCACCAAAGTGAATGTTTGCAGTTATTCTCAATGACGGACGTACAACTCACTAATGAAATCTCTTATTGGGCATTTCCTACCCTGTTTGGAACTTCTTTTTGGTATGGTCTTAAACTTTTGATCAGCTAGTATTCAGACTAATTTCATAGTGTTCACATATTTCCTATTAAATGCTAAAAAAGTTTTTTTTTTTTATTTCCTTTTCTTATTTTCATTTTTTATATCTACTCAAACAAGTGGTTGAGTCTAACAATGCAAAATGCAAATTTTTTTTGTTAATTGGCCTTAAGATTTTGGCCAGCAGTGTATATATATTTAGTGAATTAATGTTTTATATAATAAAGTTTCAAACACACGTGTTATTATTTAGTTTGATAACGTAATACTTCATCTTGCGTGAGAGGACGTTTTAAGTTATTAGTTTCTGTGTGTTACACCAGCACCAGAATAATAATAATGAGTCATGGAGTAAAAAAACAGTTCGTAGCTTCTACCGTTAGCTCCTGTTACTATTCAGGTGTCAGTGCAATTAATGACAATGATATCCTTTCATTTCATCAACTACAAGTTTTACAAATTTCACGTACTAGCCTTACGTTCATTGAGGGATTGGCAGAATTTCAAATCCAAAACAGTCAGTCACAACTTGCTAATTGTTTTCCCCATACCTATCAGTTCTCTCGAAAATCTCTTGTTCTTCGTTGAAATGTGTAATTGGGTAAAATGCGGGCGTACTAAATAACACTGCACGTTAACATTACTCACGTTTTATATACTGCTGAAATTGTTTATTTCACTTCCAAGGAGATTCCATACGTTGAGCCACGCACAAGACGTTAAAACTCCCACAAACAAACGATAAGGAAAACGTATAAATTTGAAACAAAAACGAAGACAGTGTTTAGTCTCTATGATATTTCACAATGTTGACGTACATTAACACACATCAACACATTATATGCTCACCTGGCTATCAAATAACACACATCAACATATTATATGCTCACCTGGCATATCAAATAACACACATCAACGTATTATATGCTACCTGGCTATCAAATAACACACATCAACATATTATCTGCTCACCTGGCTATCAAATAACACACATCAACATATTATCTGCTCACCTGTTTATTAATTCCAAATTCTTAGCATGAGGAAGGACACAATTGACCATAAAGGGGAGGTGGCAACTGTAGAACAACCTTTGGATAAACAAGGAAAGCTAACGCTGGACCTGAAAGAAAATACACCATGTTAGATTATATTTGAACAAAGACCGTGTTTGTACTCTGTAAAACACAGGAGGTCACTGTCTGATAATACTTAGTGTATATTAAGATGTTGATACACTGTAACTTACCAATAGACGTTTCATTTTAAATGTTTTTAGAACCAAGATTCAAGAAAATATTAATAAAGTTTATTCTGAAATATTCTGTTACACGTTGATTTTGTACAGAAACAGAACTTTTTACTGTTTATATAAACAACTGAAGCACAAGAGACTGAATTATCTTACCGGATTTCACATTGTCAGCAACTTCAGTCCGTCTCGCAACTCATGTGAGACCATGTTACCGAGGACGGAGAAAATATCACAGTACCAGCAAATATGCTGGTAGCAGGGATTAACAATATATAGAATATTTCCGTCTCTAAAAATAGAAGATATAGAAACAATAATGAATAATGTTCAAAGGGTGTACAATAATATCCATGGAAACAGAAACACTGAAAAGAATAACGAACACAGAGTAGAGTGAATTATTACATTGAACATTTTTGTGCGAATTATTGTTAAATAATCAAATCGAAAAAAAAA
>NW_027467782.1:22843715-22926792 GCF_004210375.1 Tachypleus tridentatus | reverse complement strand
AAGGATATATTGGTCCATCTCAGCTGTGCCACCCTGTAAGCCAAACTAATACTATTAAAAACAATTAGTCATCACATGTCATTCATATATGTATCAAGTTTCTTTAAAACTCACTCAAATTTATTAACATATCTTCATATGCACTGGAAAATAAAGTTCTCATCTTTTATATTTCCTAAATCTATATTTGTGTCACCAAGTTCTATAATTCTCACTATAAGTATGAAAAATGTTGATGCATCAACATTATAAATCCTTTTACAATCTTAAATATTTGAATCAGATCGCCTCTAACTCTTGAGAGACAAACGTTTAAGGATCTTAATCTCTCCTCAAATGACAACCCCTCCATCCCAGGCACCATTTTAGTTACCCTCTTCTGAATCATTTCCAACAATTCCATGGCTTTCCTAGGGTAAGGAGCTGAAGACTGAACACAATACTAATGCAGTCTAACCAGTGACCTACACAATGAAATTATAACATATTTATACTTGTATTCAATATTTTTGTAGATACAAATTAAAATCCTATTTGCCCTACCAATATTAGCAACAGCATGCTGCTTGGATTGCTTAAAAGACTGAGCAGCCATTACAACAAGATCATTTTCTTTCATGACATTGTTAAAATTATTCCCATCCAAATTATTCTTATAATTCAAATTATTATCACCCACATACAATATTTTGCATTTATCATAATTAAAACCCATCTGCCATTTATTCACCCAACTCATTATGTGAGCTAACTATTTTTATAAAGTAGCAGCATCCTCTTCACAGCCAGCAACACCCAGGACCTTTGTGTCATCTGCAAGCATAAGTAATTTATTGACTTTCTTCATCAATGTTATTTACGTAAGTCAAAAAGAGTAAAGGTACTAAGACTGATCCCTGAGGTACACCTCTTGCAACATTAATCTAGTTCAACTGAACTTCATTTATATAAAACCTCTGCTTTTGAATCCAGCCACTGTTCTATACAGTTACTTAACTTAACCTAAGCTCGTGCAGAGATAAGTTTCTTTACAAACCTTTATGTGGCACTTTGTTTGTTTAAAATTAAGCACAAAGCTACACAACGGGCTACCTGTGCTCTGCCCACCACAGGCATTGAAACCCAATTTATAGTGGTGTGAGACAAGAGACACACTGCTTTGCCACTGTGGGGCATGGCACTTTGTAAAATGCTTTTTGAAAATCCATATATATCACACCTACACCCTTACCCTTATCTACATGTGCAGTAATATTTTTAAAAGATGCAAAAGATTTGTAAGGCAATATTTTCCTTAGTGAAACTATGTTGCTATCCAATAAAATTATAAACTTGTTAAATGACTTTGCAAAGTATCTTTTATCGGACATTCCAAATTTTTTCTCACAAATGAGGTAAGACTGACAGGCCTTTAATTACTTGGACAACTTCTATTACCTCTCTTGAGGATAGGAGTCAGATTAACCAATTTCCAATCAGTTGGTACTTGTACATTATTCAAGGGCTTAAAATCTTGTTGCAAGTGATCACATGACCTTGTTTAAAACCCTTGGTGAAGTATTATCTATTACAGGAGCCTTAGCATTCTTTAAATATCCCATTTTTTTAACCAGCTCAGAATTAAGGCAGCCATCTTCTTTGATCTCGTTTCCATTTATCAACTGTTCAAGATGTTAAATACAGCTTAAGTCTTCATTAGTAAAAACTGAAGCAAAATCAGAATCTAATAATCTAGGCATTTCATGATCATCAGATACGAGCCTTCCTTCATCATTTCTCATGGGTCTTATCTCCATAATGTTTACCCATAATGTACTTTAAAAAGTTCTCACTGTTTATTTTTATGTTAAGCCAAATTTTTGTTATAGACATTTTTTTGGATATTATAATTTATTTTTTGACCAACTTTCTTGATTTTCTATAATCTTTCACAATACCAGTCAATTTAAATTTCTTTAGTGTGTGGTACTTTTCTTTGATTCTATCTCTTATTCCCTTTGTGAACCAACCTGTTTTTTTACTTCTAGATCCCATTTTGTTTCTGTAAGGAATATGTTTATCTTGAATCTTTAAAAAATTATCTTTAAACATTTTCCACAACTGATTAGTGCCTTAAAATAACTCAGCTGTCCAATTCAGAACACATCTCTTTTAAATTTGCTTTTTTTAAAATTTGGAATCAAAATATCATTATTTCCAATTTCCAAATGCAGCTAAATATCAACTATAATACAGAAATGATCACTTGTACCTAGGTGCTTCCTAGTTTACACCCTCTTAACCATTTCTATATTAGAATTTAACAATAAATCTAAGATAGCATTATTTACAGTAGATTCCTTGACCACTTGTTGAGAAATCCATCTTGAAAAGTTTTCAGAAAGCTTTCTCCCTCATGGTTCGAGGGATTTTGATTTCCCAATCATTATGTCTGCACTTAAATTACCCTTAATTATGATTTCATTAACAACTGAGATCTTCATCTTATTACAAAGTTTCTTCCTGATTTCATCAGTTCCATCTGGTGATTTGTAACAACAGGGATAAAAGCTTTATCCCTTGCTATCCACTAACAGAAACTCAATCTCCTTGCTATTATCCTTAATATTCTCAACTTCAACAGTATGTAACTCACACTTCACATATACAGCCACTCCTTCCCCTTTCTTTAATACTCTGTCCTATTAAATATCCTATAATCATGTATTCATTTACATTTAACCATGTTTCAATTATTCTAAATCTTTTATTTCTACCAGTGCCCTAAAGTCTTATATTTCTTATACTTCTAGCATTACTATAATAACAATTAAGCCTACTCTTGTAACTTGTAATGATTTCCAATGTTAAATTTTCCTGTACATCTTAGTTTTGTTTTATTTAGTTTATTTTTACCCTTTATTAAATAGTCCTAGTTTAAAACTTCCCTTTCAGCTGAGTTAATAGCTTATAGACGCGTATTAAAATGCTAATTCGATTTGTCAATTGATACCGCCAAAAGTAATTTGAGAAATTCTCAACTTCCTCGTACATGAAGAGAGTTTGCGAGAGTGAGGCAAATAAGACGTATTCTTTCTACGTGAGAAAAGGTAAAAAACTTTGAATAGATAGGCTTACCGAACCAACACAGTTGAAGAATATATATCGTGTTAGAAGTGCGTTAGGCCACAGAGACCAAATACTACAGGCGGGGACCACTGGAGGAATCAGCGACAGCAGAGCGGGAGACCGTTACCACACAAAGTCTAGCCATGGCAGACAAAAATGTTACCGGGAACGAAAAGCAGAAATCAAGTAAGTCAAGTGACGTTGGTGGCAAATTAAAATATAATTCCCCATTGCTAGTATTATGTAGTTTAGCAGTTTGAAAAAGACGTAAAGTAAAAAGAAAAATAATTAAAATAACAAATTCAACGGAAAATTCCGAAAACGAAGAAGAAGTAGTTGTTGCTGCTAATACTGAGGTAGAGCAGCTTCCCCTGCAAATAAAGCGAGTAATATAGTATCCAACAAAACTAAAGAAACAGAAATTGAAACAAACACCGTGGATGTTGGTAATACCACTGAAAGCAGTCATAATAATATTCAGAAAAATATCACAGACAGCGAACTAGACACAGAAGACCAAGAAGGTTTTATCACTGTTACATCCAAAAGAAAAAAAAAACATTACAGAAACAACAAAAAACAAGTAATAATATGACACAAAAAACAAAACCACCACAATTCGCAATCATAATAGAAGGTATTCCAGGTCAGTACAATCAAACCCTGCTTGCGACAGAGGTTAAACGCTGCAAGCCGAACGTTACCATAGTTAACTTTAAGCGTCTGCCCAGAGGCGGTGTCCTTGTTCAAGGGCATGACGCAGCTGACCTTAACAGATTAGTGAAGGAGTGGCCAGCAGATGCCTTTAAACCCGGAAATATCAAAATCCACCTTCCAGGAAGTAAGCCGCAGCCTAAAGCCATTGTGGTAAGAGGGGGTCCACCAGACCATTAACTTAGAATCAGTCACACAAGCTTTAGATGAACAAGGCATTCCACACAATAAAGTAGAACGTATAATTTCAAAGAAAACACAGGCACCCACGAATCTCATACGCATCGATACTGACGACAGTTACAACGTACAAAAATTAATAAATAATGGAATAACGCTTTGGTATCAAAAATACCAAGTAGAGCAACTAAAACCTCCGGCAATTGTTGTAATACAATGCTACAATTGCCAAAGATATGGACATGTCTCAGCAGCCTGCTTAGCAACACCGAGGTGCTGCGGATGTGGCGGGGAACACCATATCAACCAATGCAAAAAAGATAAGGAAACGCCTAAATGTTGTAACTGTGGTCAAACCCACACAGCAAATTATAAAGGATGTGAAAAATACAAACAAATAAAGCAACGTATTTATCAGATAAGAACACCAACAGAACAGAATCAACCTAATACAAACAGTTTACCTAAAACAGACATATCAACAGAATTCAATAAAACAACAAAAACCACGTACGCAGAAATGCTAAAAGGAAAAGAACCCCATAAACAGCAAGAACAGAACACTAATACACAGGACAAGAACACTTCAACACAAACACAAAAACCAGAAGAAAACAACACCACAATACAAGAAACGAATATTAACATCAGACAAAACAAGCCTGTTCATAACAATATTCAAAAACATAATAACAGAATACGTTAAACCAAACCAGACAACTAACTGTTTAGAATTACTGATTAATATCTCCATAAAACACATCACACCTCACATACCCTACATTATATCAACACTAACTGGATACATGCTCACAGCACAATGTTCACAGTAGTGTACATCAACATCCAAGGTGTAATAGCTTCCAAGAAACATGAGATCGAAGACTTAATGGAAGAAATTAACCCCCATATTATAATAATAAGCGAAACTCTAATATACAACAATTTAAAATACCAAATTATTCAACCATAAGAAAAGACAGAACAAACAGAAATGATGAAAACAGAGGCATTATGCTGCTCTACAAAGTGGAGCTTTCAGTAGTAGAAATTAAATTAAGCAGTAGCAATGAACATGTTACTGTAGACATTCTGCAAAGTAATAAAACTAAAGTAACCGTAGCAGGAACTTACTGCTCACCTAACAAACAAATAGATATAACATTACTTAGCAACATCTTTTCCAACAACCAAAACTCCATAGTTATGGGGGGACTTAAATAGTAAAAATGTTACTTTTGGATGCCGAAGTTCTAATTCCAATGGTAGAAATCTAATAAAATTCATAGACGATAATAACATAGATTTATTAAATGATACCACCCCTACACACACATCGTATGCCACTAACACCAGTGACATACTAGATCTGTGTATGTGTACATATAACCTAAGCCAGAAATTAATAAAATTTCAAGTGGGAAAAGATGTTGACAGTGATCACCTCCCAATATATTGTGTCTTCGATCTCGCCCCCCATAAAAATATAACATATAGGAAAGAAAAATATAATTACAGAAAAGCAGATTGGCAATACTATAAACAGGAATTAGATAACCTGTCACCTAATAAAGTTATAAAAGAAGTTAAAACACATGTCGAAATGAATAACTACTGTCAAACAATTACGGATTGACTTTAGAAAGCAGCCAAGTTAACAATACCAAAACAACACCATAAAACAACAAACAACACATGTAAACCCACCACAGAAATAATCAACCTAATCAAAAAACGAAGACAATTGAGAAGACAGTACATGATTACAAGAAACAGAGAAACCAAAACGCAAATAAACAACATTAGAAATCACATCAGAACACAAATAAAACAACAAAAACAAAATAAGTGGGACAATTACTGCAATAAACTAAACGATAAAACTGACCCGAAAAAATTCTGGTCACATCTTAAAAGACTCACAAATAAAAACACAAACATAAAGAAATAACCTCCACTTGAACATAATAATACTATAGCACACACAAATAAAGAAATAACCGAAGCTTTCAAAGATCAACTCCAAAATACATTTAAAACTCACACAGATCCAGATATGAATACAAATTTCTACAATAAAGTCACTAATCACACAGCAAACAATAAACATCAATTTGAACCAATATTTCCAGTAAACATAACTGATACAAATACAAGTTCCGATACAGATTATGCAAGCACATTACTAACACATGAAATATCTCTTCAAGAATTACTAGAAGCAATAAAAAACACAAAAAACAAAGCACCAGGTGAAGACGAAATACAAGCTATCCTCCTAAAAAGGGCACTCCGAAATTGTTTGACCACCTAAATTCACTTTTTAACTTATCACTATCCTCAGGATACATCCCAGTTTCTTGGAAGCTTGCAAATATATTAATGTTCCATAAGGAAGGAAAGCCAGCGAATAAACCTAACAGCTACCGACCAATCAGCCTGACCAGCTGTGTAGGCAAAATTATTGAAAGAATAATCAGCAATAGACTCTCCACATTCTTGGAGATAACATCAAAATTACCAAAAGAACAAAATGGATTCAGGAAATTTAAACAAACGACAGACCACCTTATCCGATTAACCGAAACAATAATAGATAGCTTCAATAAAAAAGAATGTACAGTCGCTTGCTTCCTTGATATCGAGGAAACATTCGACACTGTTTGGCACGATGGTCTAAGGTTCCGAATGAATGAAATGGAACTACCGCGAGGAATTATTCGCTGGTTATCTAACTTTTTGGAAAATAGAAAATGTAGAGTAAATGTTGAAAGAACTTTTTCTGAATACTTTACTCCACAAGCTGGTGTCCCTCAGGGAGGGTGGTTAGCCCTATACTATTTATCATGTATGTAAACAATATGCCACTGAAGGATCCAAATCATGGATTCTCTTCACAGTTCGCAGATGATGTGGCAATCTGGAAAAGTGCCGCAACACCCACGATAGCAGCTACGAACATACAACCACAATTAAATAGAATAAGTGAATACTGTCAAAAATATAGAATTAAAATAAACACAGCAAAAACACAGCTCCTAGTTTTTACGAAATCGATAAAACACAAAAAACAACAGCCAGAACTATATATGAATGGCACTCTACTCCAGATTTCCCCATCGGTAAAATTTTTAGGTCTGATCTATGATTCAAAACTAACTTGGATCAATCATGTGAACGAAATTAAAAATAAAGTCTGGCGAAGAACTAACTATGCGAGGAGTCTAACTGGTAAAAACAGTGGAGCATCTACAGATAACATTCTAAATATCTATAAAACATATATTAGACCTGTAATAGATTATGCAGCTCCAGCATGGATAACTGTAAGCAATAAAATAATTAAAACCAAACTACAAACAATCCAAAACACACTCTTCACAACTGCATACAGAGTTCCAAGAACACTATCATCTCAATTCATTCACAAATACTCGAACATACCAACCATACCAGATAGACTCCTATATATTACAATTATGTACTTTAATAAGAATTGGATGAAAAACGAATTACTATGCGAACTAGACAAGTACCTCATACATGATGAAGCTAGTCCTAAATATCTCTCCCCAGTTAACTTATATTTCAAATATAAAAATAAATAAAATAAAAACTTTAATATATATATATATATATAAACTTTAAATATATATGTTTATAGTTTATTTATTTATGTATTTAAAAAAAATGCCACCAGCAAACTTGACATACTGTTAATAGAATTAAAAAAAAAACTGCATACGAGCCAAAATACATGGACATTGCCCTGAAAAGGACCAAATACAATAAATATCAATCAGCCAAGAATATAAGTACAGGAAGGAGGAAGAGGTCAAAGAGAACCTGATCCTCCAGGGTATGAACTTACCCAAACATCGACGACATTTATTTTCGTACATGAAAAGCACGTACGCCACTTGTTTTCAAAATATTTATTTTTCGGAACAAGTTAAACGTACGTACATCAAATTCTTACATTATAGGGATATTATAAACACTACACACATACAAATATATATATGTATAGTTATCTTCCTGTTGTCAAAAGTCCACTTGGGCCTATTCAGTTACTTTAAAATTTCAGTTGACAAAACGAAGTTTCTTCTGTTACTATCTAAATATACTTCACTTATTTTATCATTGATTTGGACCCAGGATGGGCAAGCGTGTTAAGGCGTGCGACTCGTAATCTGAGTGTCGCAGGTTCGCATCCGTGTTGCGCCAAACATACTCGCCTTTCAGCCGTCGGGGCGTTATAATGTGATGGTCAATCCCACTATTCGTTGTTAAAGAGTTGGCGGTGGGTGGTGATGATTAGCTGCCTTCCCTCTAGTCTTACACTGCTAAATTAGGGACGGCTAGCACAGATAGCCCTCGAGTAGCTTTGTGCGAAATTAAAAAAAAACAAACAAACAATTATCATTGACTTACCACGGTTGTATTCTACGTGTTTAAACGTTTCTACTGTCGCTTCTTTCTTCGTATTTCCCAAGAATCGTTTGTTTAGATGTCAGAGTCTACTGATACTAATTCATTCACTTTAGAACTCTCTTTTCTGAAATAAACTATTATTTTTATCTTTCTTCTGCTATTATCTTTCCTCTAACACATTAATAGTTAGGCCTATAGCAACCGTTCGGCCTTTCCCTCTTACAACAGATAACTTCTCTCTCTCCTCTTGTCTGTCTACTGTTCTCGCTTATCTCACACTATTTGTATATTTATTCCCAAATCGTCTGTTCATTATATTCTCTGCATCAATGATTTATAAACACAACACCCAATATACGTCTCTTTTTAAATCTCTTATAAAGTAATTAAAAGTAAACAACTAAACAATCATAAAACATTCTTTCGAAAACTAAACAAAATTACTATTATCGAAACTAGACAGTCTTTTATATGATGGCAATAAAATGAACTAGGATACGAATGTGAATACTTGACAACAGCAATGTTTAACCAAGCAAGTGTCAAGTACCAATATATTAATTTTAATTAGTAAAATACCCAATATCAAGACAATAACAGTTTCTTTGTTGTGGTCAAGGTATATGTTCATGAATTTACTGATGACAGAACTGTCCAATAATATTTCAGTTATTCATAACCTGAATTTGTTTGATTTTTATTTTAGTTTTATTGTTAAAACTAATTACCTTTATTGTTTTCTTTTGTTTCTTATTTTGGGGTCTTATATTCATTTCAGTTGATGAATTATTTTTACCAGTGTCGTAATAATTATATTTTATTACACGTTTCATCTTTTACAGTAAGTAAGATTTGTTTTCAAAACATACATAAAATCAAATCTTATTTACTGTAAAATGACGTAATAAATAAAACTTACCATAAGCACAACTCCCAATACTATTATATTTATTCAGTAACGTTCCACTTCTAATATATCTGTTTATTTCTGTGGCTTTACCATGGTGTTATCTTGTATCTAGAATATGGAAACTGTAACTTGTAATAATATATATTTAATCAAAACGAAACTGTTAAGTAATAATTCTGACTGGATTTTGTTAAACTGATCGTATTATTCACTAAAATAATCATTTTACTTTTCAGGGGGGCATGTACATATTTCAACTGATGGATTATTATTCTGCCAGTGGAATGACTCTATTGTTCACTGTTTTCTTTCAAACTATAGTTATTACATGGGTTTATGGTAAGTTTCAAATGGCATGTCCTTCATTGGTAAAATAGACCATTGTTTTATACACCACTTCCAACTTCTAATACATCTGTTTATTTCTATGGTGTAAGATTTTTATGTTAAATGTGGTGATGTGTTATACGTACGTTGATCCTGGGAGGATCTGTTGTACACAAGCTAGCCCTAAAAGATGGTATTTGCGAGTTAACTCAATAACGTACTGTTATACTATATGCAAGTTATCCCTAAAATGGGCTGTATTATTCTCAGGTTAACTCCAGAAGATGGTGTTTTATTGTTTTCTTTGGAGGTGTTAATTAATTACTCATTACCTTTAATCCGTGTATTATTGTACTCAATAGCCAATACTTTTGACAATTTAATTTCTTTTCATTTATTGCGGGATTTTCAAATGTTTTCAGTGTAAGCCAGTATTATTAATTAAAAATTGGACATTTAATTTGTAGATTTGTTTGTCTTTTGAATTCAGGTTTTATGTCAAGTGTTTTTTCACATGAAAATTCTAGTTTGTAAACCAACAAATTTATAAAACTGGTAAATTATTACAGGTGTAAAAAAAGTTTTCTAGCAACATTGAAGAGATGACAGGACATCGGCCCAACTGGTACTTCCTTGCCACCTGGGTCTTTGTCTCTCCAGCCGTTTGTTTAGTAAGTTTAATGCTGTGTTTTAAAGAAAGAATATTCAACGGATTAATTAAATAAATAATTGAGTGTAATGGAGGACATGGATCTGTACATAGGTTCTCTGTAAGTCATGAAGTAACCTTCGAACTTGCAGCACGTGAGAATATATGTTAACTGTAAGAACAGATCATTTATCCTACTTACTCAGTTACGTTTCTCACAGTATCAAAATAATATAAATAAATATCTTATCTTTAGTACCTAATATATATACAAATGATGTTCAATTTTATTTCAGTTTCTTTCAGAGAATGTTATTTCTAATTCTAAATACATATTCCCTTTAGGAAATATTCCTGTTTTCAGTTATGAGTCTGGTGTATGCAGAGACTTACGTTTATCCTTGGTGGGGAGAACTCTTAGGCTGGGAGATAGCCTTGGCTTCCATGGTGTGGATTCCGTCCTATGCTGTTTATTTCATGCTAGTCACACCAGGTTCTCTGAAGGACGTGAGTAGCTTTTAGTCTTTATCAAAAGTAAAATTTTAAAGATTATTGACAAGTTATTCAGACTGAAACCTATTGAAACTCAACACTAGGTTATTGTTACCTTTGTAGTAGATTTTCAATACTTGTATTGGCTAGTGAGACAGTCTTAAAATTGGCAAACAAGATATTAGTAAAGTACTTCAGTTTTTTACAAATAATATTATGTATGTTATTCTTTCCATATATGATATATACGATGATAAATGAAGTTAACAATCAGATTTGAAATTTATACCTCAACTGTTGGTTCTGTTTTTATTTCAGCGACTGATAGCTGGCATAACTCCGAAACTTCAACCTTCTCAGAAATTAACCAAGACACTTGTTCAAGATTTCGAGCTTCCCAGAAGTAAAAACAATAAACTGTCAGACTCAGGAGATTATAAGTCGACAGCCCAAGACGTACTTCATATTTAACTGTTAAAAAGTCTATGTGATCATATTACAAGCACTAGATCTTCCTTTAGTACATGATCATATTACTAACACTAGATTCTCCTTTAGTACGTCATCATATTACTAACACTAGGTTTTGCTTTAGTACATGATCATATTACTAGCATAAACCAAAACTGTTTTTATTGTGCACTTAATATTGGTGACAATGAAATCAGAAAAGCAAGTTTTATATTATATTATAGAGGAAACGAGACTCTAATACACTCACACCACGTAAAGATGAACTAGATTATAATTATGATAGTTATGATACAATACCTTTGGCCATAGGTGTATTAAACCTTACTCAAGCTGCATCCAATTGTTTATATTCAGTTTTTGTTTCTAGTTTACCATAAACAACAACAGATGTAACGTATATCATTTTACCCTTTTTTCTAGCACATTTGTAAATATTATGTCGTTATGATTGATAGTTAGTTTACTAGTAAAACCAACAATTAAAGTAGGTAAAATAAAAGTGAATTATTTGTAACTCCCTTCAAAATGTCGTAAAGAATTTATTCGTTATATTAATTTCACACTTGATTGTATATTTTATACAAATGGTTTTGTACTTTGAGTTTAATTAAGACGTTAGGTGATAATTAGAAAAGAAAATATTGAAATATTGGAAATAACACGATTTGTTTTGCATAAATATGTCTATTATCAACACACACTTGTAATTTAGTGTTCAGTGAACTTTTTTTTTTACATGTTCAAACCTTATAAATAGTATGTAAATACAATTTTTTACCTTTGTTATATTAGTAATTACTGAACATTTCACGTTTATGAAAATCTTTGATAAATTTAATAATTTTCTGATATTGCAATTTACCCTTACACGGACAATAAATAAATAGTTTATTTACGTTTAAAACCCGAGATGTGTAACAAAAGATGTTATGTTTTATTTACGTTTAAAAGCCAAGATGTGTAATAAAAAATGTTATGTTTTATTTACAATTCAAGAATGTAGTTCCCTAACATAAAATATGAAAGTACTAACCTCATATTTCTGAGCATACTTCTATGCATATTAATAAACAATGGAATGGTTTATTTCTAAATTAATATTTGTAGCTACTGTGTGTTTGTGTATTTCATCCTCTGTATATGTAATGCAAAGACTACCATGTAGATTCCATATACAGATAGAATTGGCGGTGAGTGATTTGACTTCGTACACGTGCGGGTAATAATCACAATAAATTTAATTTTACGATGAGTCATTAATGTAGATTTCTGGTCCAGTGTCCTCCGAAGGTTCTACGGTAAGTCTGCAAACTTATGGAGCTAAAATTCGGGTTTTGATTTCCCACGGTGAACACAGTCTGATTTTCCTCTATCACAAACAGAAATCAGTTCCTATACTAAAAACTACCAGTAGTATAGTAGAACAATACTGTATTAAAACATAGATTGTCGAGTGAACCAAGGAAGCCTTCAGAGTAAATATTATCAATAACTATCAGTAATAACAACAATATTATATTAGAACATAGATTGTCGAGTGAACCAAGGAGGCCTTCAGAGTAAATACAGGGTGTCCCAAAATAACGTTTACACTCTTTGACTGCGTATAGCTAATAAACCGTTTATTTTGTTTCATATTTGACTTGTGTCCAAGGATGGCGGATAATCAGCTTAAAATCGAGCACAAAATATTCATTCTCAAAACTTTTTGGAAAGTCGAAAACAAAGCTGAAGTGCAAAGACGTTTTACTAGAAAGTCCCATATGGATGCGCCATCTCGCCCCAGCATTTCACGCATCATCGCCAAGTTTGATGAACACGGAACACTCCACAATATGGGAAAGGGTCGCTCCGGTCGAAAAAAATCATCAGCAAGCCCAACAAAAGAGCAAGAGGTCATTGATAATGTTCTGAATTCTCCAAGAAAATCAGTGCGCCTACTGTCTCGTGAAACAGGTATCCCTAAATCCAGCGTTCATCGCATTTTGAAGCGTTCCCAATTCAAAAGTTTCATCCCATCCCTTGTTTACGCTCTGAATGAAGATGACCCTGATCGAAGAGTTAAGTTCTGTGAATGGTATCATGCTAGATGTGCAGGCGATGATGAATTTCCACTCAAAATTGTTTGGAGTGACGAAGCAACGTTTAAGCTGAATGGCTCAATAAATCGACACAACTGCACCTACTGGGCAACAGAAAATCCACATGTTACAGAGGAACATCACTTGAATTTGCCTTGAGTGATTGTGTGGTGTGGTCTGTCCGCTAGGGGACTCATCGGATCATTCTTTTTTCAAGACACCGTAACAGGATTGAATTATCTCAACATGCTATAAGAGTTTGCCATGCCACGCATCCAAAAACAATTTGGAGAAGAAGAGTGTTTCTTCCAGCAGGATGGCGCTCCTCCCCACTTCCATCGCGACGTGAAAGCTTATCTGGATGCATCTATGCCAAACAGATGGATTGGACGAAGAGGAAGTGTAGAATTTCCTGCTAGATCACCAGACTAAGCGACTGCCTATTGATATTCTGACATATGGAAGGTACAATCAAATCATAAGTAAATGTTGTTTTGTTGTTGTTGTTATAATGGTTGGAAGTGAACACTACACCTTAAGCGACTACCTATTGATATTCAAACATGTGGAAGGTACTATCAAATCATAAGTAAATGTTTTTTGTTGTTGTTGTTATAACAGTTGAAGGTGAAAATTACATCTTAGGCGACTGTATATTGTTATTTTAAAATGAGGAAGCCACCATCGCATCGTAAGTAACTAATTTTTTTATTTAACACTGAGAAGTTTTTAAGTGACTGATGTTTATATAAATAAGGAAACTGGAGTGAGATTTGTGATGTACGTTTTATTGAGACACAAACAGAACTGACCGACAAAACGACCTTCAGGTTTTGGTAACTTTTCTTTAACAGACCTGTCATGACGTCAAGGAAATAAAAATTGCTACGGGGCAGAGTCTTTTCACTTTCAAATCTCACTTAAGAATATATTAGGACTACTATATTAACTAACTCGGGAAAAGAGTGGACGTTTGAAGCACGGGACATGAACTTCACACAGCAACCAAACAACAAACAGCAGAAAACACCTTTCTACTGTTCATGATTTTTACTTACTGCTTTATTAAATCAAAGGGTGAACAGAAAATCAACCAATAAAGTGCAGAACGAAGAAATATCCTACTTTCTGACCAATCCTGGCTTTAATAAATGTACATAAGGATAACAACGACTTTGCAATGTTGGAATTATTTTGTTAAATATATTGTCAGATTTAATATTATCTTTCTGAATTTCATTTCTAGATTTTTATGCTTAAAAGTTTGTTTAAGAAATTTAGAAAACTATATAAACAAAGAAGAAATTGTGGCAGTTTAAAATATAAAATTTTAACATACGAAACTTAAAAATGGATCTACTTGAATAAAACGTAAATATACATAAGTGACATCTCTTGGAACGTAGAGTTACATAATGTATTTGATTGTACGGAATTAATGTCTCCCTAGATAAATTATTGTGTATATGTGCACATGAAAATGGTTTTAAATGAAACAATTTAGGGTGTGGGTGCACATAGAAGTTGTGTCTAATGGAATAAATGAAACAGAACATTTAAACAAATTTATTTTACTGGTTTTCTGAGGTGTGTTTATTTCTTCATCGCTTCAACTGTACATGTATATAACTGCATGCTTTTTCAACTATATATATATACATATATGTCTTGACAGTGTATTTTGTTTTCTACAGCATTTGTTTGTGTTAAAGTTATGTCCTTGAATAAAGTATCTTCTGAAAATGAAACATCAGAAATCGTCAGTGTAGAAAATGGAGTGGAAATGATTACAATACCTGATGAAATGAACCAGTCGGTAACAAATTCAGATAAGGAGAAAGAACCAGAACGTGGAGAATGGGAAGGAAAACTGGACTTTGTTTTAATTGTGTCCTTCCTCATGCTGTTAATTCTTGGAATTGACAGCCAGGTGAGCAGATAATATGTTGATGTGTGTTATTTGATAGCCAGGTGAGCATATAATATGTTGATGTGTGTTATTTGATAGCCAGGTGAGCATATAATACGTTGATGTGTGTTATTTGATAGCCAGGTGAGCATATAATATGTTGATGTGTGTTATTTGATAGCCAGGTGAGCATATAATGTGTTGATGTGTGTTAATGTACGTCAACATTGTGAAATATTCAGAGACTAAACACTGTCTTTCGTTTTTGTTTCAAATTTATACGTTTCTCTTATCGTTTGCTTGGTGGGAGTTTTAACGTCTTGTGCGTGGCTCAACGTATGGAATCTCCTTGGAAGTGAAATAAACAATTTCAGCAGTATAAAAACGTGAGTAACGTTAACGTGGGGGTGTTATTTAGTACGTCCGTTACATTTTACCCAATTACACATTTCAACGAAGAACAAGAGATTTTCGAGAGAACCGATAGGTAAGGGGAAAACAATTAGCAAGTTGCGACTGTTTTTTGGGATTTAGAAATTCTGCCAATCCCTCAATGAACGTAAGGCTAGTACGTGAAATTTGTAAAACTTGTAGTTGATGAAATGAAAGGATATCATTGTCATTAATTTCACTGACACCTGAGTAGCAACAGGAGCCAACGGTAGAAGCTACGAACTGTTTAACTCCATGACTCCCATATATTATTCCCTGGTGTGCGTGTAACATATAATTTTTCAGTTTAACAAAACTAGCCCTTCTGGTGTGTTGCTAATATCATATATTTTATTTCCTCCTCTGCCCTATCAAATATTTGGTTGCAAGTCATGTGTCGAGTTACAATACAATTGTTAATACGTGTGTATGCTACATCCTACAATTGTATGTAACTTGCTACATATAACAGATATCATCTTCACGATGGATACCTCCTAAGTTTTCCTATCGTATTACATATATTAGTAACAAGTTACATGTCTGTTACGTGTTACATTTTTTAGTTATGTGCCACATGTCACAGTAATGAACTATATCAGCTACATGGTTGATACCTCTTGCAGTTGCTACATATGTTTGTAAGTTGTTACATATGTCACTAATGAGTTACGTGGTTGATACCTGCGACAAATCTCACCACGTTATTCTAGTCCTAGTTTCAGATTGTTGTGTGTTTCAACTGCGACCTCTAACACATGTTTGTTGTGTGGCACATATACTTGTTGCTGCACGTCACATAAGTTTACATTATGTTCTTTATATCTAACAAATCAAACAATGGATGCGAAACCACATATTGTTTAACTGTTTATCACTAGTTAAGTATTTCAATATGCAAGAAATTTCAAAGTACCATTCTTCAGTGATCCATAGAGATAAACTTCTATTTCAGAAACTAATAACTTAAAACGTCCTCTCACGCAAGATGAAGTATTACGTTATCAAACTAAATAATAACACGTGTGTTTGAAACTTTATTATATAAAACATTAATTCACTAAATATATATACACTGCTGGCCAAAATCTTAAGGCCAATTAACACAAAAAAATTTGCATTTTGCATTGTTAGACTCAACCACTTGTTTGAGTAGAGCTTCGAAAAATGAAAATAACAAAAGGGAAAATAAAAAAAAAAACTTTTTTAGCATTTAATAGGGAAATATGTGAACACTATGAAATTAGTCTGAATACTAGCTGATCAAAAGTTTAAGACCATACCAAAAAGAAGTTCCAAACAGGGTAGGAAATGCCCAATAAGAGATTTCATTAGTCAGTTGTACGTCCGTCATTGAGAATAACTGCAAACATTCACTTTGGCATGGTCGATATAAGATTTCTCAGAAAGCTGGCTGGTATATTATTCCAAGTGGTGAAGATGGCTTTATGAATATCATGCACTGTTTGAAATATACGTCCATTTCTATAGATTTTTCTTACCATCTACCCCCCAAACATTTTCAATGGGGTTCAGTTCGGGCGAACACGCTGGATGGTCCCAAAGAATCACGGGCATTGTGGATTACAGCGTTGTTCTGCTGAAAGATCCAGTTATTTCCACACAAGCGGAACCTTCAGTCAATAAAAATGCTCTCGCCAACATGCCAATGTAGCCAGCTGCTGTTTGACGCCCCTGTATAACCTGAAGCTCTATTGTTCCATGGAAGGAGAAAGCACCTCAGATCATGATGGAACCTCCTCCACTGTGTCGTGTAGAAAATATCTCCGGTGGGATATCCTTATCGTGCCAGTAACGTTGGAAGCCATCTGGACCATCCAGGTTAACTTTTTTCTCATAGAAAAACAAACCATTCTAACACTTTTCTACGTCCCGTGTTGAGTGCTTTTCAGCAAAGTGTAACCGAGCTGTTTTGTGGTGTGGAAGGAGGCGTGGCCTTTGAAAACGTTTACGATTTTTAAAGCCTTTCTCTCGTAGATGCCGTCTTATTGTTCTTGAGCTGCATTCTCTGTCCGTAAGGATCTTAATCTGGTTCGACGATCGGCTATTGTCTTGCCGGACAACCCGTCGAATTCTCCTGCTCAACGCCGGCGAAATGTTCTTAGGCTGACCACTCAAAATTCTCGTTCCGTATCCCTCAGGATCTTTTAAGAAACTTGCAACAGCAGTTTTACTGCGCCCAGTCTCAACAGCGATGGCATGTTGAGAGATACCTTAATTTTGCAGCTCGACAATGCTGCCACGTTCAGACTCTGCCAACTTTTTCACCTTTGCCATGTTTTTACCCAATGTGTGACACAGGAGATGTGAGTGGGAAATGTTGACAATGCTAATGCTTGAACACAAATGACTAAATTTCGTTACGTGTTTACCGATTAACGCTTCGTTTTAGTATGGTCTTAAACCTTTCACCAGCTAGTATTTAGGCTAATTTCATAGTGTTCTTATTTTCCCTATTAAATGCCAAAAAAGTTCTTTTTTATTTTCCATTTTCTCATTTTCATTTTTCGAAGCTCTACCCAAATAAGTGGTTGAGTCTAACAACGCAAAATACATATTTTCTCTTTTTGTTCATTGGCCTCAAGATTTTGGCCAGCAGTGTACATATAAAATTTATATAGGTCTGTCTAACTATGTTATTAAGTTACTTTAATCTGTATGTTATGACAACATGTGTACTCATATTGGTCAGTTTTTGTTTTTCATTCTGCACTGTGGAAGTTTTAATAACAGGAACTGTAGACGAATGGGCGTCTCTTTTGAGATGTCAACCTCCTTGTACACATTGTACCAACTGTGCATTAATACATAAATCTGTAGCAACAACATAAATTTTGTATTAAAGTATGTATAATGATATACATATCAACTTCAGGAATAAACTTTATTGAATAAATAAAGAACTGAACCACACACTACATCACACTTGTTTATACTTTGAAGTTTCAATTGAATGCCAAATGCATATATATATCAGTATCTCGTGATAACAAATCAACTAACAAGTTATGTGTCCATATATTTATATATGTTAAGTCAAGTAAAGTAAGAGTTTCTTAATGATTGTTTCACTATACAGAACAACAGTGTTTTGTATCGTTTTAATAATTATTTGTTTGATTTTGTTCACAGTGGACTCTTTTTATCTAACGGAAAAACTTTTCATCTTGTATGCAGTCAGCTAAATCTTTGATTTAAAGTAATCCTACATGATTTAAATATTGTTTGTTATTTATTACGAACTAAATTTTTTTCATAATTTATCAGGTCATCCCATAAGTGATGTTCGAAATTTCAATACAGAAAGTGCATCATCATTTCTGTCTTTGTAGAAGGCTTTAATGACTAAAATATGTAGTAGGACGTGTATAAAAATCTTCAGACAAATAAAATAAACTATCACAACTCCACTTTTTCAGATCATTTATCAAATAAACCATTATGAAGATGAATGTGTCTGAAGAGCACATTAGGCATATAATGCTTTATAAGTTTAAAAAAGGCAATAGTACAGCAGAAACCACAAAAAAACATTCAAGGTGTTTATGGTGCGAATTCTCTCAATGAAAGTAAACGTCGAACGTAGTTTCAGAAGTTTATATCAGGTGACTACAGCTTAAGTTTAATAATGACTTGCTGCTGGCTACACTTGATGAAGACTGTGCTGTTGCATTTGAAGAACTAGCACAGAAGCTTAACTCAACAGTTCACTGTCATCCGCAACAACTCGAAAGCCAACCTCAGAGCATGAATGAACATTTGCACTTCTCTGCACTCTTGTGAACGTAACTCACCTTTTTTGGACAGGTTAGTGGCTGGAGATGAAAAATAGATATATTATAAAAATGTTAAGAGCCGTACACAATGACTCAGGTCAGGTAAACTGGCTAAAGCACAACCCAAAATGAACCTCCATCCTTGGAAATTCTAGTTAATATTGCATAACTTCAAGTCATAATGAGTACTGAATAAATTACTGAAATTGGGTCACATACTCTAATGGGCCCTTCTAAACAGTTTAGTATATATTCTGTTATTTCCACATAAGTACGTTGATCACTTGACACTGCAAGATATTGGTTGTTAATTTCTATACTTATAGATAATGAATGGCTTAATGCTAATGATTAGGGTATGATTTTATATAATTTAAACATTCTATCGTTTGATTTCAAAGGTATCTCTATGAACATTCTTTGCGTATCCTTTACTGCGGCTGTTTTTACATCAGCCTATCTATAATACATGTAAATTTCTTTTCTATGTGTAGGAATTACAGATTGTAAGTACGGAGGTAACTCACTTTCAATATCGTCTAATACTTTTTCTAATTAACTTGGAGCGATAAAGTATTTACTCAACTTTCTGTCTGCAGCTGCATACAATGCTTGTACTGACTTAGCTAACTTAGTTCCACTATTTCCAACTGTAAATGATAATTGTTGTAAATCAGTATGAATTCTAGAATTGAAAACTAACATTTTAATTCCTGCCTTATGAAACTCAGTTTGTCTTATTCTAGTATGTATCAAACTGTTAGTAATATTTACTAATGCTCTATATCAGGGCTTCCCAATCGGTGGGTCGCGAACCCCCAAGGGGTTCGCGAAGCTTTGGCAGGGGAGTCGCGTAGCCTTGTTAGAAGTAGCTTGGGATAACATTAATTTTATTTCATCAATAACATTTTCATGCTCTTACATTTTTTTTGTTTCGGTGCAAAGCAAAACGTATGCTACGTTAGTTCAATGTCATAAGGTGATATTATGGGTGTATGTATGCGTGCCTGTGAGTGAATGTGTATGTGTCTGCAACTGTATGTATGTGTGTACTAGTGAGTAGCGAGTATGTGAGTGTACGCGCATGTACGTATGCTTGTGTGTCTGTTTAGCTGTGATTAAGTGTGTGTGTACTCGCTGTCGACACGTGAGTCACATGTCCGTTGCTGATTGGTGGATGACGAATCGCGCGACTGGCCACGCTCCCTTCCCTCCCAATACTTACCCCATCACTACTCTACCTCCACCCCCCACAAGTAGTCAGTGTAAGATCTACAGTTGCCAAAGCGTTCATTATTCAACACTTTTATTTTATTTTAACAAGGAGATAAGTAAGCAGTAGATGTGAGTTGTGTCCATGGCTAAACGGCGCAGATACTCAGAATGCTACCTCAACATTGGCTTCACCACTGTGCTCGCCAACGACGGCATCGAGAAACCACAGTGTGTTTTGTGCCATGCTGTCCTGAGTGCAGAGTCAATGAAACCATCAAAACTCAAGCGTCATCTCGAGATGAAACATCCAGAACACGCAAAGAAAGGTTTGGATTTCTTCAAACGGCGTGAACGGTGTCTTAAAAGCCAAAGAATCGATAGAAGTGGGTCGTTTCAGCAGCAGAGTGCAGCCGTAGTGGAAGCTTCATATGAGATTGCATTCGAAATTGCTAAACAAAAAAAGCCTCACACGATTGGAGAAACACTTCTTAAACCCTGCATGATGAAAGCAGTAAATATTATTCTTGGAGAAGCCAGTGCAAAGAAGATGCAGCAAGTATCTCTGTCAAATAATACTATACAGAGGCGCATTTCTAAAATGTCTATGGATGTGAAGGAACAGGTTTTGACTGAAATCAAGGGTTCCCCTTTGTTCTATTTTCAGCTCAACGAGTCAACAGATGTAAGTTCATGTTCTCAGTTGCTTGTCTTCGTGAGATACATTAATTCAGGTGACATCAAAGACGAATTCTTATTCTGCAGTGCACTTGAAACAACAACAAAAGCTGATGATGTCATGGAAAAGTTTCAACTTTTTTTTCAAGACGAAGATCTTCAATAGGAAAACGTGTGTGGGGTTTGTACGGATGGGGCACCGGCTATGCTGGGATCGAAATCAGGATTCCAGTCTAGAGTGAAGAAGCTAGCACCTCAAGCAAAGGGCATCCACTGCATGATTCACCGATATGCTCTCGCCATTAAGACTCTCCCTGCCTCTCTGCAGGAAGTGCTTGAATCTGTAATCAAAATTGTAAATTATGTGAAGACTCAAGCACTCAACACTCGCCTATTCAAAGAACTATGCAAAGACATGAATGCTGACCACGAAGTCCTTCTCTTCTACACAGCAGTACATTGGTTGTCGAAAGGAAACGTTATTAATCGTGTCTTTGAAATGAAAGATGAAATAAAGCTATTCCTGGAGACTCAAGAAAGGAAAGATCTTGTAGCTCACTTCGAAGATGAAGCATGGAACAAAAGGGTTGCGTAACTAGCCGACATTTTTGACCAGCTGAGCAAGCTCAATTTGAAGCTTCAAGGAAGGGAAACACATGTTCTCCTTTTTCAAGATAGTCTTCAGGCCTTTGTTTCCAAACTGTAGAACTTGTGTCGGAAAACCAATCTTGGAAATATTGCTATGTTTGAAAAACTTTGTAGAGTGACGGATGAGTCTCAGATCCAACTGGATCAGTTCCTCAAGGATGAGACAACCGAACATCTTCAGTCTCTAGAAAAGGAAGTCGAGCGTTACTTCCTGAGCTATCACAGGAACAGGAGGCCCTGGTAAGGAACCCACTTTGTACTGAACTTGATGTATCCAGCATCCCAGATGATATTCAAGATAAATTTCTGAATCTAAAGAACGACTCTTCAGCTCGTGATCTCTTCAAGGTGAAATCCGTGACTCAGTTCTGGTGCGCTATGTATCAGTCATACTCCAAAGTCAGCATGATAGCTTTACGTGTCCTTGTTCCATTTGCTTCTACCTACTTGTGTGAGACAGGATTTTCCACTCTTGTCAATATAAAAACAAACAATAGGAACAGATTGGATGTTGGAGATGACATGAGACTGGCTCTAAGAAACGCTCGGCCACGAATTTCAAAGCTTGCTGCTGAAATGCAACATCAGGCATCTCACTAGCTGGGTTGGATAGCTGTTCAAACCTATGTTAATATTATTTTAAGAAATATATGTTCTTTTGTGAATTCAGGTTGGACCAATGAGATTTAATTTGCTAATAAATAATTACAGAATTTTAAAATATTTTTTTAGATGTTTCTTTCCCTCTCCTTCACAGAAAATAAAAGAAAAATTAAGCTGCTGATAGTAAGCCCTAAGTAGGGGGTCACATGGGTTTCAAACTTTTAGGTAAGGGGTCGCGAGTGCCAAAAGGTTGGGAATCCCTGCTCTATATAGATACGCTTTTAATTTCCTGTTCATGTAATTCAAGTGTCTGGTTTAATGAATTCATTATAGTCATCTGTTCACCTATTAAATGAATCATTTCTCTGGATACTTGTCTTTGATGTCATACTTTCTTGTTTAATTCACGTAAATCATCTGTGGTTGCAGTTCCTAACAAAACTTTCAGGACATTTCCACCTGCCTCACGTTTCTGTTGAGTCAGATCTGAAATCTAAACGCTATCTTTAATATCCTTTAATCCTAATAACAAATCTTCTATCTCAACAAGATATCGTCTAACTAAAATCTTATACTTCTGAATTAATCCTTCCTGTAAAATCCTCACTAAACGTAAAATACAACACGCAAAACAACTTACAGGCTCATTTTTATTTTGTTTTATAAAACAATTTTTTGTTATGTGGCCAACCTTACCCCATTTAAAACACTACAAGTCCTCGCACTTATTTTGTCCGTCTCGCCAGTTTACTGTTTCATTTGTACTCTTACTTATCATACTTATTACAGACTGCTTGTGCCTGTATATCTGTTGCTCTCTTGTTTCCTTGATTAATCTAATAAGGTTGCTCGTGGGGTATTGGATTCATTAACATCATTCAGAGTTCTATCGCTAAGCGACCTTCGCTCATACTCAGACTTTAGTGTATCTTGGATCATCATCTAATCTAAATTCTACGTAATCTACTACCTTGCTCTTGTAGCTTATGTCCAAACACTCGAACAGACTCACCTTTTTCTTGATTCATATTTCGTAATTGTGCCATGATTGTGCTTGGCCTTTCTCGTTTACCATATTCCTCTGTCAGCATACGTGTTACAAACTGAAAATCTACAGTTTCACGCAATGCCTCAATGAAACGTTTTGCTTTTCCTGCTGTTCTTAGTCTCAAAATGTCTGATTTCTGTGCGTCCGTCCAACCAGATATTCTAACAACTTCATTTAATACATCTACAAAACTTTCGACATCCTCGTCGAGCTTACAGTGAAAAAAGATATCGTGCACGTTAAGTGTGTAGTGCCTTACGAACCTACTTGAGTGAGTGGATCTGACACAGCTTCCACATTATCATCATCCCTTCTGGTAGTAGTAGTGTCTAGTGCCTTACGAACCTGCTTGAGTGGGTGGATCTGACACAGCTTCCACATTATCATCAGCCCCTCAGGTAAGAGTAGTGTCTAGTGCCTCATGAACCTACTTGAGTGGGTGTATCTGGTACAGCTTCTACATTATCATCAGCCCTTCTGGTAGTAGTGGTGTCTATGCTAGCAGTAGCCATAGTTACTTATTTAATTTTATTTTCTACTTACCCCACTTAAAGAACCTTAAGCTAACTTCTCTACCTCGACTTCTTTCTTTATTTTACCCAACCTGTTGTTATTTACTCCAAAATTATCCTCCAAGACTTCACCAATCACGTAACGGTGAGGAGGCAGGCCAATGTTTGAATTAGCTTAGCTGTTGGAACTTCGACTGATAGTACATGTTGTTACACGACTTATTTATTTTTAAGTGAGGATGTAGTGGGTGAGTGGAGCACACAGATACTAACTCGAGACTAACTGCCCTCCTCTAGTCTTACACTGCTAAATTAGGCACGGGTAGCGCACATAGCCCACCTTTAGCTTTGCGTGAAATTCAAACCAAACCACGTCGATAGAACAGCAGAATTAGTTGTCATAAAATGGTTAATAAAGAGAAATTATTGTTAATCAAGAGCTTGAAACCATTGATGTTGAATATAAGTACAGTTGGGATTTCAAAGGTATTAAAGATATACCGCTGATGTATTTTCAAGGTAGTTGATGGGGGGAATAATCTTCCAAAACTGATATTTCTCAAATACAGTTGACGAACTAACCGATAGATTGGACCAGATATTTGTTTTTAGTATTTTAAACGATTTATCTACTGAATAATTAAGAAAGATAAATTAATAGCGGAAACACTAAATATTTTAAAATCCTGTATGGATATAGGTTGACGTACCATAGCGAGTAGAAGACAACTAAAATATAATTTATAGATACATAACATTGAGTAAGAAACTGTCCAATGACTTTGTACTTAGTTATCGAATATCCAGTAAGTTATCTCAGTAAGCAAACCACTTGACCATTGTACAAGGTATCCAGGGTTCAATACCAACCTTACTAGTAAGTGATGTAGGGGTGAAGTTTGTAGAGCACTTGCATAATGTACGACAGATAATATGGCATAAAATGAAATTACCACACCAAGAAGCTTTATTCCAATTAGAGGACAAGACTTTATTTTATTAACACACATACTAAAACATATAAAATCATAAATTCATTTGAAAAATGAAACTTGAATAAAATTCTGTTCTTCTTCAGACAGAACAGTGTAAAAATAATACATATAGTGTCTTCTTCACAGAGAATTATTGAATAATCAAGTATGTGTTGATAAACCAGGGAGCTACGGACGAAAAGAAAAGACAGAAATACATCACTTCTAATTGTACTACAGTTGGTCAGCTACAGAAATGATACACGTAAAGCAATGTTTCTAATATTGTATTTTTATATTGCACTGATTTCTGAGTTGAGTGGCAATGAAGATATGGTGAATAATGGGAGATTTTTTAATTTTATATTATTGGACTAAGTGAGAAATAGAAACCAGTATAAATAAAGAGAGCCAGCAAAATCATAATAAACAAATTTTATCATGAACCACAGCAGTGTTTCATAAAATGGATCACAACAAAACCGTATAGAATGTGACGACGAAAAACACCTTAAATAGTAAATATTCAATTCAGTTCAAACACTTTAAACCCTTTGTTGTTTATTACTAAGACTATACCTACATAAAAAGTTGTAAAAAAGAAAAGCAGTACAAAACGACCCATTTAAAAATGTTGTATATAAGGTGAAAGAAGAATTATCAGTCAAGTTACAAATGGCTGACTAGTATGCCACGTAGATTTTGTGCTCAATGTAAAGTTTATATTAAAGTTGGTGATAAAGCCCTTCATTGCTCTGGTGAGTGTCAAAAATGGTATCATTTAAGATGTAAGAACTTAACTGAACAGGATTTGGAATATTTAAATGAAATTGGGAAAAGTTATGAATGTGATTTTTGTATGAGAAAAAGAAAGTTAAGCCTAAATAGTGAAACTCCATTAAGAAGGACTGTGTCCATTTCGTTAGAGGGGGAGACAGTTAATCTTGTTGAGAATAGTGAGCTTGATTTAAATATGGGGGGAGGCAGATATGAAGTGGCTTAAGACAAAAGTTACTGAAATTTTGTCAAGACTTGATGACTTTCACTTAATTAAAGTAAAGGTCGAAGAATTAGTGACTTCCTTTCAATATTATTCAGAGAAGGTAGAAACTATGAGTGAGGATATCACAACTTTGAGAGCTGAAGTTAAGGAGTGTAAACAGGAAAATAAAACATTAAAGCATGAAAATGAAGAATTGTGGAAGGAGATGGCAAGTTTTCGGAGGAAGATGTGTGAAGCGGAACAATATTCTTATAACTATAATGTTTTGATTGGAGGTATTCCAGAGAAGCCTGATGAGAATTTGCAAGAAGTTGTTGGGAAGATTACAACTACTTTTGGGGTTGACTGTGCTCCTACAGATATTGACACTGTTCATCGTATAGGAAAGAAAACAACTGAAAATAAGAGTCCGAGACAGATTGTTGTTAAGTTTTGTCGTAAGCAAATTAAATTTGATCTGCTTAAACTTAAGAAAACTAAATTTCGCTCTCTTAATACTAATGATATTAAGGTCTGTAATGAATCTTATCCAGTTTATGTTAACGAACATCTCTCCCCATATTATCGTGATATTTTCATGCAAGCAAAACGAAAACAGAAAGATCTTGGCTATAAATTTCTTTGGGTATCGAATGGTAATATTCTTATTAGGAAATCAGAAACTACTCAGCCCATTGTTTTACGTTGCTTGATTGATCTTAATAATTTATAAATACTGCAATGGCTGATGATTTTGATGATATTGTTGGTGTTACACCAACTTTGTCTTCTTTCTGATTTACCAAATGTTTTTCTGTTGGTCATTTAAATTTAATACATGTTAATATTCGAAGTCTTACTCAAAATTTTGACCAATTTCTTGGTTTTACAATCAAGCGTTGTTAAATTTCATATAATAGCTTTTCTGAAACTTGGTTTGTTGAGGATGGATTTGTTTCCTTTTCGATTCCAGGTTACTCCTTTTATTCTTCATCTTCTGGTCTAAATAAGGCTAGTGGAGTGGCAGTTTTGTTAAATTTGAGATACTGACTATGATAAAAGAAGTGCAGTACATTAAGTCTGATGCTTTAATTTTATTTTGTATGATTCAAAATAAGAAATTTAATCTCTTTGTTGTTTATCGAACTCCTAGATTGCCTGTATTGAAATTTATTGATGAGCTTTCATTAGAATTGAATTTATACAAATATGATATTAATATACTTGTTGGTGATTTTAATATAGATGTTTTGGCATTTGATGATGTTTGTTATAAAAATGCATATTTTAAGTTTTTGTCTGAGAACAATCTTCGTATTATTATTTCTTCTCCTACACGGATAACCAATGTTACTAATTCTTGTATTGATCATTTTTAATTAGTGGAAATACTATTAAAAATTGTTATTCTTATATTGTTGAGAGTTTTTTGACCGATCATTTTCCAATTGTTTTATGTATAGACATTTTATCGGATCTAGAACATGTCTCAAATGTTCAAAAGATTAAGTTTAATGAATTGAGTTCTTGTTTGAATTTTTCAGATTGGTCCTGTGTTATGAATTGTTCTGATGTTAATGTTGCTTATGATAATTTTGCTGAAGTGTTAACTGATTGTATTCAAAGTTGTACTACTACTGTTTCTGTGTCACGAAAGTTTAGAAAAATTAAGCCATGGATTACCAGTGAATTGGTTTTGTTAATGATTAAAAGAGATAAGTTAAAAAGAAAGTACATCAATTTCCTGATGATATTTATCTAAAGATTAGATTTAAGTGTTTAAGGAATTATGTTGTTAGCTTGACCCGTAAGACCAAATGGACTTATTATCATAACCTGTTTAAGAATGCTAAAACTATTAAACAGAATTGGAATATTGTTAACTCTATTATTGATGTTAAAAAAAAAAAAAGAAATTTTGTAATTTTGGTACTACTGATTTATCTGATTTGAATTAATTTTTTTGTTAATGTTGCTAAATCTACTTGCTCCAATCCTAAATTTTGTTCTCAGGGCATGCCTCCTGCTCCTTCTTCTTCTTGTTACCTATATCCTGTTACTGTATCTGAAACTATGAATAATATTTTCTCCTTATCAAATTCAGCTTCTAATGGTGTAGATGGTGTTTCGGTTAAGATTTTGAAAGCTAATGCTAATCTTTTGCACCAATTTTGACTTTTTTAATTAATTTATCTTTTACTCAAGGGAAGTTTCCTAATGCTTTAAAGTTATCATTGGTCATTCCTATTTATAAATCTGGTAATATTTCTGATTTTACGAATTATAGACCTATTTCCTTATTAATACATTTCTCTAAACTATTTGAAAAATCTATGAAGATTAGAATTTTATCATTTCTTGATAGACATTCAGTTTTGTCTCCTTCTCAATTTGGCTTTCGGCCTGGGCTTGGAACGGAGGTTGCTGTTGCTAAACTTGTGGGAAGTATTACAGAAGCTTTAGATTCTGATCTTCATCCAATTGCTGTTTTTCTTGACTTAGCCAAAGCTTTTGATTCTGTTAATCATAAAATATTGTTAAATAAATTATCTTATTATGGTTTTAGAGGCATTGTTTTTGATTGGTTTTTTCTTACTTTCACAATAGAAAGCAATCAGTTTGTATCCATAATAATTATAGTGATTGGCTTACAATTAATGTTGAGTACCACAAGGTTCTGTTCTGGGCCCTTTATTATTTCTCATTTATATAAATGATATTCTTTACCAACAGTTTTTTGGAGATATCCAAGCCTATGCCGATGATATTGCTGTTGTTTATAGTAAGCCAAATCTAATTAATGAAGCCATTATTTCTAGTGATCTTAATAAAATTAAAATTGGCTTTTCTGTAATGACTTATCCTTAAATATATCTAAATCTTTTCTTCTTCAGTTTAACCTTTATGGTGTCATTCCAGCTTTTCCTTCTATTTTTTATCATTCTAGTGATTGTTATACTTACCCTAATTGTAAGTGTCCCAAATTGACTCAAGTTTCCTCTGTTAAATATTTAGGAATTATTTTAGATCGAAAATTAAATTGGCAATTTCATATTAATTCTTTAGTTAATAAATTAAAATATAGTTCTATGCTAATTTTTGAACTTAGTCATTGTGCTCCTTATCATATTTTGTTAAGTGTATATTATGCTCTCTTTCAATCTTTCTTACAATATTGTATTTCAATTTGGGGTGGCACATATAAGACTTTTTTAATTCCTATTCACAAGTTGCAAAAAAGTGTTTTCTCTCTTATTTTTACTCATAGGCTTGATACCGATTTCAGTAAATTTAACTCCCCTCTTTCATATGATAAACTTTATTTATATTTTTTAGCTTTATCTACATTGCATGTTTCTTTTAATAGGCCTTTTAAAGTCACTTCATATTTTACACGACTTCAATCTTTTTTTCCAATTAATGTACCCACACCACGTAAAACAGTTACACTTCATCAATATCTTTATTTGGCACCTCGTATTCATAATTTTATTCCTTATAGTATAAGATCTTCTATTAATCGTGTTAATCAAAAGAAATACTTAAAACAATGGATCTTAAATACTGATGATAATATTCTGGGAACTTTATATTGATTTTGTAAGTTTTGATTTTACATTATTATGTGTTTAACCATCACAGGACGAGTTAACTCTTTGTTGATGGTTTTATATTGATATTTGATTTTTGTGTCTAATTTATTGCTTAATAAATTTATTATTATTATTATATTATTATAACAGATAAATATATTTATATGTAACATGTAGATATTAAATGCTTTCTACATTATACACTTGGTCACCTCTAGTGGCACAGTGGTACATCTATGAATTTATAACGCTAGACACCGAGTTTCGATACCCATGGTCCCCATGTAATTTTGTGTTTAATTCCAAACAGTCGGTGTTTTTTAAGAAGCCAGCCCCTATATTATACATGAAGAGAAGTAGTAAATAAATCAATACACATGATATCAACTTTTATTACACACATCGTAGAATAATTACTTTAAAAGACAAGAAGAAATATTTATTGTGACATTTTAGTCTCATGTTTTATTTGAAAGACTGCTATTGTACTTATAAAATGTTATACTCACGTAGTGGAGGTTGTGTCTTGTATATAGTTTTCCTTTACTATACATACATAATGTCGTTACACGGCAGCTATTAATGTTCACTATATTCTCAAACAAATCTCCATCTGCAGTTTAACATTTTATATTTCAAACAAATGCGATCAAATAGTCAATAGTGCAGTAAATAATCACGAACAGTATCAACTAGGTATTAGTTATGTTTATTATCATTACAATGTATAAAGTTTGCTACCTTACCCAATAATCCTTTGCCCATAATCCAGTATACAAAATAAGATAAATAAAAACTGAGAATTTACAAATCTGCAAATAGATGCCACGAAAGGATTAGGAAACAAAGTTCATTTTGAACACACCAAATATAATTAAAGGTAAAAGCATGGAACCAAAATAAGGGTTTCTAGTTTCAGTAAATAATGTTTACAGCATCTCCAATCCGGTTTCCTTGTTTTGTTTACAATCTATATTTGCATATTTTTAAATTCCCATTTTCATATTTATTTTGTCTTAACAAGTACAGCAAGAAATATAGTTTATTTGTCACAAAAGACAGTAGTTTTTACTGGAGAGTTCTGTTTGAAGTTCTTGTGAAGATCACCAGTAAGATTGGTTATATTGAGATACTCTTTAGACTCAGTTTGTTACTATTGTGTTCCAGACAGTAAATATCACGTTGTTCAGTCACCTTGATAATGTAAAACTTGTCCAAAGTGACTATCACTACCAATATGTTTATTTATTTGTGGATGTTCAGCCGTCCCTAATTTTGAAGTTAATACACTACAAATGAGGCAGCTTGTCAACATCATCCTCTGGTAACTCTTGGACAACTCTTTACCATGGAATATAAAGATAAAAAGTCATAATATAATGCTTAGGGACAACAAGGGACTTGTGCAAAGCACCAAATAAATATAAATTAAACTCTACTTAAAAAGTAGCTTTTGTAAGATAAATTTTAATTTTAAAGATAAACATATGTATATATACACTTTTTGTAAATGTAACCAAGGAAACCGGAACTAGATCGTTTTTGTTAATTTCAGTCAGAATTAATTATATTAATTACCAGTAATAATGTTAACGTAATAGATAAAAATCAAGATTGAGATGAACAAAGTGAATTATAAAGAAAACCAGCAACTCTGAGTGATGAAATAACCATTGTAAGTACTTGAGGAAGACAGAAAAAACGAAGAAGTTTTTTTCTAGACTGACTCAAGTTAACCGCTATTAAAGAGTTTGAATATTGACCTTGTAACTGGTATAGTAGAGGACGTTGTTTGACTGACATTAGAAAGTGAACAACCGTCAGACAATTATCTTTTCACGAATCACTGAAAAAAACCTAACGGAAATGCAGTTTCCTCCATGGGAAGAAGTCAAAACATCAGAGAAATGCCCTGCAAGAATGTTCTTTTGAAACGTGAATATGTCCAGCATGGCCAGGTGGCTGGGGCGGGCGACTTGTAATCTGAGGGTTGCGGGTTCGAGTCTCCGTCGAACCAAACATGGTTGTCCTTTCAGCCGTGGGAGCGTTATAATGTGATGGTCAATCCCACTATTTATTGGTAAAAGAGTAGCCCAAGAGTTGGCGGTGGGTGGTGATGACCAGCTGCCTTCCCTCTAGTTTTACACTGCTTAATTAGGGACAGCTAGCGCAGATAGCCCTCATGTAGCTTTGCGCGAAATTCAAAACAAACCAAACCACGTCAATTTAACTGTAACACGCACTATGCCTGCAACTGTATTTTTCCATATTCAGATATAAAGAAACGAAAGAACAACTTCAACAATGTTTTATCATTTAAAGCGTTAAACGAAAACAACAACTAATTGACATAATTTTTATTTAAGAGAAAAATTATTTCACTTTCCTTACTGGCTTCACACACTACTGGGAACTATAGAATAACTTCAGGCTCTTTGCATGAGAGCGTATGTGCGTGTTTTCTTACAGCAAAGCCACATCGGGCTATCTGCTGAGCCCACCGAGAGGAATCGAGCCCCTGATTGCATGAGGGAAATTTACATATTTTCAATGTACAATATTGTTGTACATTATTGGTTCATATAGATTTGAGTTATAGAAAACATGTGAAACACTGAGCGACATATTCTAATTTATTGTGGTTTCAAAGAAAAAATCTTATGTTTGGTTAAGTAATAAAAACTGAATCGTGTTCTGTTAGGAACTTGTTATCATTCATGTGGAAGTGCTGTTACAGCTAAAATATTCTTATTTAACAGACGATATTCCAATTTATGGTTGTTTAGAACCAAATTCTAATTGGTTAACGTTGACAATGTTTTAATATCTTAATAAAACATATTTAGCATTCTTTCAAATTGTATATGAAAAATGTCTGTAAAATTATTTAACAAATATTGTGTAAAACCTAATCATATGCCACATAAGACAAAGAAACTTCCTTCTGTCAAGAACAAACAAACAAAAAACATGAAAAAGGTCAAAATGATTTGTGGAGGAAACTGGAAGAGATGTTTTATTTTACAATATTTCATTTAAAGGTGAGGACAGAAGTTTAGTTAAAATAATTTATTTGCTATTCATTAAATTTGAATGTTATTTAATAATAATAATAATAAATTTATTAAGCAATAAATTAGACACAAAAAATCAAATATCAATATAAAACCATCAACAAAGAGTTAACTCGTCCTGTGATGGTTAAACACATAATAATGTAAAATCAAAACTTACAAAATCAATATAAAGTTCCCAGAATAATATCATCAGTATTTAAGATCCATTGTTTTAAGTATTTCTTTTGATTAACACGATTAATAGAAGATCTTATACTATAAGGAATAAAATTATGAATACGAGGTGCCAAATAAAGATATTGATGAAGTGTAACTGTTTTACGTGGTGTGGGTACATTAATTGGAAAAAAAGATTGAAGTCGTGTAAAATATGAAGTGACTTTAAAAGGCCTATTAAAAGAAACATGCAATGTAGATAAAGCTAAAAAATATAAATAAAGTTTATCATATGAAAGAGGGAGTTAAATTTACTGAAATCGGTATCAAGCCTATGAGTAAAAATAAGAGAGAAAACACTTTTTTTGCAACTTGTGAATAGGAATTAAAAAAGTCTTATATGTGCCACCCCAAATTGAAATACAATATTGTAAGAAAGATTGAAAGAGAGCATAATATACACTTAACAAAATATGATAAGGAGCACAATGACAAAGTTCAAAAATTAGCATAGAACTATATTTTAATTTATTAACTAAAGAATTAATATGAAATTGCCAATTTAATTTTCGATCTAAAATAATTCCTAAATATTTAACAGAGGAAACTTGAGTCAATTTGGGACACTTACAATTAGGGTAAGTATAACAATCACTAGAATGATAAAAAATAGAAGGAAAAGCTGGAATGACACCATAAAGGTTAAACTGAAGAAGAAAAGATTTAGATATATTTAAGGATAAGTCATTACAGAAAAGCCAATTTTTAATTTTATTAAGATCACTAGAAATAATGGCTTCATTAATTAGATTTGGCTTACTATAAACAACAGCAATATCATCAGCATAGGCTTGGATATCTCCAAAAAACTGTTGGTAAAGAATATCATTTATATAAATGAGAAATAATAAAGGGCCCAGAACAGAACCTTGTGGTACTCCAACGTTAATTGTAAGCCAGTCACTATAATTATTATGGATACAAACCGATTGCTTTCTATTGTGAAAGTAAGAAAAAACCAATAAAAAACAATGCCTCTAAAACCATAATAAGATAATTTATTTAACAATATTTTATGATTAACAGAATCAAAAGCTTTGGCTAAGTCAAGAAAAACAGCAATTGGATGAAGATCAGAATCCAAAGCTTCTGTAATACTTCCCACAAGTTTAGCAACAGCAACCTCCGTTCCAAGCCCAGGCCGAAAGCCAAATTGAGAAGGAGACAAAACTGAATGTCTATCAAGAAATGATAAAATTCTAATCTTCATAGATTTTTCAAATAGTTTAGAGAAATGTATTAATAAGGAAATAGGTCTATAATTCGTAAAATCAGAAATATTACCAGATTTATAAATAGGAATGACCAATGATAACTTTAAAGCATTAGGAAACTTCCCTTGAGTAAAAGATAAATTAATTAAAAAAGTCGAAATTGGTGCAAAAAGATTAGCATTAGCTTTCAAAATCTTAACCGAAACACCATCTACACCATTAGAAGCTGAATTTGATAAGGAGAAAATATTATTCATAGTTTCTGATACAGTAACAGGATATAGGTAACAAGAAGAAGAAGGAGCAGGAGGCATGCCCTGAGAACAAAATTTAGGATTGGAGCAAGTAGATTTAGCAACATTAACAAAAAATAATTCAAATCAGATAAATCAGTAGTACCAAAATTACAAAATTTCTTTTTTTTTTTTTAACATCAATAATAGAGTTAACAATATTCCAATTCTGTTTAATAGTTTTAGCATTCTTAAACAGGTTATGATAATAAGTCCATTTAGTCTTACGGGTCAAGCTAACAACATAATTCCTTAAACACTTAAATCTAATCTTTAGATAAATATCATCAGGAAATTGATGTACTTTCTTTTTAACTTATCTCTTTTAATCATTAACAAAACCAATTCACTGGTAATCCATGGCTTAATTTTTCTAAACTTTTGTGACACAGAAACAGTAGTAGTACAACTTTGAATACAATCAGTTAACACTTCAGCAAAATTATCATAAGCAACATTAACATCAGAACAATTCATAACACAGGACCAATCTGAAAAATTCAAACAAGAACTCAATTCATTAAACTTAATCTTTTGAACATTTGAGACATGTTCTAGATCCGATAAAATGTCTATACATAAAACAATTGGAAAATGATCGGTCAAAAACTCTCAACAATATAAGAATAACAATTTTTAACAGTATTTCCACTAATTAAAAAATGATCAATACAAGAATTAGTAACATTGGTTATCCGTGTAGGAGAAGAAATAATAATACGAAGATTGTTCTCAGACAAAACTTAAAATATGCATTTTATAACAAACATCATCAAATGCCAAAACATCTATATTAAAATCACCAACAAGTATATTAATATCATATTTGTATAAATTCAATTCTAATGAAAGCTCATCAATAAATTTCAATACAGGCAATCTAGGAGATCGATAAACAACAAAGAGATTAAATTTCTTATTTTGAATCATACAAAATAAAATTAAAGCATCAGACTTAATGTACTGTACTTCTTTTATCATAGTCAGTATCTCAAATTTAACAAAACTGCCACTCCACTAGCCTTATTTAGACCAGAAGATGAAGAATAAAAGGAGTAACCTGGAATCGAAAAGGAAACAAATCCATCCTCAACAAACCAAGTTTCAGAAAAAGCTATTATATGAAATTTAACAACGCTTGATTGTAAAAAAAACAAGAAATTGGTCAAAATTTTGAGTAAGACTTCGAATATTAACATGTATTAAATTTAAATGACCAACAGAAAAAACATTTGGTAAATCAGAAAGAGAAGACAAAGTTGGTGTAACACCAACAATATCATCAAAATCATCAGCCATTGCAGTATTTATAAATTATTAAGATCAATCAAGCAACGTAAAACAATGGGCTGAGTAGTTTCTGATTTCTAATAAGAATATTACCATTCGATACCCAAAGAAATTTATAGCCAAGATCTTTCTGTTTTCGTTTTGCTTGCATGAAAATATCACGATAATATGGGGAGAGATGTTCGTTAACATAAACTGGATAAGATTCATTACAGACCTTAATATCATTAGTATTAAGAGAGCGAAATTTAGTTTTCTTAAGTTTAAGCAGATCAAATTTAATTTGCTTACGACAAAACTTAACAACAATCTGTCTCGGACTCTTATTTTCAGTTGTTTTCTTTCCTATACGATGAACAGTGTCAATATCTGTAGGAGCACAGTCAACCCCAAAAGTAGTTGTAATCTTCTCAACAACTTCTTGCAAATTCTCATTAGGCTTCTCTGGAATACCTCCAATCAAAACATTATAGTTATAAGAATATTGTTCCGCTTCACACATCTTCCTCCGAAAACTTGCCATCTCCTTCCACAATTCTTCATTTTCATGCTTTAATGTTTTATTTTCCTGTTTACACTCCTTAACTTCAGCTCTCAAAGTTGTGATATCCTCACTCATAGTTTCTACCTTCTCTGAATAATATTGAAAGGAAGTCACTAATTCTTCGACCTTTACTTTAATTAAGTGAAAGTCATCAAGTCTTGACAAAATTTCTGTAACTTTTGTCTTAAGCCACTTCATATCTGCCTCCCCATATTTAAATCAAGATCACTATTCTCAACAAGATTCACTGTCTCCCCTCTAACGAAATGGACACAGTCCTTCTTAATGGAGTTTCACTATTTAGGCTTAACTTTCTTTTCTCATACAAAAATCACATTCATAACTTTTCCCAATTTCATTTAAATATTCCAAATCCTGTTCAGTTAAGTTCTTACATCTTAAATGATACCATTTTTGACACTCACCAGAGCAATGAAGGGCTTTATCACCAACTTTAATATAAACTTTACATTGAGCACAAAATCTACGTGGCATACTAGTCAGCCATTTAAGCAAAACAAATGGCTTTTTATGGTTTTACAAAAGGGATTTATTTGCACGTAACATTTGAAATTAAAATATATTAATAAGTTTTACTTTTCGCAAAATTGTAAAAATTATATTTAAAAGTTTGAAATAACGACAACTCTCTTAAACATGGACTTCAGTTTAAAATAAAATGCATTAGTAGGTATTTAATTCGTTGTTTTAGGCCAATCTATCTTTTCTATTGCTAGAGGTCTTGTACTTTCCCAAAAATGTTTTCTTCAATTGTAAAATAAAACTTTATTTAGTACTTGTAGAAGAAAGTTCGTTAATTCTAAACTAGTTTTGTAGATACATATAAAATAATATTACACTGTCTTCACAAAAGGTATAGCACATAAGTGGAGAAAGATAATGCTGATTATTTTATTCCTATAAGTGAACACTACACTCTTTGTTCCTCGGTGGTTTAACTAAAAGTTTACGGACCTACATTATCAAATTACACTGCTAAATTAGGGGCGGCTAGTGCAGATAGCCCTCATGTAACTTTGCGCGAAATTCAAAACAAACAATTACAGTGAAATATATCGAAACAGTTTAACTGTTTATTCGCTAACTGAGAAAGTTGTTAATACATATAGAGAACTCGATGAAATAAACATCGGAATTCCTCAGGATATCGTCTGCGGTTTGTGATTTGGTTTTATTTATCTCTTCCGTTTTTTTGTTTCTCTTTAATATTTGGTTGGATTTATACAAAGTTTCGTCTAAAGTATGATGTTATAGTTTGCGTTTAGTGGTGTGAGTCCGTAGATATACCGCTGGGGTATCACTGACTGGTTAATACATCAGAAACCTTTTGACGTATTAACTATATTGCTAGTGTTTGACGAGAGGCCTCTTCAACGCCTGAGATGACATATGTGATGTGACTAACATATTCTCCTTTGCTTTCAGTTATGCGTTCTTATAATTACCATAACATGAAAAGTATCTAAATGTTAATATACTAACTGGAAATAACCAGTCTCAGGATATAAGAAATTCTATGAACTGACTTCCCAGTTTTGTTAAAGTGAAATAAGTTTTCCAGAATTTAAAATTCATTTTTCATATAAAAGTTTGTTCTATTGTTACTATGTCCACTACTATTTAAACATTGATGTCTAGAGATAAAGGTTGCCAAACAGCGTGCTAGCAAGTGTTTGTGTGTACGTGTTTATTATATATTTGTATATCAGTTCCAAGAAAACACTATTTTATTTTCACAAAACTATTATAAATGTCTGCCATTTTTAAAACAAAATGTATAAGTTATTAAACTTTCTATATAAAACCTTATATTTTTATAAATATTTTAATTCCACTAAACGTTTATTTTGTCGTGTTTTGAACTTTAAGGTAACAGGGTATCTGTTACCATAATGATGATACAAGTTGAAATATTCTGCAGTAACATAAAATTAATTACTAAATCACTCGCGGTTCTCAACTGCCTGTGATTTGTATGATTAGTCAGTAACAATAAGGTTATACAAACAATGTATTTTATTGCTTGATTCACTAAAATCCTATTTATCAGAAACAACTAAAATGGTAACTGTAAGATTCCCTACGTAGACAAAACTTCCCATCACTTATTAATACATACCTTGAAACACATGAAAGTTTCTAACAGAACTGTAGTTAATATTCTAACTACACTTAACTTTCCTATATATTCTACAATTAAACGTCATCATCATATCCCATTTCTTAATAAAATTTTTTTAGTAATAACTTATGGATGTAATGATAACAAACTGATAATAAAAGAAAGTATATATATTATAAATGAAAGTTGAAACCTCAGTAGATATTCAAACCCACTCCCACATACATTTGTTTCTTTGTAAATTGAAAGTTTTATAACTTCCTAAACACTGTATGTTTATATTAATATGTATAACACTGTTCATTGTATTATTATATTAATATTTATACTAAAGATTGTTTAATTAATTAATTTTATTGATTTTTGTTGAAGATGAAATATGTGTAGTTCAAAACATTCATTACAGATGTTTACATATATTGCTAAGGCTCTACTATTCCTTGTCAGTTTTGTTTCTATGTTCTGATTGCTGGCAAAAAGTATTTCCATATAAGATTAAAATAAGCAAAAATAACACACACATCACAGTGTTAAGTAACAATGAAAACTTCCTTATTATTTAAACCAACAAGTTCCATTTTATATACTGGAGACAAATTCTCAGCTCATACTAATCCAGTACAGATGATAATCAGATGGTGCAAGGACTGGAAAATAAGGAGGATGTGGAAGTTTCTCCCAGTCTATCTCTTCAATCTTTATAAATGTGATCCTTGCTGTATGGGGCCATGCATTATCCTGGTGTAACACAATACATATACGACTGACCAAAGCAGGCCTCTTTCTTTTCAGTGCAACATTCAAATGCTCTAACTGTTGACAACAGAAGTCTGATGTAATCTTTAGATTGAGTGGCAGCAACTCAAAGTGGATCACACCAAAGATATCCTACCAAATGCTTAACAAGGCTTTCCAAAGGTGGAGGTCCATTATGGGCTGTGCTTTAGCCAGTTTACCTACACTGAGCCATTGTCTGAGACACTTAACATTTTTATAACATGTACATTTTTCATCTCCAGTTACTAAACTGTCCAAAAAAAAGCAAGGTATGTTCATGGAGAGAAGTGCAAATGTCCACTCTTGCTCCAAGGTTGGCTACTGTCAAATCATGTGGAACCCATTTTCCAAGTTTTGACACCGTTCCAAGCTGTTACAGATGATGGTGAACTGTCAAATGGTTTGAATTGAGCTTCTATTCTAGTTCTTCAACTGTTACAGCACAATCTTCATAAGTTGCTGCCAGCAGCAAGTCACCATTAAACTCAACAGGATGACTTGAACATGGACCATCACTTTAGTCACCCGATATGAACTTCTGAAACCACCTTCGACATTTTCTTTCATTGAGAGACTCCACACCATAAACACCTTGAATGTTTCCATGTAGTTTCTGCTGCACTATTGATTTTTTAAACTCATAAAGTATTATATGCCTAATGTGCTCCTCAGACACATCCATCTTCATGAAGGTTTATTTGATTAATGCTCTGAAAAAGTAGAGTTAAATTAATTTCTTTTATTTGTCTGAAGAATTTTATACATGTCCTACTACATAATCTCAGTCATTAAAGCATCCTACAGAGACAGAAATGATGATGCACTTTCTGCATTAAATTTTCGGACAGTACTTATGAGATGACCTGATACAAATGCAGTTAAAAAGAGCCTTAATAACAAACTGTGTGATAAGTAAATTTTTATTGTTGAGTTATAAAAACTGACATGACTATCATGATACCTGTATCAGTCAGTAGACATGTGGGATCTGAAGATGTAATTTCAACAGTTTATTGTTTTAAACTTCCTTTTTTAACTACTGTTTTATCAAACAACATTTAAATCAACATAAATCATTGACGTTTACAAAACAAATTACATGTCAATGTGACAAACCTCATTACCCAATTATTGCAAGGATATACAATTAAACAAGCCCAAACTAAGAATGAACAATAAAAGTAGCAATCAGCTTTTTTATAAATAATATAAAAATGATATGTATACTAAATAATTGCTTTTTTAAATTATTAAGTGATAGTAAACTCTGAAGTTAATTTGTAACATTATGTTTGTTTATATACATTTTGAACAATGTTCTAGTGCTTGTTCATTCTAGCAGACAATATTACAGTCATTTATTTGTTCAAAAAAGTTTCTGTATATCTCACAAAACTAACAATATTTATACCAAAGGATATCACATCACCTCAAACAAACAGGAAAGTATAATCAGAAGTACAGTATATAAAAACTTTTTATACACTTACTATTATTCTAGTCTAACCTTCTCCATAAATAATCCAGAGTAAGACAGCTATCTGAACTCCTCTTCTTAGATGAAATCAGCCTGAAAGGCTCAATTACTTTCTGGTATATTTTGTGTTATAAACTGTATATGATACATCATTTGTTAACATACATGAGTCTTTCATAAATAAAGTGTACAGTTTTAGGCATTATATATGCAAAAACGGCTTGTTTGGGTTGCGAAAATATCTTACGTAGAAGGTCGAAAGGTTGTTCGCTCTTCTACATAAAATATTTTCTCAACCCAAATGAGCCGTTTTTGCATATATATTTCTCAACAAGTGGGTTTTCTCAACATCACAGAGTTTTAAGCATTATAGTAGCTAACTCAGTTTATTTTAATCAATACCAGCAATATTTAACTCTGTAATGCAATTAAAGGTAAACCACAAAAAAGTAAAGATTACCAGAACATTAAGTTATCAAATATGAAGACACAATGAGTGATGCATTTCCAGGGAAGAGTAATACATTAAAAACATTCCAAGATACACTGTATTCTGACACATATAAAACATATGATGTTATTATCCACAGAAAATTATATAAGGTACATTTTTTAATTTTTTGCTGAATCTTACAACATTTATTCTACTTTTTCATGTAAAACTTATTAGCTTATAACTTTTTATATATATATATATATATATTACTGACCTTTGACCTTACAATAAGGTTGTTTCCACTGTTCTAAGGCTAAAATATAGTTGATCCACAAGATGACAGACCACAGACAGTTTCAGATAACTTGTTCATGAGTAGAGAAAGAAATGGAAGGGATTTTCAACTGGGTGTCCTACAGACAAACAAGAAAAAAAAGAGAGATTTCAATATGGTTAAGTATTATCTTTTTACAAGAAGCTATAGTTAACTCAGTCATCCATGGACAAATTATCCAGTTTATCTTTTAAAAGAATCCTGAGAATCTCACAAGTTGTTATACAAAACTTCAGAACTAGTTTTTTACATTCTGTGTTCTACCATTCAAAAACTCAAATAAAACAAAAGGATAATTTAAATGAATATTGTGAAATCTGTCAGACTGAATATCAGGTCAAACTACATTTCTAGTACTTTCATCTTGCTAAGAAATACACAGATATACAAGTTTTCTTTGTTTTGTATTATCCAGGATCCCTTTTACCCTCTATTACCACAGATAAGATATATATATGTATACATATGTAACAGAGAATTTTAATTACAAAATTTTAAATGTTTATCATTAACTGTTATTTTTTATATAAATCACCTTACTAGTAATAAGGACAGTCTTTGAAATCACTTGATCATAACTCATACGATCTACTTGTAAGAATTCTGTAGCCAATTTAATTCATTTTGTTATTAAAGTTACTATCAGTGTAGTTACAGGTAAATTAAACAATGAAAGTAATATAACACAAAGTGTTGAGTAGTTTAACGGATTATAAGTTTCCAACTTAGTTAAACATCCAAAGTGTTGACTATGTTACAGTGCAGTAATTTTTAATACACAAATCAGTGCATATTGTACAACCACAGCTGATATAAAATAGTATATAACTGACTTTTAATAAGTGCAACTATTTTTCTTGTGTTCTAGAGGACCAGTATTTTGTATATAATACAATCACATTCAATTCTAATACATTACACATGTATATACATTATTACTATTTACAAATAAGTCTTTAAGTTTCAGATACTTTTCTTAAAACACAGAACAGTTACAATGAATTATGATAATATTATGTTATAGTTCTACTGTAATTACTTGTACTATCTATTTTTTTTAATTCTTCCTGTACACTAAACTATGTAATCAGTGTTAGCTGAAAATAAGTACCAAGTGTGTTGAATTGATTAATCTAAAATCTATTTCTGAATGAATTTAATAAAGTTATTTATTGATATATTTTTATGATGTATTCAGTGTATTTTACACTGTGTTTGATTAACAGGCACATAAAACTGTCTTACTTTCATATCTATATAGTATCAATGGAATAAAACCTAATCATTTAAAAAACCTGATTACAGTTTTCACAAAAATTTTACTCATTATTCATATCACATTACAATTAATAGTTAGTATAAATATCCACTGACAATACTGTTCACAAAAAGTTATCATTTGACAGCCCTACAGATACAACTATGGTATAGAGATATTGGGATGTTTGAATACTTGTTTAAATAATTGTTAATGTTACATAATACATTACTTTTCATTTTCTTATGTAAATAAAGACTATACACACATGTGGGTTCATTGCATAACTATAAAGCTTACCTAAAATAAAAATTAGAATGAATAATTTCAAATATTAAAGAAACTAAAGAATGATACAACTGTAATTATACAAACATAAAACTGTTTATAAGAACATATTTACAACTCAGAAATTAACACTGTCAGAAGTCAACATATTCTGCAAAGTTGTGTGTAAAATTCATAATTAATTATTACACATCTCAACTGGCAAGAAGTTATGGCAATGTTAACCCAATGTGATATTGTTTTTCTTACCATCCTGGACAGCTTTGTAGCATTTAAGCAAGCAATAATGATTGTAATAAACTCTTTATAATACTAGATCTTTTGTGTACAAAATTTATACACTTACTTGTAGAGTACCAAGAAAGGTATCATCAAACTCCTTGTACACTTCCCAGATGATATCACCTTGGGTAACATAGAGGCCTACAGCACTGACTGCCTATTGAAAAGCATACCAAACATTTTCTGTACCATCTTTCACTTCCACGCCTTCAAGAGAGCACATTCTAACCAGTGATGTACAGCTGATGACTAAAAAATAAAAAAATAACGTATACAGTTACAAATACAATATCTTATTTTGAAAACTGCCTCATTAATATTTAAACTACTTAAAATGTATCCTCCGTTACGGTTAACACAATTATTATATCTGCGTCTAACTCTTGAACGAAATAAAACATGACGTCATACACTTGTATGATGTCACATAGCTCATTGGTACCATGCTTATCTTATTAAACTACAACAAATCTAACCTAACATAACAATTACCAATTGTTACGAATATAATTATACTTCATATAAACATACATTGAAATTGAAACAACTGATACTGCATCTAATTGCATCACAAAGTTTCAAATTTGGAACAGTTTCAGCTATGACGTCATGCTTCATTTTGTTTCATTTTCTTCGAGATTTAGCCGCTTATCCAGATCTGGCTTTTAAAAGACACTTGTCATCACTACCCAGGGTTTTACCGATGGTTCATACGAAAATTACTAAGCTATCTATACGATCTTGAGAAGGTGCTATATCTACAAGCAACCAGTGACACCACTGTTGATGTTTGTTTGTTTTTTTGGAATTTCGCACAAAGCTACTCGAGGGCTATCTGTGCTAGCCGTCCCTAATTTAGGAGTGCAAGACTAGACGGAAGGCAGCTAGTCATCACCACCCACCGCCAACTCTTGCGCTACTCTTTTACCAACGAAAAGTGGGATTGATCGTTACATTATAACGCCCCCACGGCTGAAAGGGCGAGCATGTTTGGCGCGACGTGGATGCGAACCCGCGACCCTCAGATTACGAGTCGCACGCCTTAACACGCTTGCCCATGCTGGGCCTTATTTCATTACAACAATTTAGTCAAGAGTATTGTTACACTTCCAACCAATGTGAAGAAAGACAACAATAAAATGGAACCATAATATTACTGAATATTTGTACATAGTAACTATAGAGACGAGATATTAAATTAAGCGGCCGAACTTTGAGAAGAAAGAACAAAATGTGACAGCAAATAATTACTCACCTCGCATTCCACGGGTATTTCGACTAGTCCAATTTGTAGGTATAAAGTTTTGTTTAAATATTTTAATTGTATATTCACATAAGGTCATTTTATAAAAATGAATTAAGTTCTTTAAATGAGAAGAAAAAAAGTCAGATAACTAGAAAGAAATATTCACTTTACTCTGCAACCTGTGAGAGGCGAGGCAGTTACTGTAAACTAACTACTGTTTTAAAAAGCGTTGTACTAAAAAAAATAGGAAAAGGCACTATTTTCCAAGAGAAAAATATTCTTTTACGGTAATTAATGGAGAGGAAAACTGCTCTGATTGTGATAACACAAATACTATTTTGATCTATTAAGTATGGTACCGTTTATTTAAAAATCAACAGATTTTTTAACTGCATTCCTCAAAAGTATATTTTATAAATATACTTAAATAATATACTTATTACATCAATAAAGATATAATCAAACGTTCAGATTTAGTACCAGTGAAAGTCGAGTTCTTGCAACAAAGACAGTACTTCAAAATTCTGTTCTTTGATAAACAAATGTTTGTCGTACGTATCGTAGTTATTTTATAATTGTCTGAATTTAGAATACCAAAGTGGGAATTTTTTTTTATAGATTTTTGTTTGTGCCAATAAATAGGTAGTGACACAATGTATTTATTATTTCGGACACATAGATACAGATATGCACTCCATGTGCTTAAAATAAATAGTAAGATCAGAAAATATCACCAAATTAATTCTTGATATTGGATTTACCAAAAATATACATCTTCAATATTACACTGCTGACCAAAATCTTTATGCAGTGACATATATGGAAGCGTCATAAACCACGAGACAGTCTTCTTCCTAATTTTGCTAACCTATATCAAAAGGAAAGGCCGAACTTACACCCTGAACTGCCCTCGAGGCAAAATGTAATTTTGATTTGGGGCACTTAACTGTGCGATTACGCATTGGGAATGCATTGTTCATGCTTTCTAGACAAGAGTGTAGATTTCATAGTTTGAAGGAGCTTGATCAATGTTCTCAAATGTCGTAGACACACGTTTCCAAACTATAGGTTTAATATATTTCTGCTATTTTATCAAATTTAGTTTTTGTATTACTCAAGAGTGTTACACGCAAAGTAAAAGTTGCTTTGTAGGTAAATCTTTTTATCACAGAAATCAAGACAACAGATAGTACACAATACATATCTTTTTTAGTTCAATTTAACTGTCAGCACTAATACTTATAACGTATAATGAGAGTTTACAAAATGCCAAAGACATACATTCCTCTTTATGTTTTCATGGTAAGTTGTTTTACGTCAGTCTTTTATGAACTTTGTTTAAATTTCTGGTGGTTCAATTAATTAAATACAGAAATAGTTACGAAAAGTTATTTAATGATTGAGAAAATAAAACATGAGTTTTTTAACTCAATGAACACGGAAAAACTGCTTTGTGCATAACCATGTGTGGAAGCGCCGTAAATCACGAGAAGATCTTCTCCCCAATTTTAGTTAACCTATATCAAATAGAAAGGCCGAACTTTGATCCTAAAATGCCCTCGAGGCAAAATGTAATTTTCACTTGGGGTACTTAACTGTGCTTTTTGGCATCGGGAATGCATTGTTTATGCTTTCTAGACAAGAGTGGAGATTTAATAGTTGAAAGGAGCTTGATCGATGTTCTCAGATGTCCTAGACACACGCTTCCAAAACTATAACTTTAATATATTTCTGCTCTTTTACCATTGTTAGTTTCTTTTGTTATTCAAGAGTGTTACATGTAATATAAAAAATAATTTGCAGGTAAATATTTTTATCACAGAAATGAAGAGTACAGGTACTACATAATGCTCATCTTTGTTCAATTTAACTGTCAGCACTAATACTTATAACGCATACTGAGAATTTTCAAGATGCTAGAGACATACACAAGACGTATCGATACAGTCTTGGTGAAGTTGTGCTTCCTGTGGTTTCTAAGACAAAATTTTTGGGACTCCTCTTTGACCGTAAGCTGACCTTTATACTACACATCAAGAAGCTACGAGTAAAATGTACAAGAGCACTGAACATTCTCTGCATCCTCCTTCCACCACCAGGCCCGGCATGGCGTGCGACTCGTAATCCGAGGGTCGCGGGTTCGCGCCCGCGTCGCGCTAAACATGCTCGCCCTCCCAGCCGTGGGGGGTGTATAATGTGACGGTCAATCCCACTATTCGTTGGTAAAAGAGTAGCCCAAGAGTTGGCGGTGGGTGGTGATGACTAGCTGCCTTCCCTCTAGTCTTACACTGCTAAATTAGGGACGGCTAGCACAGATAGCCCTCGAGTAGCTTTGTGCGAAATTCCAAAACAAACAAACAAAACAATCCTTCCATCATTTGGGGAGCAGATAGATGTTCTATGCTAAAGATATATCGTGCTCTTATTCGATCGAACCTACATTTTGGGTCTCTGCTTTGTGACTCTGACAGAACTTTGGTATTAGAGATGCTGTGCCTCGTTTATTTTCAGGGACTTTAGTTCTTCTCCAGTCCAGAGCTTATACACAGAGTCTCATGAACCTCCTCTACACCTCCGCCGTACATACATTAACATGTTCGTATATAGGTTCAGACAATTAATTTCTTAATTGGGGTTACCAGTATATTCATTAACTAAAAAGAAGGTGTTAGGATTTATCACTGTTTTTATTATAAATTTTACGTGTTCTTTTTATTTTTAAAGGAAAATAGGCTTACGTCCGACAGAACCAACACACCCCATTACCAGAATCTGTCATATACATGAGTTTTTATCTTTAGTGGATGATGAATATGTTGTTATGTATGGTGTTGTTAGCCAATTAAAAACGTCAGTAAAGAGGTCACAATGATATTCTATAACTAAACGGATAATGTTTTTCCTTAGTTCTTTATTTTTCAGAGATCAATCTATTCAAAACTTGCTTCAGTTACGATGGTAACACAAATTTATGTTTTTGGAACGAGTTCGATACAGGATTTGAACCTATACTTCATATCACAGTATGAGATCATGTGAGGGTTTGTTGGTCTTGGTCTTCGACGTGCAGTAATGCAATACAGGAAAACAAAGCCCACTTTTTAAAGTTACATTCGACCAAATTAAGAGTAGGTTTAAAAATATATAACCTTTGGGAATGGCATCTCTACGAATATTCAAGGAAACTTTAGGTAATGTCTTCTTGGTTTAACTCGTAAACAAACGATTTTGTAGCTATTATTTGTTTCTGTCTTTATTGAAGTAATTTTTCGAATTAAAGTATTTGATTTTATGGTTTAAAGATTGAAATCAAATATACTTTTAATTCTTCCTGCTTATGTTACAAGTGAAAAATGTAAAAATAAGACAGTAAATGACACGTGTGATATTTTTTCCTTTAATATTAATTATAAGGTAAATATAGCAGTAAGCAGTATGTTTCTTCATTCAACTATACAACATTACCTAACCCAGTTGCCCTCAGTTATAGCTGCTATTGTAGGAGACCCAGAATGGCCAGGTGGGTTAAGGCGTGCGACTCGTTATCTGACGGTCGCGGGTTCGCATCCCCATCGCACCAAACATGCTCGCCTTTTCAGTCGTGGAGGTGTTATAAGTGACGATCAATCCCACTATGCGTTTGTACAAGAATAGCCTAAGAGTCGGCAGTGGGTGGTGATGACTAGCTGCCTTCCTTCTTGTCTCACACTGTTAAATTAGGGACAGCTAGCACAAATGACCCTCGAGGAGCTTTGCGCGAAATTCAAAACAAACAAACAAACAATACAATCTAAAAACGTGTTGATTTAACAAGTGCAAAGTCTTGGCTAAAATCATGAGAATAATGTTTGAGATCACAGGACTTCAGTCTTTCCTAAATCTTTTCAAGAAAAACTATTTCTTTTGTTCTATCTTTCTGGGATAATTCTCTGGGTTACCATACAAGTGTTACATCAATACCTAATTATCATTTAATTACAAAACAAACGAAATTGAACAAAATAAACGCAACTCAAATGTAGATTTCCATAATTTCATGGATCGCTAAATATTAACACTGATATATTTCTGTAAACATTACAAGATATCACCTCAGCAATTTACAGTACCTTAGATATCATATAGGGACAAGCATGGCCTGATGGTTAGGGCACTCGACAACTCCCAACCTTTAGGTCGCTGGTTCGAATTGTATTGTTGAACATGCTCGTCGTTTTACTGGCCAAGAGTTGCTAATCTGTTATGTTGAGTTCAATTTCTACTCTGTCATTCCTAAATTAGAGACAGATAGCGCTGGAAGCCCTCAAGCAGCTTTGTACGAAATTCAGCAAACAAAAGAAGAAATAAGTATGTAAAGCACATTTTAAAATAAATCTTAATTTTCTAACGTTATATAGTAGATTATGATGTTAACGAAGTCGTAAATTACCCTCCACTTTTAAATGTCGCTCGTTCATGTGGCGAGGACTAATCAGTCGCACAGTGAATTGGAAATCGTAAAATTGAAAGCTTCATATTTAATAATGAACTAAATGGAAGTGGAACAAAATGGTGAAAGGTAAGACGAAAAATAATAATATCCTGTTAATAAAAGTTTTCTATCAGCACTACCGTTGACATTTTAAGTTTGACACATTTTACATATTTTCTAAATTTTTGAAACTACTTTTAAGTTAACAAGAAATTAGATAATTTGTATGAGTGTTCATCTTCATATGTTTTTGTCCTTTCCGATCATATGATAATTGCTCAGAGAAGTTTTGCAGTGAGATGAAAATCTCGAACCAGGATTGAGCCTGAAAGTTTTAAACGTTTACCAAAAGGTGATAGGAAATCAAACCTTTGTACGTCATCACATCCGCCATTCTTGGTGAGTTTGAAATATTTTCGTGCGATACAGCTAAAACAATTTAACTTGTTTGATCACGGCAAAATATAAGACTACCGTCTCAACATGTGTTTTAAATGTATTTGTTTTTTTTATCTTGCTTTATAGGTAAAGAGTATTTTAAAGTACTATTTGCATTTGCAGTTTTATTTATGCTTTAACCGCAGACTTCATGAGGCTACTCGTAATTTAGAAAATCACGTTTGCGATACCAGAATTTCTCTCGCACACAAACTGATAACCCGAACTTTTTTCTTTACGGATCAGAACATATGCATGTCATTTGTTTGTTTTTTAAGGGTAATGCAATCTTAATAAACATTTTGTAGGATTAAATACCTATCATGAGGTATATCAATACTTTTTTTTTTCTCTCTTCAAATTTAGTTGTTCAGTGCCTCATGTATTGTTTTACTTTAATTACACTGGGGAATACTCATTTTGTTGCATTTAAAAAAATACCTTTCTATAGTCAATTTGAGTGTGTTGATTTTAAATCTGAAGTCGGGTTTTGTCTGCAAGCTACAGATTTTATGCAATTTGACATTTTTATTTGAAAGACCTAAATCCCGCACTAAATAATTCAGTTCAGCCTGGGGAAGAGGCTTGGGGTCGGGGAAAGGTTCAGTGTCTGAAGAACAGTTCTCCGATTGTGTACACTTTTCTGACAATTCACTGTCACAACTGTCTTGTTCGATTGTATCATGTCCAATGTCTTTATCGTCCAATGAAGGGAAGCCTTTGAAAACTGGAACAGGAACTTCTTCAGAGTGCGGAGCAGGCCGAATAGCTGAGGGAATGTTCCGATACGTAATCTTATGTCGGTTTTTCTTCCCAACACCCGTTGTGTTTACCATGCAGAAATAACAGTCAGTTACATGGTTGGTGGGTTCGCGCCAAATCATTGAAACACCAAAAGGCAGACCATTGCGTTTTCCTTTGGTCCAGTCTCGAAGCATTTCCTCACAATTGTGGCACACAACATGAGGAGCCCATTGCTTGTCTTGAACACCAAGATGAACTTCAAAATATGCCTTGTAGGCACGCTTGACGAACGAGGATATGTTACGTCTCTGACGATTGAGTGTGTAGCATCCACACATGTAGCAGAAGGCATCAGGCTTGTTTCTGCAATGATATCTATTTTTGGAAGCCATGTTTGATCTGAAACAAAAGAAGAATGATCAAAATATTAGAAACTATCTATATATATGGACGTGAAAATGCTTATACATGGTTCACGCAAGTTCACATTTGTACAATTTCATTAACCTCAAATTGCATACAAACTAGAGCTTGTAGAGAAAAACTAATTTCAGATTTGAAATCAACGCCTAAAACTCCTTCAGAATCAGTTAAAATATCCAATGCAACTCAAAGTTACTGAAAAAGTGTTCCCCAGTGTTATCTGTTTGAGGAAAGAAGCATTATTTCGAATGAGAGTTTGGTTGTTAGATAATCAACTTCGCTAATCGCTTCAAATTTCATAGAACAACAGTTTGACCAAGCTGCTATTACTGCCATCAGATTATCTAATAAAGTTAAGGGTTTTTTTCTTTGACTATTTCAACAGAATGTACTTCATGATCACGAGAAACCTACTTGAAATAACAAGATATTTCAATACGGCAAGAATGGGTATTAAAACTTTTAATTAAAATAAAGTAGACAAAAACTTTTCAAACTTCTAAGGTCATCTTCAGGTTAACAAAGAGAGTTTGCATATTTCTGCATTATCTTTAGATGATAACTTACAGCTGTGTTTTTGAAGTCCCCTTGTTTATACACATATATTTCGCCACAAGAAACAAAATAATAAAGCTACACAAGTTGCTAGTTTTATCACCTTCTATAAATACATGATATTTAGACATCACTAAGGTTTTAACATTCCCTGTTTTCATTCTTCTTTTTGTACTTTTCTGTTTATCGAACCTGTCGATCATTTCATTCAACAAAAAACATCACTCTGATAAGTTGTACCTGAGAATTTGAGATTGAAATTTAAATTAAGATTTTGTGTGATTGGTAATTCCCGCAAGGATAGTTCAGAGCTACCTGTCCTAGACGTCCCTAATATAGCAGTGATATATTACTGGGAATGCAGTCAGTCAACATCATCCACTGGCAAATTGTGGGGCTTCTCGTTTACAAAAAAACTGTGGGATTGGCTGTCAGTTATAAAGTTCCCATGACTAAAAGGGTAATCATGTTCATTAAAGTGGATCCAAACCCGCAGTCCACAGATTACGAGTCGAAGACACTGATTCCCAGGCTGTGCAAGGCCCTAAAAACGCAATAATTAATATCACAGTCTGTTGGTAGTAACGACAGTACGATCAAGTTGTTGCTCATGTGATGTTTGAAGAGGTTAGACGAGTCGACTGTTTAACTCAATTAAAAATTGTCATATACAGTAGAAATGAAATTAATATGAAAACAATACACGTTTTCTAAGTTTATTTGTACAATTGAGAGATATATTATGTGTATTATGTGATAAGTTGCCATGTCGGAGATTCCTAGTGATTCAGGCTTAAGAGACGATAATTTTGAATCAGAAACCAATAGAAAGGCAATCAGTCCATATCATTTACCGTCTGAAGAGTTTTTCTTAAAGAAAAAGTGGGATTGGCTGTTACTATTATAACGCACACATAGGTGAAAGAACGAAGCATGGTTAGTAGCACCACTTCTGAAACACAAGACCCAAACAAAATAAGAACATGGTGGTCCTTTAGGTCATATAGGCGTTATAATCTAACTTTCAGTTCGTTATGAATAGTCCAAATGTTGTCTGTGATTGGTGATGACTAGTCGTTTTCTTTCTAGTTTGTCACTTCAAAATCAGGGACTGCTGACACAGAGTCATCGCAGAATTAAAAAACAACCAAATAAATCTCACAGGTCTTAGTACCTGGTATGGATTATATCGCATCCATTCAGACCCTTCATACCGAAGACGTCATACTGTATAAAACAAAATGCAAGAAAACCTAGGGGTCAATTACCCATAACATAACTAGCTATTAAATCTGCTCCAGCCGCAGGTAGTTAAAAGAAATTTCTTCCACATTATTTACGAGAAGTCCATTGAGCAGCTTATCCGCAAACTACCTTTCAGCAGACTGGTGAAAAAATAGCTCAGGACTTCAAGACTGACCTGCGATTCCAGAGCTCTTCAAGTGGCCAGTGTGGCCAATCTACGTTTTATATTTCATCTTCTACCATAAACTGTGCTAAAGTGAAAGATATCAGAATTTAAAATGTTTTTTTTTTTTTTTTTTAAAGTACGACCAGTTTCTCTGTAACGTTATCTTGTGCTTTAGAGAAGCAAGAAATTATTTAAATTCGAACAATACTGCACTTGGTGTATAAGACGATCACAGGTATAAGATGAATATAGATTTTTGAGTAAATTAAATGTATTTCATTGAGGTTCGGATATGGAACAACCTCTATTGTGAAGCATGTCTAGGATGTGACGTTTGTAAAGAAATTCTTTGAAGATATTTTTAACTGTCCAACCTGCGCTTGGGGTTATGAATGTAACCACAAGTGTGATTTTTTATGCTCTTCAAACGCTACAGACGACTCAATTCGGCATAACTCAAGTCACAAACATGTAATAAAGAACTTTACAAAGTTTTCATCACAGCATAGCTTATATTATAAAAAATACTAAATTTTAAGATATAGTGCTCTATTTTAAAAACATATTTACGAAACAAGTGTACCTTACAGACATTAATGTTTTTATATAAAATTAGTAATATTTTAATATGACGTATGAGATCAATACATTTCAAGTTTAAAGTATCTCGATTAGTTGTAACAAGCATATGAGATTAACTTGTAGTTATGAAGATTCGAGACAAATGATAAATTACAAATAAGTTATTGAAACGCAGTAGTGGCACTATGTCAACGCAAAAAGTAAGAAAAACAAAATAGTTTTGGTTAAATACGTTAGTAACCGGATAGATAACAATGTTTTATTGCTCAAAATATTTATTTATACAGTAAGGTAACCTCTGTTTGAGGGACATATTTGTCTATAGTTGTGTTTTTGGTGCAGCGGTAAGTCTAAAGGTTTGTAACGCTAAAATTAGTGGTTTGATTCCCTTTGGTGTACTCAGCAGGTCGCCCGATGTGGCTCTTGTTGTAAGAAAACACACACTCACCTCAATAAGTATTGCTTTACGGGCGTTATAAACTGACAGACATTTGCACTTCCTCCACTCTTATACTATTGAAGTAGTGACGGCTATCGCAGGTAGCCCTTGTGTAGCTTTGCGAAAAATTGAAAACAAAACAAACATACCACGATATACTTATCCACTGTACCAGTATTTTTTTATATAATTGTTTAATTATACGTATCAGTAGCCTAACCCTCCAAGTATCGAATGTTACAGTCTTGAATAAAAAGATTTTTTTTAAAATTCTATATTGATCTTAATGTCCAAACTCATGTAATAACATTGAGTAATTGCTCGAGATGTAACAGAGAATGTAGCATGTGACGGGATAAACAAAATTAAGAAACAAAAATAACTACATATTTTTTTTGAAACAGTTTTGTAATTTTCATAATAAGTATTTAAGAACTCGAAACACTGTTAATTAATTAATTTTTTCACCATTATCTTTTATTTTGTCGTTATAAATTTGTCAGATTACACCCGTGTGCAAATTAATTAAAACAAGACGGAAAATTAAGATTTTTTTCATCAAATTTTTGCATTTTATTTCTGAGAATCCGAAAATTACTCACAAATTAATACATGATATGACCGCCTTTATTTTTCAGAAGATCATTAATCCGCTTTGGCATCGAGTCCACGAGTTGACTGCAATCTTTACTAATTTTTGGATCGCGGTACCACACCTGAATTATCTTATCTTTCGTAGTATAGTCTTTTCCCCGAAGTCTTTCTTTTCAAATCGCTCAAAGATTTTCAATAGGATTTAAGTCCGGAGAGTTTCCAGGCCAGTCCAGCACCTTTATTCGCGTTGTAGCCATAAAATTCTTCACAAGTTTCGATGTGTGGCACGGAGCCAGATTTTGCTGAAAAATGCCAGATCCATCTGGAAATCTCTTTTTCAATTCTAGAACGACTCTTCTCTGCAAAACTTCGATGTACTATGGTCCACGCATCATATCTTCTACGATATATAAGCCTCCGACGCCATAATAGCTGAAAAAGCTCCAAAACATTTTCTTCAAGGGATGTTTTACGAACTGACTGAAGTGAGATTCTCGAAGTTTCTCATATCGAAATCTGCGAACATGAAGACTTCTTTGACCTTGTACGAAGAAATAAGTCTCGTCACTGAATAACACCTTCTTCCACTGTATTTGCGTCCAGTTCTTGTATTTCAAACCCCATTGATACCGTTGTTTCTTCACTGAAGTGGTAAGAAGTTGTTTTTTGACTGGTCTCCTTGTCCTTCTAACGCAATTTCGAATGACGTAACATTCCTCAAAATTTCGTCATATATCCCAAAAATAGGTCGACCGTACTGCAAAACACAGCTAATGACGCCGTCTGTGTGTAAAAAATGACTATTAAAGGAAATCAGTAAATCCAGCGAGCCTACACCGGCCGCCATGCTGAAACTATTGTAAAATGACCATTTGTTTCAATCAATTTGCACAAGGGTGTAAGTACAATCCTATACAGTGGGCTGTCTTCGTTTTGCTCACGGCGGGAATACAGTTCAGAGTCGCTTCTTTTGAAATGAAATCCAGTTATCATTACATACTTTAAAGAGTACGCATAAAACGTATTAACACTAAATAGTATTCGTAAAATTGAAACACTAGTGTGATTAACAGCAATAAGAACTTTTTAACGAAGCTCAACAACTGTTATATACCAAAAATAATGAGAGGTCAAATATTTCTCAAAACGTCATTTGTATGTCCAGCCTGATACCATATGTAGTTTTGTGATTTTTATCAAAACAACAAAGTGAGCTGCTCCAGTGTGATTGAAGTAACAATACTTTTATCAGGCCCGGCATGGCCGGATTGTTAAGACGTTCCACTCATAATCTGAGTGTCGCGGGTTCGAATCCTCGTCCCTCCCAATATGCTCACCTTTTCACCCTTGGGAGCGTTATAATGTGACGGTCAATCCCACTATTCTTTAGTAAAAGTATAGCCCAAGAGTTGGCGGTGGGTGGTGATGACTAGCTGCCTTCCCTCTACTCTTACACAACTAAATTAGGGTCGGCTAGCGCAGATACCTCTCATGTTGCTTTACCTTAAATTTATAAAACCAACAAACAATACCTTTGTCACTATTGTTAATCAAGCTTTATCACTGAGCATCAGTTCATGACGTCACTCAAACAAGAATATTTTATGCTCATAGTAACAGCGATATTTCACTTATAAACAGAAAAGAAAGTTAAATATAAGGCGTACAGTGAAATCAAGAATAATTATCTATGTTTATTTTAAGTGAATTGATGTACATTTACATTAGTTTACTGCTTGCTTCGTGTTCCACAGTAGACCACAAAATTATACATGGTTCTACTGTTACAATAATCTGTTCAAAAGATGTTCATAATACAGAAAGAAAACTAATAAATTGGTACACACCTCTGAATGAAGTAGTGACTAGTAGGGAGAGAATACAAAGAAAAGATGGCGGCGATTTAGTGTTGACTGACGTGCAATTCGATGTGGAAACGGTGAAGGTAATTACAAACATAATGTCATAGGTAAATTAAAAGTTTTTGGTTTTAGGTCTACTTACGTTTATTAAACGTTACTTATTTAATAGCAATAACACTTAAATCGAAATCACCCATCTCGCTTTTAAATGTACTTCAGCCATTACCTTTGATATTTTACCCACCATGTGTATTGATTAAAAAATAATTTATTTTGCCTATGTATACGTAAGATGGTGAATATGATAACAATAGTATCACTTTTAAAATTTTATATTTATTTTTGTTAACAACCAAGCCGGTTTATACAATAAACAGTTCGGAAAGCATTTGCATTATAGTTTAACTGGCAGTATCGATTATTAATATCACCATATGCTTGCGATATTTTTGGTTAAGCTCATTTGAATGAGTTGGTTAGAGTTATGCAAAATGTGGTTATTCTGTTTTAGGAGTCAACAATGTTAAAAGTAAAGATGATGCTCTTCGTCAAATCAACCTCACGAATATAATGTTTTCTTTAAAATGTCTAAACCTAAGAATGTAAGGTATCTCACTTATACAGACCACGTTCGATCTGTCTTTAGCTTGTATAATGTGGTTCCAGATTGTTAATACAATTGCCGTACGACTCTTGTTTGTTTAGATCTATATTTATATTTACGTATAAACATTAGATATTTTAATTTCAAGCTTAGAGTTTTTTTTATAAACGGTGATTTTTTAATGCTATAAAGAATTGATGATTTGTGATATATATTACATAGAGTAATGCATTCTCTCCCTGAATACAGTGGTAAGTCTATGGATTTACAAATCTAAAATCAGAGGCTTCATTCCCTTCGGTGTAATCAGCATATAACCCGAAGCGACATTCCTATAAGAAAAAAACACACACGCATACAGTATTGTGTAGAAGTGATAAGTTTATTTGTTTAGAATTAAGCAGAAACCCACACAATAGGATATCTGGGTTATCCCCACCATGATTATTGAAACACGGTTAATCATTTACATGTTACAATTTAGAAGTGTCATCTTCAAATTATAATACACACAACAATATTTAATAAAAGTTACAAGGTTAGGTATAAAAGTATTTTACTTTGTGTCGGTTTAAAGCGGTTTTACTCAGTGGTGGGATTCAGGGTTCGCAGGGGTTCGCGCGAACCCGTTCTTAAAAATTTTTGAGCTTAGCGAACCTCGTTGATGGCTTCAATTATACCGTCGAATTGTTGATGTCGGGGAAACTGATTGCGTCACACTTCATCACACATTTCGACAAGAAAGATTTAATGAGAAAATCACAGACCGTATTATTGACAAAGCTCGTCAAGCAATAATCACAGTGCAGATGATAATAGAGTGAAACAGAAAAAAACGGACAAATATGATGACAATCAATTGACTATTTGGAAATTTTTAAAATGAAATAAATAAAAGATTTTAAAGCACTTTTTCCATTATTTTCCTTTTCAAATGATGTATCAGTATAGACTTCCGGAAAAGTAAGAGAACCCGTTATTATTGAGGCCTTCCCTTGAGAGAACCCCTTCTTAAAATTTTTGAATCCCACCACTGGTTTTACTTATGTATTAGTAGGAATTATTAGGTTTATTGTCCAATGATGTTGGATTTTATAGTATTTTGTTGTTGAATTTTTCTAGTGTTATTCGCTAGGGTTGTTGACCGAGGTTCTCTATTTAATCGTCACCTCAAATCTCCTTCCTTGAGGCCCGACATGGCCAAGCACAAATAGCCCTCGTTTAGCTTTGCGCAAAATTAAAAAAAACAAACTACCTCTGTTTATATATGTTTCAATAATAACTTTTACTTTAGTTATAATATTAGGTACATAGAATGTCTACGTGATGTTATCATTCAAAGAAGAGGGGAAAAATTTCGTAAAAGTAAACATATATATATGGAATTGTTAACTATTTTACCAAAACAATACCACTGTCATATATATGTTTTTATGTAAATATAAGAAATATGGCCAAGATAAGATCACAGAGCATTGAAAAGTTATCTTATCATCTTTCAAACTTGACGTGAGAACCTTAACTTTCAGATGAATCATAATTATTATTATTTATACAAAATATAAACCTAGGACTACAAATTACGTAGATTGTCTGGAAAAAAACGTTTATCAAATTCATAAAAGTGTCAGAGGAATGAGTTTCTATCTCATACTGAAACATCAGGGACACAAAACAACAACAAAAATTAATCTTCTAATAAAAACACTCACTTTCAGTGTTCATAAACTTTGAAAGAACAGTTTGTATTTTATACATTTGAAAAAAAATCTTAAATAGATATAAAACACGAAAACATTTTCAAAGAACAAAATTGCTCTTCAAATTTGGAAATCATGAAATCACAGTTTCAAAAACTTTTAACACAATGACATTCAAGTGTATCAAAATACAGTCAAAATTATTTCAGTTATTGGATACTCAGATAAATATATTTATATCTCATCAGACGAAACAAATATATAATAAAAAAGTGTAAATAATGTTGTATAACAAGTCTCTTCTCATGGATATATTATCAAATGATTTCTGCTTATCACTTTGTTCTCTCTATTGTAAGCTAAATAATAAATTGATAAATACGTAACTAGCTGTTCTTTTCCCATATTTAGAAGTTGAGTTAAAAAACTCATAATTATTGCCACAATAATTATTCATAATTATTCTAGTGATGAGCCATCAGTGAGACTGTATTTCTATTGATAACCATCACTGACACTGTGTTTCTAGTGATAACCATCAGTGAGACTGTGTTTCTGTTGACAACCATCAGTAAGACTGTGTTTCTAGTGACAACCATCAGTGTAACATTCAGTGTTACAGAATGTGATGTATTGTCCATCAGCCACAATACATGGACATTGCTCTGAAAAGGATTAAAATAATATTCAGTTCTACAATTATAAATGCCAATCCGTCAAGAACATTTGTACGGGGAGGAGAAAGAGGTCACAGAGAACCTGACCCTCCAGGGTATGAACTTTTCTTACCCAAACACCGACAGGCATTCCCATTCAAGGTTCATGAACAGAATCTCTCATTATGCCCTATACCTTCTGCAATCAGAACGCACAGTTATAAAACAGCCAGATTCCTTGTACCTGTTCTTAAACCATTAATATTTAATGAATATACTGTCCTATACTCATTTTAACTTGTTAGAGTTAAAAGATCTACATCTATGTTATGACTGTTTAGTGTTTAGTTTTCATATAAATTATTTATTCACAAACGTTCCACTGGATTAGCTTATTGACATTTGTTTGCAAAATAATTGCAAAAAACAACAACTGTTTTACAAAAAACTGTTTAGTGTTTAGTTTTCATATAAATTATTTATTCACAAACGTTCCACTGGATTAGCTTATTGACATTTGTTTGCAAAATAATTGCAAAAAACAACAACTGTTTTACAAAAAACTGTTTAGTGTTTAGTTTTCATATAAATTATTTATTCACAAACGTTCCACTGGATTAGCTTATTGACATTTGTTTGCAAAAACTCTTTCAAGAGGAGTCCTTTGTTCATGGCTAATCCAGATCTGGTTTTCAAAAGACAGTTGGCATCACTATCTGTGTTTCTAATGACAACCATCAGTGAAACTGTGTTTCTAGTGACAACCATCAATTAGACTGTGTTCCTAGTGACAACCATCAGTGAGACTGTGTTTCCAATGACAACCATCAATTAGACTGTGTTTATAGTGATAACCATCAGTGAGACAGTGTTTCTATTGATAACCGTCAGTGAGACTGTGTTTCTAGTGATAACAATCAGTGAGACTGTTTCTAGTGATACCCATCAGTGAGACTGTGTTTCCAGTGATACCCATCAGTGAAACTGTGTTTCTCGTTATAACCATCAATGAGACTGTGTTCCTAGTGATAATCATCAGTGAAACTGTGTTTCTAGTGACAAACACCAGTGAGACTGTGTTTCTAGCGACAACCATTAGTGAGACTGTGTTTATAGTGATAACACACAGTGATACAGTGAGACTTGTTTCTAGTGACAACCATCAGTGAGACTGTTTCTAGTGATAACCTTCAGTGAGACTGTGTTTCTAGTGATAACCATCAGTGAGACTGTGTTTCTAGTGACAACCATCAGTGAGACTGTGTTTCTAGTGATAACCATCAGTGAGACTGTGTTTCTTGTGAAAACCATCAGTGAGACTGTGTGTTCAGTGACAACCATCAGTGAAACTGTGTTTTGTGATAACCATCAGTGAGACTGTGCTTCCAGAAATCAATTTTCACGTTCTTATTTGCAATTCTTTTCTTATTTTTTCACAAGTAAATCTGAGCAAGTCAGTGAATATTAATAAACAGCAAAATGTTAGTTATTAATATATATGTGGCATAACATGTGAGATAATTGTATATTTTACCACGGATAAGTTAAGAGCAAAAAACAATAAAACATATCACCGAAACTAATCGTGAATATCAGCTTTTCATTTAAGTTACGTATTTTTACCTTTAATCTGTAGAAAAGACCAACAGTTCTTGTGACTTTTGAAGAATATAGAACCAAATGGAAATCTAAAATCTTCAATAAAAGAATTTTCGAACAAGAAAATCGACATTGTCAATGGAAAGCAGCCGAACACAAGAAACAAAGCTGGTGGTTTGAGTTTCAGTGGGCGAACAACGAATCTAGAAACTCACAAACCAGTAACATCGGGAAAAATGAAAAGTATGAATCGTTTATTGAGATTCTTAAGTAACATCTTTCGTGGTTTGCATAGTTTCATCCTGTTCGATCTGAAGATAATATCGCAACGGAAACAGGCGTTTTGCCAACTGAAACGACTTCAGAGACAGATAATGAATCTTGGAAGAAGTTTGATACACAAGTTGATGGTGAGAGTTTCAATGGAGAAACAATGAATGAAGAAACTCACATATCAATATCGCCGGGAAAAATGAAAAGTATGACTCGTTTTTTAAGGTACTTTAGCAACATTCCATTTCAAGAAGAAACGACAAGTAAAACTGACTTTCGACCAATAACAAATGGAAACGTCCACATGCAATCAAACGTGATGACAATTTGAACCTCTGTGGTAAAATGGAACTTTTCACAACAACTCTGAAGGCGTTTGTGGCACCTAGTGCAGAAAAGCTAAACCACATTAAGCTCAAAACAATCTTGAATGTTGGAAAAGACAACTTACAATCTACAATTACAATCAAAGAAGCTTTTGGTGGACTGACTGGAGACAAAATAAAACTCAGAAAACCACAGAGTAAAACTGTTTTGTCCAACTCCAAAATGGAAGACAAAACTACAGCTAAAACAGATTACCAACAATCGGAGGGAGCACAGTGCTCAAATCTAATTAACCAGCCAGATAACGAACAACGAACCAAGGAACTAAGAAAGCAATAACATCGGGAAAAATAAAAACTATGACTCGTTCTTCGAGGTACTTAAGCAACATTCCATTTCAAATACGTCTTTAGGTACGCAGTCTATGCCTTAGCGTGTATACGTTAAGTTGTTGTCAGAGAAAATTATTGCAAAATAAAATATTTGAAGTCTTGTTATTTGTTGAAAATTTTAAACTCTATAACCCTCAAATTAATATGATTTTTATACCATTAACTATTGCATTATATTTGTTTAATTTATGTGCTTGTATGTTACGACTCCAACACAATAAAATTGGTTTTATTGTTTGTGTCTTTGTTTTTTAGAAATACGAATATACCTACACAATGGGCTGTCTGTGCTCTGTCTACTACGGTATTTGAAACCAGCCTTTCAGCTGGGTGAGTCCCAAGCATACCACAATTTAAATAGGAGGCAATTGTTTAGCTTGTTTTTCAATTTCGCGCAAAAACACACAAGGCTATCTTCGCTAGCCGTCCCAAATTTAGCTGTCTAAAAGAAGAGGGAAGGCAGCTAGTTATCACCGCCATCTTTTGAGCTACTCTTTTACCAACGAATAATTGTATTGACTGTCACTTTATAACACCCCTAAGGCTGAAAGGGCGAGCATGTTTGATGCGACGGCGATTCAAACCCTCGACCCTCAGATTACGAGTTGAGCGCCCCCCACCACCTAGCCATGCCGTGGCGGGGGCAATCGGTTGTAACCATTCATCTGATTCAAACTATATATGGAATGACAGCAATTATTAATGAATTATATTTTACAATATTAATTATATTTTATGAATTGTGTTATCAGAGATTCTGCAGCTGAGAAACTCAAGAATCCGCCAACAGTATGGCGCATGATTAATCATGCATAAAGTTTTTATAGTAATGATAATTAATGTATTTGATTCTTAGTGTCAACAGGACTTTTTAGTTCATTAATTTACATTTTTTTCAATGAAATGTTCCAGTACCTGTGTATTTTTACAATTACAGGAAATATATTACAGGTTATATATAAGGACCACATATTTCTACTGTAATTAATAATTCTTATTAATTAAACTGTATTTATGTCTAAAAGTATTTTTCAAACATTATTCATCTTACATTTCCCTTTGAGTCTATAACAACAAAAAATTGATTTACTCATGAAGACACTTTCCAAAAACTAAAACTTCATGTAAGAAAAATTCTGAGCTTTCAATTGGTTATAAACACTTCATAGAGCAAAGTAAGCACATGTAAACAATCTTTTCCAAAGAAAGAAGAAATGGGCAGAACCAACTTTTTTGATTCTGCTTCTTATTTTTTATTATATATTTTAGCTTGTCGAAATTTTGTAATTTAAATTTCTATTTGTTAAATACTATAAAATTGGACGTCACAATTGTATAATTTAAACCAAAGAAGCATTCAGTATAATATGTGATGCACAAAAATTGATATTCAGGACTTTGTTTTAATATTTATTTTTAAATTAATTAATTAACTATTGTATAATATTAAATTTGAATTACATTATACAATCTGATACCACATGTATTCATAAAATAGTGGTTCAATAAAAGTTATGTAAATATACAAATGTAGTAACATCCCCCTGACCCCTACACATAGTAATAGGGTTAAGAAGGTGTAGAATGAAACAAATGCAAATACTAGTACAAAATAATAAATAACATTCAAACCACCAGAAGCAACGCTTAAAAATTATATATGCTGTTGCACTGTTCTAACATGTATTGTGAAAGCCCCATCTTCATATACTGTATGGTTTATGGAAAATGTGCATGAAGGAGTGCTATGCTTTGGACATGAAAGCTTTTTAGTAGCATCTTTTGCAAGGGCAACAATGCTGCAGATACACAAAGCTTGGTTTTGCTAAATACAAGCAAAATCATGTCAACAATAAAGAAGATTATATAATTTCATTATAGCAGTAACTTTGTTGTTAAACATCATAATACTATTGTATTACTTCACCAAATATGTGTGTGTAAATTTCTACACATCACATATGGCATTTGGAGCATAATGAAAGCTAATCACTAAGATGTTACTGACTAGTTGCAGCATATCCTTAGTTGAAATATATCATGCAGACTCTTGCCTAAGTGTCACACAAAGAGGGATATATAAGAAGGGGTTAACATTCAAAGAGTTCATATCTATAGTTTCATGAAATAGTTGTATTGCACTTTATACTTCCTTGTGTATGTGAAACTTTATTGTTGTAAGATGTAGAAGCTACTTCTCTGGATACTTGTAATTTGATTTGGTGAGTGATCAAGTAAAGAGAGGAAATGGATATGGTCAGATTTGTTTTGGAAAATTCAGGATTTGCCATTAAAATTTATTTGTAATGTCTTTCTTGAACATGCTACGTGTTTGTGCTTTAGTTATTCACATGGAGCAATCTTTAGGGCAACTAGTTTTGTGAAAAATATTGTTTTTGTCATTGCAATATCAAAATTTCCATTAACAATATGTTCACACAATCTCTCGTTAACTTCGTCACTTCTCACCAACATGTGTAAAAGGGTGCAAATATCATGTGTTATATATTAGATTAAATACTTGGCTATACAAGCAACAGACCATTTTAACTGAGAAGATATTCACCAACTGTTCCATTTATTTATAGAAGTTGGAATTTTTTTTAGTATGATTTATTTTTCTCCAAAATCTAATGTTTCAAACAAGACAGGTTTTCTTAATTCCTTAAAGCTGCTATAAATCATTTATGAATGGATTTTTAGCCCATCTCAAGCCCATCACCACCCCTCCAAAGTGTACTCTTCTATCAAAACTATAGAGAATCCTAGCTAATAATTAAATACCCATGTTGTTTAGATGTAAATATCCAGTGTACCTTTGAAAGATTATAAATGTCATTACACCAGATGCAGAAATTAACACCTAAGGTAAACAACACATATAACCTGAAGTCAGCTTGAATATCTAATGAGTATAAAGTTTTTGGCAATATCAACCTGAGGCATGTTTACTGCAGTTTTGAAAACTTATTTCAAATACATCAAATACAACAAGATTTTCAAACATATTTCATACAAATATCTTTGATAGCATGTATCAAATGTAAAGTTAAACTAAACATTGTTGCTTACAATTATAAGCACTGTATTAAATATAGTTTTGTTTTCAAAATATGTTAAGTACTTTTCCCTTTCATAATAACTTGCAGCAAAGCACACATATTGTGAAGGCTGTAATTGTACAGACTGATCCAGTGTCAAATACACAAGTCATATTCACAGAAACAGTTGTTTTTCTACAGACTTCAAAAACTGTTGTGAAACAATAAGTATGGCTACGGAAATAGGTCACAAAAGCTTTCAAGTTCAAGATGTGTAACAGAATTTATGATAAAAGTTTATAACTGTGGCATACTCAAGTAATGATTGTAAATATACTGAAAGGTAAATTGAATATTTAACACAAAGTATGTAAAATGATGAGCAAGTTTTGAAACATTGATCTTTCGTCTTTAGAACCAAACTGAAAATCAGTTTAAAAAACAAGTGCTTAGGTTACAGGAATTTTTTTGTATCAAGACTTCTTGAACCTACATGTTTTCCTGACTCAACGTTCTATAATAATAGTTTTAACTGTTGTTCACTATTTTGCTAAAACTGTTACAATCTGTTCCCATTTCTTTTTAAATCACACAAATATGTCAAACTAAAAGCATTTGTTACTTCTCTTTAATGAAGTGTCTGCATATCATTTGAACAAGGAATTAATACAAATTCAACAATCAGATGGCCAAAGTAATATGTAGAACTGTAAGCATCCATTGTTTCTTTTTCGTGAGCTGTGTGCGTGTCATCTGAACAATGAATTACCATCCTAGATTCATCAAAATGATACTACTAGTATGTAGGTCTGTAAGAATCTTGTGCTTCTATATGAATGGTGTGTTTATCATATAGACAAATAATTGACACAACTAGATCCAAGAATCAGCCTTTTGTAAAAGGAAGTATTACAGTACAGATTCATAACACTTGAATGATGTTATTTATTAGTTTATTTTGTGCATTCTGCTAATAAATTACAGTATTGTGTTTCATATGATTAACCTTGTTTTACATTATCTTTTAAGATGCATGTATAAATTATCATTTAGATACTCAACAAACCTAACCTAACATGTGAACCTGAGAAAACAGTATGGCTGTGATACATTTCTCTGATGTAGTCTCAGTTGTTTACGATAACTTTGTTCTAGTTTCACTGTAGTTACCCATACTATCAATTTTAAAATTTCTCTTGTGGACAAAACTATGTGATCAGTGCTGGCAGAAAATAAGTAATTGATTGATTGATTGATTTAGTGTTTTATAGCACAAAGCTGCGAAGCTATCTGCGCCAAACATCCGGTAAAAAGATAAAGATAAAGTAAATGTAGTAAAAGACATAAAAGGAAATGAAGGTAAAACAAAAAAGTATAAAATCAATGTTGACACCTAGTCTACAATGTTAAGATAGAAGGCAGAGTATAAGAAGTTGTAAGGTATTTACTCTAGCAAAATGGTAATGATCATAACCCGCCAGGAAGACAAACAGGTAAGTTCAAGAACCACCGTCAGTCACCTGAAATTGGCCTTTCCAGTCCTGGTTCCGGGTTATGTGTCATAGCAGCTATTATCAAAATGTAAAAGAATAGAAGTTTTAAAAGACACATAGCAAAATAGTAATAATGAGTAGCCAAATGTCCAGTAAAAAGATAAAAGTCAAGTAAATGGAGTAAAATTTCTAAAAGTAAATGAAGGTAAAAACAAAACAGCAATTAAAACAGAAAATGGCGTAAAAACCAATGTTGACATCCAGTCTACAAAGTTGTAAAGGACTACCTGTAGCAGAATGGTAATAATCATAACCCGCCAGGAAGACTAACAGGTAAGTATAAAAACCACCGTCAGTCACCTGAAGTTGGTCTTTCCAGTCCTGGTTCCGGGTTATGAGTCATTATGGCCAGTACTAAAAGGTAAAGTAATAAAAGTGTAAAATGATATGCAGTAAAAGTTTAATAACAACTCGCCAGGATGACTAACGGGTACTTCAAATGGATAATTCAAACAGTAGCGTTAGTCACCTGAAGTTGGCTTTTCTAGTCCTGGTGTCGAGTTATTTAATGTTCTGGCCATTGTCCAATGTCAAATTGAATGAAAGAGATTAAAACTGTAAAAAAGGAACCACAATTAAAAAGGTGTAATGAATAAATATCCAACATTTAAATGAGATTAAAAAGATTAATGGCCATTAAAAACTTTATCAAGGTGGCCAAAGTCACCATCACCAATAACACTGTCCAATGTTACAGATAGACCCTGGGAAAAAAACATGTTTAAAATATTGCCGTCGTTGAGAATTGTAACGATGGCAAGAAATTAAAACGTGGCTGATAGTGATTTGAGTGTTACACAAACTACACATTGGTGCATCAGTTCCAGATAAAAGAAAACGATGAGTTAAAACTGTGACTAATGCGTAGCCTAGTGAGAACAACTTCCTCCTTCCGAACTTTACGGAAGCTAGATGGCCAAAGTCCAATATATGGTTTGATTTGAAAAAGCTTGTTGTCACGTTGCTCACTCCAAGTGGACTGCCAGACCATAGTCCATGTACGGAATAGGCACAGGGATGATAGTGCCGGAGCAGATAGATTTAGCTGCTGTGTCTGCAAGCTCGTTTCCGCGAATACCAACATGGCCTGGTATCCAGAAAAACTGGATTGAAGTAGCTGTTAATGAGAAATGGGCCAGTCGGTTTTGAATATCAGCGAGAACAGGATGTGAGCCAACGTGTAGCGATTCCAAGGCCAGTATAGAACTAAGCGAATCAGTATAAATAGTGTAGATGGAGTACTGCTCAGCTGCAATATGATCCAGGGCAAGAGATATGGCATACAATTCAACAGTGAACACAGAAGCTGTAGAGGGGATTCTGTGCGCAACTACTGAACCACAGCAAACCATAGCAGAGCCCACTGAATTACCTGATTTGGAAGCATCTGTATAAATGGGAACTGAATGATTGTTCGAAAGATATTCATTAAATAAAAGACGGTACTTCGAATCTGGAGTATCTGCCTTTTTTAGGTGACCGAAAGAAAGGTCAAATTTGGGGCTGTAATAAGCCATGGTGGGATGGGCTGACCTGTGGAATCTGCAATGTTATCCAAGGACAGACCCAATTCATCCAATTGCGCCCGGATGCGAAGGCCAAACGGAGCAATGACAGATCGTCTGTTCTGAAAAAGTACTGCACACCGAGGAAGGAAAACACATTCCCAGGTGGGATGCTTTGGTAAGGAACGAAGTTTCGAAGTATATTGTAAAGATAGTTGCAAACGGCGAAGGTGCAGAGAAGGTTCATGAGATTCAACGTATAAGCTTTCAACTGGAGAGGTACGGAAAGCCCCAGTGCAGAGTCGAAGTCCTTGATGATGAATAGGGTCCAACATCTTTAAGGCCGAGAGTCTGGCAGAGCCATAGACCATTGATCCATAGTCAAGTTTTGATCGAATAAGAGCACGATATACCTTTAACATTGAACATCGATTTGCTCCCCAACTGGAAGAAGAGAGGACACGGAGGATGTTCAGTGCTCTTGTGCATTTGACCCGAAGCTGCTTTAAGTGTGGTATAAAGGTCAGTTTACGATCAAAGATAAGCCCCAAGAACTTGGTCTCAGGGACCACTGGCAGCAAAACTTCACCAATATCAGGGTGAATACCCTGTTGACGGCAAAAGTGCATGCATACGGTTTTAGAGAGAAAGAAATTAAAGCCGTTCGCCAGAGTCCACTTCAGTACACGATTGAGGGCAGTTTGTAGTTGTCGCTCAATGTATCTCATGTTTGACGACTGACATGAGATGTGAAACTCGTCGACATACAGCCCATTCGCAACAGTGACAGGAAGTTGTTCAGTGATGGCATTTATCTTTATACTGAAAAGTGTGACACTCAATACACAGCCTTGAGGGACTTCAAGTTCCTGTACAAAAGAACGGGAAAGTGTCGAAACCACACGAACTTGGAATCTCCTGTCCACTAAAATTTTTTTAATAAACATGGGTAAATGGCCACGTAACCCATATGTATGGAGGTCTCGCAAAACGCCATACCTCAATGTTGTGTCGTAAGCCTTCTCTATGTCAAAGAATATTGATACAAGATGTTGGCGTTTGAGAAAGGCTTCTCTGATAGATGTTTCAAGACGAATTAGGTGGTCTGTGGTGGAGTGCTGTCGTCGGAACCCACATTAGATGGGCGAGAGGAGATTGTTTGATTCGAGGAACCAAACAAGACGAGCATTAACCATTCTTTCTAAGGTCTTACAGAGACAGCTCGTCAAAGCAATTGGACGGTAGTTTGAAGGAATCTTGGGATCTTTCCTGGCTTAGAGAAAGGTTAAATAATAGCCTGGCGCCAGGCATCAGGAAAAACATTCTCCTGCCAGATCCGGTTAAAGACAATCAGAAGAGCATCAAGAGAAGCAGGAGATAGATGGTGCAGCATGTCATAATGAACATCATCAGGTCCAACAGATGTACTAGTAGACCGATGAAGGGCCATTTTCAGTTCCACCAGGGTAAAGGAACAATTGTAGTCAAAGAAACAGTCAGTTCGAAAGGAAAGAGGTAATCGCTCTGTTCGAGTCTTGATGGCCAAGGAGGTGGAGGAACAAGCAGAAGTGCTAGATGCCCGGGAAAAGCTTTCACCTAGAGTATCAGCGATGCTCCGGACATCAGCCACCTCCTGACAATCAGAGAGTAAGATCAAGAAGGGGACTAAATTGTAGTGCCCATTAACCTTTCGAATCCTGTCCCATATGATTTTGGAACTGGTGGTTAAAGATATGCTAATTGTGAACTTAATCCAAGATTCCTTCTGGCTTTGACGTCTTACCCACCTAACATGTGCACAGGCCCGTTGAAAAGCAACACGGTTTGAAAGTGTGGAATATCTACGAAAAGTATCCCAGGCCCGTTTTTGACCCTTCCGTGCTAAGTGGCAAGCAGGATTCCACCACGGATGAGGATAACGTGGAAAACGTGTCGAGGTTTTAGGAATACACTGAGCAGCTGCTTGTATAATACAGCCAGTTACCGCTGCTACACAGTCGTCTATTGATGGCTGATTTACGATGGCAGGATCAAGTTATGCGAGAGCAGTGAAAGTGGACCAGTCTGCCTGATCTAGCTTCCACCGGGGCACGCGGGTAGGGTGGCATCGACCACGGCCAGTCTCTCTCAAAAGGATAGGAAAATGATCACTGCCTAGTGGATTACTGTCAACCCTCCATGAAAAATGGGAGAATAATGAAGGGGAGCAATCCGAGAGATCAATAGCGGTAAAGGACTGACTTGGTGCATGAAAGTAAGTGGAAGAACTAGTATTGAAAAGAGAAAGATTGTGATCAGAGACAATACGCTCTACAGATCGACCCCTCCCATCAATAACAGCACTTTCCCAGAGTTGATGATGTCCATTAAAATCCCCCAGGATTAGAAATGGAGACGGCAACTGTTCAACGAGAGCATCAAGGTCTGATTGATCATATGTCTCTCCAGGGGACAGGTACAGAGAACAAACAGTGATGGTATGACCCAAGGAAACACGGATGGCTACGGCCTCCAAGGATGTGTTGAGTGACAAAGACATGGTGGGCACATGCTGATCAACCAATAGTGCTACCCCTCCATGTACATCACACATGCCTGTCATTTCTGTACAGAGAAAACTGCCGAATGGAGACTGTGTCAGCAGGTTTGAGAAATGTTTCTTGTAAGGAAAGACAAACAGGATGGTAGGAAGCAATCAGTGTTTTGATATCATCCAGATTAGAACGTAAACCTCGACAGTTCCATTGTATCAAGGTGGCCATTTTTTAAGAACGGGTAGGTGAAGTGGCTGGAGAGCCCTTCTGTTTACGACCACGTCTTTTTTCTTTACTGTCCTTAGTCGGAAGAAGTATACCAACCTTCATGGATCCTGCCCTGGGTCAAGTGGGCAGGTCTTTGTTATTGGAAGGGGAGACCAGTGACTGAGGACGCAAACGAATAATTGTTTTGCCTCTTGGGGTGGGAGAAAAAGATGTATTAAAACAAATGTCTGTATTTGAAACTGAAGGACGTGGATCATGTGGTTTGTTGGAAGGTATGGGAGGAACAGAGATGGGTGTGGAAGTCGATTCATCAACCTTTTTAACCACGGAGTTCAAAAGGCTTTTCATTTGTTTTGCAAACGATTCTCCTGGAGGCACAGAGAGATCTATCTGCATCCCACTATAGTTGTGAAATGAAGTGCAGCAGCATATGTCCGAGATGGAGTGGTGGGCAGCAATTTCCGAGCCTCAGGATAACTAATGTTATGTATCGTTTTCAAATGCTGCACCTCTTTTGCCTCCAACCATTTTGGGCAAGAACGAAAGTAAGAGGGTTGAGAACCATTGCAGTTGACGCAATTTGGGTCCATGTCACATTCATGGGCATCGTGGTCCTTGCCTCCACAACGAGCACATGTCAGGGAACCACGACATGATGTATTTGAGTGGCCGAATCTCTGACATTGGAAACATCAAAGAGGGTTTGGAATGTGTGACCGAACTCTGCAAATGAGATAACCTGCCTTGATGGTGGCAGGTGCACGTGATGAAGTAAATGTCAACACAAGGGTATTTGTTGGCAGTGTAACTCCATCTTTAAGAGTGGAGATGCGCCTCACTGCAGAAACTCCTTGAGTGGAGAGACCAGCGAGAATCTCTGACTCGGGAACGTTCTTCAAATCCCTCTCAACAATAACTCCTCGTGAAGAATTCAAAGTAGCATGAGGTGTAAACTCAATAGGTATATCCCCAATTGCCTTTGAATTCAAGAGGAGTTCACTGTGTTGTGGTGTGGATGTTTCAACCAATATGTCTCCAGATCGAAGCTTCTTTACTGACTTTGGAGAGCCAGCAAGTCCCTCTAGTCCCTTCTGAATAAAAAAGGGGAACATTTGCCCTAAAGGTTTTTCCGAAAGAGAATGTAATATAAGAAAATAAGGTACGTGTGTTACAGATGTTGAAGATTGCTGTTTAGAGTCTTCAAGACGTGGTCGCTTACCCATCGACTGTTTTTTTCACAATTTTATTTAAATTTTTTGGAGGATCCATAGGAAAAAGGAAAAATTTCGGTACCCACTGACCCCACCCACCATGGAGCCCTACAAGGGGACGCACTACAAGGACAATGCAACAACGCCAGGATTTCGTGAGCACTATACCCAAACACCAGCATCAGGCACAATGTCTACAACACCCGTTGAGAACTTCCAACACTGGTACTTGGTTGACTCTAGCCCAAGTGGACCAGCCGATTGACCCAAGGGGGGCCACCCAAAGGCCGCCTGTCTACAGGAATTCGAGGCCAAAGTGGTGTGTTAGGGTTGGACCCCTCAACCACCAGGATCCTTTCCTCCCCTTCACGGGTCGCCACGCACGGCAAACATGTGGGTGGATGTTTAGATCCCAGAGAAGGTAACCAGACAGAACAGAACCTTCCCTGGGAGGTCCCCTCACCACGTACAGGAATCCACACCGAGGGGGAAAATAAGTAATAAGTGTGTTGAATTAACAAGTCTAAAATGTATTGTCCAATTAACTTAAAGTTATTCTTAATATCTGTTTATGATAATAAGCATAATGATAATAATAATATTGATAATAAACATATTTAATTGTAACCATGGAATAAAACCTACTCATTTGAAAACCCATGATTACATTGTTCACAAAACTAAAGTGTTAGTTAAACTTAAAATGGTAAACTGGCTGGCAATACAAAGGACCCAACACAAAGCTCTGAAGAACACCATTTACAACGAAAATCTTGTCAGACATAATTCTATTTCTTACTACTCTCCAACCAATTTTCTAACCAGTTTAATAACATTTCCCCCACACCCATACAGTTAATTTTTATAGCAAGTCTTTTGTTAGTCACATTTTATCAAATGCTTTCTGAAAATCAATGTAAACTATATCCACAGAATATCCTTCACAAACTCTTTCAGTTACATTCTCAAAGAATGTCAGAATGTTTGTTAAACAAGATATTCCCTCAGTGACACCACACTGGCTCTGACATTATGTCAAACTACTTTAAGTGATCCTGCAATGCACCTTTAATCACAATCTCCAAAATCCTTCCAACCACTGATGTAAGACTAACTGGCCTATAATTGCTTGGACAATGTGCATCACCTTCTTTAAATATTAAACTAACATTAGTCAACTTCCAGTCTTCTTTCACTACTTAATAATCTATAAAAACTATTAGCTAGTTATTCAAAAATAAATTCTTTATGTTCCTTTAAAACTCCAGAATAAAAGTTGTCTGGCCCAGGAATTTAACAGTTTTGAGGTTTCCCAACTTTTATCACAATTTCAGAAAGAAAAATTAAAACTGTTATTTCAATACTTTTCTTATACATTACGTACTCTAGTTGAGGCATAACACTTTAATTTTCCTTTATAAAAAGTGAAAAGAACGCATAATTTAACAAGTTTATGATCTTGTAATCTTCCAAGATCAGCTTCCCACTATCACTTTTAAGATGCTCAATCCCCATTCTAACATTTTGCTTACCAATCACATAACTAGAAATTCCTCATTGTTTGATTTCAATCTCTCAGCCAATGCTCTTTCATATACAGTTTTGCCCTTCTGTTTTCCTTTTTAACCTGTTCTCTTGATATCCTACAGTCTTCCAAGTTCTTATTATTTACAGTAAGTTTGAATTTCTTGAATTTTTATGTTTATCCATAATATGGTTTCTTAAGCCTATACTAAACCATACTTTTCTGCCCTATTTTTTCTGTAGGGAATATGTATGGTCTGCATGCAAATGAATGTTTCAAGATCCCAACTTTTAGTCCAATCTATGGATGCCAGATCATGTCTCATTCCATAAAATTGGCTTTCCTGAAATTTAGAAACAGGGTTAAATCGGTTTTAAATTCTACAAGCAGTAAAATTCTAAACCTAATAGTGCAATGGCTGCTTGCACTTAAATGCTCACCAGTCACAACTTCTGTTTATCATATTAACATAAGATGATAATATTAAATCTAGCTTCCTCATTTGTAGGTTCTGACACCAGCTGGTATATAAAAGTATTTATAAGTTTTCAAAAACCTATCCCCCTCACTGTCAAATTGAAAATTCTCCAATCAATACCACTAAAATTAAAGTCTCCCATAATAACATCCTTTTCAGGTACCATTCTGATCTCATTATATAGTTTCTGATTAACTTCTACATTCTGATATCATGATCTATAACAAATCTCATTTACAAGACTTTTCCATCTATATCTACTAACACTAATCTAAATTGACTCAAACTTATCGCTGTTTTCTTTAATATGATCCAACCTCAACAGGATGTATTTCACTCCTCACATATAAAGCTACTCCCCCCTTATTTTTCATACTCTATCTCTAGTAAATAATCTGTAGTCTGATATTTTGAAAAAAATTCCATAATCAAAGTTGTTAATATCCAACCACATTTCATCAATACCCATAATATCAAAATACTCAGTTTCCACAACTGCTTTGAACTGATTTATTTCTAATATATCTAGCATTGCAATAGCAACAATTAGTTAAATATATTATGCCTGTTGTACATGTTTTCCTATCAATTATATTTCTAGTGTTACTAATATCATAGCCCACACCTCTGTTTAACCCTAGTTTAAATTTACCACTAGAGCTGAGTTAAGAGCCTTTGCTAACATGCTAATTCCTGCTTTTTTATGTGTAAACCATACATTCCAAAAAGATTAACCTTCCTATTAAAACTACCCTACAAATTTAGCCAATCTATTTTTTCATCCCTACATATTGATCAAAGCCAGACATTCAATCATAGTGGCCTATTTAGCACCTTATCCCCAGAATTTATTCTTGACAATATCAAACTGACACCTTTTCTTAAATTATACTCATCAATAAGCTCTTTAGATCCATCTTTCCTTACCTCACTATCCTCAACATTAGCACTAAAACTGTGCTGCTACTAGAATCCTTAACTATCTGGCTATATCAGCGATATCCTTTACCTCCTGCTCCTGGATAGCATAAGTTGTTGTTTTTTTTTGCTCCTATTCACTACACACACTACTTTTTCTAACTAGAGAGTTGTCTACAACTATAACTTTCCAATCCTTAACAAAAACATACCTTGTGATCCCATCGATTTCCCCTAGTACTTGTAAATCTACAAAAACTCCCAGTTATGTAGAAATTACACAATAATTTACCCTAAAATTGATTAAAAATAATAATTCAGTTTTGAAGTTTTGCTCATGGTAAATCTATAGAGGAGCATTATAAAAATTATTAATGTTAAACATTATTTGTTGCTTGATTAATTTATTGCATGTTATCTTTCACAGAATAACAGTGCATGTGTATTTTGTGTTTAACCACCTGTGAAACATTACTTATTGAAATATCAAGAAAGTTTCCATCTCCTTATTTAACGAAAATTAATTTCTGTGATAGTTAAGAATTAATAACATTTATTCATATAAGACAAAAATTAACTACATAAGAAACTACTCAAGTTATTTATTTACTTGACTCAACACGTGACAACAATGTTTCTAAATACTAGTAGGGCTTTCTGTAGTGAAATGTTACTAATAGTGTACTTCATCACCCTTCTTTCTCTTCAGACCTTCTAACTTCATTCACACCTCTTGTACTTGACCTTCAAACTGTTTCTGTTTACATTCAGTTTCTTGTTGAGTTTCTGTGATATTTTTGAGTTAAGCAGCTAAGTCATTATTATTACATAAGTTGGTAACAATTTTATATAATAAATACATTGCCTGTAAAATACAACAGGGGCTTCACTACAGTAATGCCATTAACGTTAATAAATACAAAGTAAATGTATACAAGTTTACTTTAACTTTCACAAAAATACTCAAACTTTCTCAATAAACAATCATCAGACTAGAAGATTAAATCTTAGTGCTACAGTTAAAAAACTATATAATTAATTGACTTAAGTGTTTTAATACCTTTAATTACAAAGTGAAATGAATGAATAAAAATACCAAATAAAATAAATTTATGTAAAAAAACTCAACAAACTTTCATTTGTATTTCCAAACATTAAAAACTTCAGTTTAATATCTATCAACATCTTTTTAATTTATTCCATTTTGTACATATAAATTAAAGTCACGAATTTTTATTTTAGTTTTAAGTTGCAGTTCTAACGCAACTAGTAATGATTGTGAATATATTTATTTATATGAGTGTTATATGGCACCCTTAGCCACAAAGCTGGAAAAGCACAATAGTTTGAAATAAAATTGAAACAATTTGCTCTTCTAACTTGAGTAAAAACGCGTTTTTATTGATTTTAGCCAATTGCTGTTTCACAATCTCGGATGTCGTGATGTATACCATTGCCACTACTTACCTTCCCAATGCCATAGTTTACTGATGAAAACGCGTCATGTAAGTTTTCCATTCTTTCTAACTGTTTAAATCATAGAGGGATTTATTTCAGTAAGGATATGATTTCAGGTATAAACTAAAAAAGTACAAGCTCAACTGATGATACGATATTAGAAGAAAAGATGTCTGTGAACAATTTCTGTAACAACTATAGAACTTTTTTAATTTTGAAAAGAATGATTTATCATTTTGTATGTTATTTGAATTACGAGGCTGAATTATGATAAGAGAATACATATTATTTTATGGAACAAGATAATGTATGGTTAGATAAGTCATTTCACTTTCGAACAAACGAAGTTACATTTCGCCATCAAGGCCTTTCCTTTCTTAAAATCCTGTATGTCTCCAATAGCACAGTGCAGAGGCAAACTGTGTACTTTGTTTTCAAATCAAAACAAAAACAAAATTTGTAGTTTTAAAAATATACAATAATCGGTACGTTTTTAAAACGATTTAGGAATAAATAAAATCAGTATTTTAAACCTACAACAAAAACAAGCATATTTAACTGTGTCTTAAAATCATTACAGTGAAATGTTTCGAAAATTTCATAGTTAAGAATTCATGTTAATATCACATATATACGTTGGTATACAATTAAGGTAGAAGGTTTGCTTGAGTTAAATATCTTACAGAAAGTAATTATTTACAACATAACTATTTTATTTAATAGTTTTTATAGAATTCAATAAACCACACAAGTACCTCTAATAGATACACCAGGGTCTTGAAGAAGTATTTAAATAATCTGAGTAGTTAATTCTCTTTATCACAATCCAAAGATTATCTACAACTTTAACGAGGGGGAGGAAATTAACGCTCAGTGACTCCTCTTCGTCTCTTTAGATATACATAAAAAGTTTTTATAGATCTAATGTCTTTTGTCCATAATATTAAGAAGCGGAACCTCTCATGCCCAGTGTTTGTTGTTGTACTATTATCCTATGTAAGTTAGGAAAACATTTGTGAGACTTACATTTATATATATATAAATTATGATGTATCACCACAATAATTAAATTAATAAATGTTGAGTTCCCTGGTAACCTGATAATTTCATGATTCGTATTTGGAATAGTTTTAAAGTTTGACTGCTTCTGTGGATATCATGCTAATATTATTGATAAAGGAATGTTGTTGTGCATATAAGTATACACGAAAAACTTTACAAAAAACGGGTGTGATACGCATATGTCAATAACTATATTTAAATTATTGCCTAAACTCAGGGGCGTAGCCAGAAATAGCCATTGTGGGGAGTGCTTAGTTTGAGTGCTTCATGCAAGCACCGCAGGTGCGAAGCCATGCTAAGCGGGTCCGGAGGCATGCCACCCCCAGGAAATGTTTAAATAAAAACATAAAAGAAAAGCCTGAATTATGCATTCTGAGACAACGTTTTTGGCAAATTTCAGAATGGCACACTGAAGTGTTTGTCTTATTTTTTTTTTAATCATAAATAAATATACAGGCCTATATACATAATATATAACTTAAAGTCCTCAGGCCCAGCAAAGTAGGCCTACAGTCCTGTCATCAACATATAAAATATAGAGTCACTCAGGAGAGTGCAAAATATATGTATAGTGTCTATAATATGTATTCAAATATCATGGCCCTGGATTTCAAGAATTAACTTCACAAATAAACAGTTGATGGCACTGTGGCAGGCTGGCAGCACCATGCACTAACCTAGTACCATTGGCGCCATCTATAGTGAATTATTCACTATAGATGGCGCCAGTGGTATTGTGAATGTGATGTTAACAAACAGAAGTTGCAATATACAATCACTCACTATGTCAAGCCCGAAAAGCAAAAGACACTGCATAGGTTCTTTAAAAAAAGCCCATTTATAAGGCTGAACCTGATCAATCTGCTGCAGCCAATCAGGTTGAATCTGAATTGTCAACTGAATTTTCAGTTATCACCGTGGCCTTCTACTAGTGCTGCCACTACCACCTCAGGTCCAGTTTGGGATATTGGAAATTATATTTCTGATGATATCAGCATTGGTAAACAGGTAAGTCGACTCCTCATTAAATTAATTTTGTATTAAAAATCATGCAAACACTCTGAGTTTTAGACTGAATATTCATTGCTAGCAGGATGTTACGCCTGCTCTGTGAAGTACAGCTCTAAGCCTTTCTCTTCGAGGTTATTGTACTCTTATAACATACTTTCCTATGTGCAAAATAACTTAATTAGAACTATGTATTTCTGTCTCTTTTAGATAAACGCTGAAACCAAAAATGCTTCCTTGAGAATGTCTGGAAGCCAGGGAGTGATTGTTTTCCCCCAGCGTGGTCCAAGAAAGCTGCCTTTTCAGCATCGTTGGCTTTCACAGTGGAGATGGCTACTCTACAGTCAACATGCAAAGGGTGTTTTCTGCAAGTGCTGCTGTCTTTTTTGCTTCTGATGGTGCTGGTGTTGGAAGCCAGAAATTGGGACAACTAGTGAAATTTCCATACACAAACTGGAAGAAGGCTGTTGAAGACTTCAAGGCACATGAATTGAAACAGTATCACCAAGACAGCAAAGAAAAAGCTAACATTTTTTTACAGGTTGTAAACACAAGTTCATCTGTGCACTTGCAGCTTGATGCTAATTACAAGCAAGAAATTGAACAGAACCGGCAATATTTGATGCCTATTATTGATACTGTATTGCTGTGTGGGAGACAGGGTTTAGATTTGAGGGGAAAATATGATTCTGGTCCAATGTTTGTTGGTGAAACTGATGAGGAGCCCATCAATAATGATGGGAATTTTCGGGCAATTTTGCGCTACAGGGCAAGGGTGATGTCAAGCTTTCAACAAGCCTTAAGAGTACAAAGAGGAATGCTATGTATCTGAGTCCTCAAATTCAAAATGAAATCATCAATGCCTATAATACTCATGTTATTCATGATTTGGTCAACAGGGTTAATGCTGCAAAATGTTTCTTAATATTAGCTGATGAAACAACAGATATTTCAGGCATTGAACAGTTTTCGCTGTGTGTTAGATATTTGCATGCCAATGACAACTCTGTTGCAATGAGAGAAGATTTTTTGCAATTTATACCTCTTTATGATGTGACAGGCAGAAACTTGTGTGATGTTATCATAACCAATCTGACAAAATATGGTATTGACATGGCTTACCTGCGAGGATAAGGATACGACGGTACTGCCTCTATGAGTGGGAAATTTAATGATGTTCAGAGACACATAACTGATAAATTCCCACTTGCACCCAATGTACACTGCAGTGCCCATTCCCTAAACTTGGCAATTTCTGATGCTTGTAAAGAAGTTCCTGTGCGAAATTGCATGGGAGTAATTTCTAGCATTGAAAACTTTCTCAATACACCCAAACGGTGGAGAATAAAGCATCTTAATCGAAAAAAAGTTTGAAAGGTCTCTGCCCCATCCAGTGAGTTGAGAGGCATGACTCAGTCATTGTCTTTCTAGAATTAATCCATGCAGTTGCAGATGCCCTTGAGATCATTTCAGGTTCACAAGACAGAGATTCTGCCACGCAAGCCAATCGTTTTCTATAACGCAGCTGGAATTCATCATCACGCTACTTACCATTGCTAAATTGTTTTCTTTTAGTTTACCTCTGTACAACTTCCTGCAGCAACAGAACATTGATTTAGGTGCTGCGATGCATCATGCAGAAATAGTGGAAGATTTAATCCGTTCACTTAAAAATAATATTGTGAATGAATTTAACAACATTTTCTGTGAGGCTCAAACTCTGTGTAGTGAACTTCAAATTGACATCATAATGCCAAGGCAGGCTAAAAGACAGATGTACCGTGCTAACCCACAAACCACTAGCCCTGAGGAGTACTTTCGTATTGTTGTATTTGTACCATTTATTGATCACTTTCTTTCACAAATATTTGACCGTCTGTCCAGTCACAAAACTATCAGGGTATACCACAGAACGGTCAGAACCTACATTACAACAATGTGACCAAAGTAAAGAGTTGGTCAATATATACAGGGCTGGCAGCTGACAGCACTTCACTAGCTGCCGTAGGTGAACTTAGGGTTTGGTACAAATCACTTGCAAACAACAGACCAAAAAATGTCATAGATGCATATGCAATGTGCAATGCAGAAATGTTTCCAGTCATTACTAGACTCTTGAAAGTATTTGCCACGCTGCCTGTGCTAACGAGCTCAGTGGAGCATTCGTTTTCAACTCTCAGAAGACTCAAAACGTATTTGAGAAATACCACCACTGAAGATCGATTGAATGGCCTGGCCTCATAATACATTCACCGTGATATTAAAGTTTAATCAAACTGTGTTATAGATGTCGTGGCAAGAACGAACAGGTGTTTGAGCCTTTATAGGTATTTGATTTTATTTCTCTAGTTCTGTGCATTTGACTATTTGTCGTGTGTGAAATTATCTGTCATGCAATCACGGATCTTTGTGAAACTTCACAGGTGGCAACTGAACTTATCTAAAAATTTTGGGTCCATGGGGAGGTAACACCTTCCTTGGCTACGCCCCTACCTGAACTGCTTGTACCTTTCGCCTCAAAGTAATTATGACTTTGAGCAAACGTAATAATAATAATATTATGATGTCAAAAGAACAACGTTCAGATATATTACAGATTTTTTCTTCTAATTTCACCAAAGATAAAACTGAAAGGATAGTGACAACCTAAGTATAAAATCGAAACGTTGCATGGTCTTTTACATATATATACGTGTGTATTCTTTTAATAATAACTATTTTGTATTTGACGGAAAAAACTTTAAACGCTTGTCGACATTATGGGAAGATTACGATGAGAATGTTATATAACATTAATATATTAATTTAGTTATATTAGGCATTTTTACTTGAACCCAAGTAAGCAACTGCTTACTTTTAAAATTTAAGGTATATTTTTACCGGCTAATTCCTTCTAGAGAATTTTGTAAAATACAAATCATTTTGTTTTACCTTCTTTATTAAGAAGTATTTATAAGATTTGTTTGTTTTGTGTTTACTTCCACTTAATTTAATATCGATAATTTCTTGTGCTTACACTTTTGAGCTTTCTCTGTGTTGGTGTTTGGGTAATTATGTGGAATACCCTAGAGGGTCAGGTGCACTAGACCTCTTCCTCCAGACTTTGAGGTGTAAACTTTTCTCACTATTCGAATTATTGTATTTTTTCGAATTTCCGTTACGTTGCTATGATACAATGACGCTTAACAATTGTTCTTGGACTATCAGTTATTGCACGTGCGGTAGTGGTTGAACTAGCGGTATTTATTAACCAATAGTTCAGATTTTGTGAGAATTTTAAAATAACCTTAATTTTTTATTATTTTTCATTAATATGTAAATCCTCTTATATAAAATTACATTTTTTATTATTTTTTCAGTTATGGCAACTCTCCGAGTAACTTTTTTTCCAAGACAGAAACAAGCCTTATTAGTTAACGACAAGCCCTAAGGAACATTTTGAAACGAAACAATAATATATATATGAAAACATAATGTAACATAGACAGAGCAACAAGAATTACACAATGTCAAAAACATGATCCTAATTTTTAACTTTGTTGTAATTTCCAGCATGGTGATCTCTTGAGATATTATTACATGCTAATTCATTAAATTGTGTTTTATTTGATGTATTTCTGTATATACCCCTCTTTGAGGTGGGATGAATAAAGAGAAAAACACACAAAAAACATGGTTCTGTCTTATGTACACCTTGTGGTAAAGAAACTGAAACAGTGAGACATTTATATTGCCTGTGTCCGATAGTTTAACCCTTATGGACGTTAGTTTTCGAGACTATTTCTTTTATCATTCAAAATCAGTTCCAATGAATCAGAAACGACGAATTCTTGTACAGGGCTTCCTAGAAGGATTAAGAAAAGATAGCCTACAGTGCATATTTTTGATTATATAAGCCAAATATTGTATTATGACTGTTAGGAAAATTTGTTTAGCCAAAAATATCCGTTTAAATCTGTTGTCATTTTATAATGTTCAGTTAAGAAAGAAAATAAGTTTTGATTATTCCAGGTGTGTTATTCGTAATGATGTCAATTCTTTCTTTCAATTTTATTCTAAACTTGTTCGTCCTTTAATATGAGCAATTACAGATAGTATTAGGTGTATTCAATTATATATAACTGTGTATTTTATTTGTGTATTTGTTTTGTATGTAATATATGTGATTATGAGGCTTCTTCAAGAGGTTTGTAAATGATAAAAAAAAAAAGTTTGCACACTTACGCACTACAATTTTATTTCGTACGACTCTCCGATTTGTCAACGACGGCACCATTTTAAGACATATTTTGTCCCAAGGTTTATCCCTGATAATGAAAAGTGTCATTGGCAATGATGACACTGTCCACCTTACATATGTTTTAGTTTTTTAAGGTCATTGGCCTTTTCAACGCTATTTAAGTATTCAAAAATTAGACTGTTTTGTTTAACATGATGTCTTTTTACGAATTAAAGTAAAACTAGTTCGATACAAAATTAGGAAATGGCCGTGACGCCAAATAACTCGAAACCAGGACCTATCCGTTAGTCATCCAAGCGAGTTATAATAATTAAACTTATGCTACAGTTATTGTTTGGAAATAAGCACAAAGCTACACAATAGGCTATCTGTACTCTGCCCACCACGAGTATCGAAACCCGGTTTTTAGTGTTGTAAGTCCAGATATACCGGTGAGCCACTGGGGAATGCTACAGTCTTTAAAACTTGCATTACTTTATTTTCTCTCTTACTGCTGTAAACTAGATTTAAAAATTGAGATTTAATAATATTTAAATTTTTAATTGAAAAATTAGACTGTTTTGTTTAACATGATTCCGTTTTACGAATTTTAACAATTTTATTTTCAATTTGTT
>NW_027467782.1:22742703-22843215 GCF_004210375.1 Tachypleus tridentatus | reverse complement strand
GTCGATATTAGATGCTAAAGAAATGTATGTTCACGTGGGTGCCATGCAGTTCTTTTCGGGAGTTATTAAACATGATAAAGCACTAAGACTCTGAATTGAGTGTACCCACAAAATATTATTTTTATAATAACCAATTCAATACAGTCTTTACAGGTAATTAGGATTACAAGCATCAAAATTAATAGACTGAAGCCTAAAAAACAATTTGAGGCGCTGAGAAACGGTAATATGTTTTCTTTATTCCGGATTTATGAAACTTTCTTAATTAATAGAAAAAAGAAGAATATTACTTTTCGATATGTGCACAACTAGGTTATGGAAAATTCCTTATTAAAATCTAAACAATTTTTATGAAGTGAAAATTCGCAAACCTGTGAAACCAATTATTTCAGACCTGCAGGAAACTAAGAAGCGTAACAAAGGTGAATTTTTACCTGATATATTAGTATGTAAGACGTCAGAGCAAAGCTAAAAACGAGGAAGAGAGAGTGTCCGCACATGTTGATGTATTGACACGTCGAAGTATGGAATTGTAGACATCCAGAGGAGTTCGGTCGGTCGATGACGTAACTGGGAAGACATAGGAGGGCAAGAAGAACATCGATTATGAGTTAGTGATGTGATACTCACATACAGACATTACAACATTACACGAGTGTGTGCGTGTATTTTAATGTGTTTTGACTTGAAAAAAGTATGGTTATAATATACATGTATATATTTATAAATCCACACACACACACACACACACGTATATCGATTACTTGAAGAAATGCACACTGAAAAAATTACTATGTAAAACAAACCGGAGTATACTCAGAGAAAACCTACTTTCTCGAATATGGAGGCCTACAGAAATATTCCAAAGAGAAAAACATGTACATAGAGGCTCAGCTTTGACACTGTAAGTCAATTGGCTAAAACAATGGGTTTTCTGTATGCGTAATTGCGAGCACAGATTGACAGTTTTATTGTATATACTAAGTTCATCTAGTTTAACTACAATGATAAGTTTACATCATAACACGAGCATCTTTTTGTGAAATACAAATGTTCAACTGCCCGCTCTTGTCCTTCCTGCGGACATTCCTGTACATGGATCAGGTGCCGAACAATATAGTTTACCCGTGTTGTAACCGTTTCATAATAAGCTACACCCACTTTCCAGTTTTAAAATAAAGTCCATTATGTATCAGCACGTGCTTTGCTTATCACTCTATGATCTGCCAAACGTGAATACAGTGTATTGCTTAAGATAATGCCGGCATTGACATCTTAAGACTACGAGTTATTAACAAATCTTAAAATCGAGGCTTAATGCGCCCTGACGATATTTCTTAAATATTAAACAAAATTAAAAAGGGGTTTATATATCGAGCATAAATAGTAGAACAAAGACAAATTTTGAAAGAAATGTTTTCCTTATTTACAGTATACAGTTAGGTACTTATATACACAAATATGAAAAACTATTATATAAATATATAAACAGACAATTTAACTCATTTAAAAGAGAAAGCTCTTAATGCTACATATCAAATCATAAGGCCTGACATGGCCAGCGGTTAGTGTGCTCGACCCGCGCTCCGAGGGTCGTTGGTTCGAGTCCAAGTCACACCAAAAATGCTCGCCCTTCCAGCCGTAAAGGCGTTATAATGTAATGGTCAATCCCACTATTTGTTGGTAAAAGTGTAGCCCAAAAGTTGGTAGTGATTACTAGGTTGCCTTCCGTCTAGTCTTACACTGCTAAATTAAGGAGGGTTAGCGCTGGCAGCCCTCGTATAGCTTTGGCGAAATTCATATAAAATATCATAAGGAATAAACAAGCATATAAAAAAATCTTTAAAAATAAGTTTTGTTTGAATATTTAAATTTTTTAAAAGGGAAAACATAATAATGAAAAACTGATCAAGGGTTATTTAAGCTAGTTATCTATAGTTTAGAACTGACAGGCTAGAGGAAAAGAATCCAGAATGTAGGGAAGAAGGTGATAAAGTACGATAACATATTTGACCATAAGAAGCTCACTGTTCATATTAATTGAAGACCATATGATTGTTAAATACATAATTACAAAACTTATAACTTTCACGACATAAAATATTGTTTATCTAATTGAATGTGTAACATGTAGTATCCAGTATGTGTGATACACTAGCACATCTGTAATAAAGCATTGTTTTTGGTTATCTTTATCACAGAATTTATCTATAAAGAGCATAAACTTGGAGGCTTAGCAACACTTGCAATTGAAAGTATTACTAACACGTGGTTGGAATTTAAGTTAAATTTAGCACAGACGAATGGAGATTTTAAATTAGGATGGTCAACTGATTAATAAATTGGCGAATTCTTAATTTTGGAGGTATTGAGGATGGTAATATATATAATATAGTTTGTTAGCTCCAGGTGATTTAGGTATTTAATGACTGCAAATATATCTTTCAAAAGTAACTTTTGTATATATGACCTGTGTCACTTCCAAATGGAGTTTATTTTCCATTATTATACATTCTTATCGGAGAGGCAGTGGGTGACTTTTGCCACTGAAGTGTATTGGTTTAAATTTGTTTGTGTCTGATAGGATGTTCTTCATTTCGTGAATGTATTCATTTGTGTTCATTATGACTATAGCATTTCGTTTACCTGTTTTTAGACTTTTAATGTTTTTTGTCTTGTTTTAGGTTTTAATCGAATTAGTGTGTCTTTTCCTAAGGTTGTTTTTTATTTTTCTGTTTTAGTCAAAAGTTTAAGACCATACCAAAAAGCAGTTCTAAACAGGGTAGGAAATGCCCAACAAGAGGTTTCAGCAGTGAGTTGCACGGCAATCATTGCTAATAACTGCAAACATTCGCTTTGACATGGTCAATATAAGTGTTTTCCGAAGGCTGGCTTGAATGTTATTCCAAGTGGTGAAGGTGGTTTTACGATAATCATGCATTCTTTGGAATTGACATCCATTTCTATAGACTTACCTTGTCATCTACCCACAAACATTTTCAATGTGGTTCAGATTGGGTGAACACGCTGGATGGTCCAAAAGAATCAGGGTTATTCGCCATGGAAAAGTCCTATGTCCTGCAGGCGTTGTGGATTGCAGTGTTGTCCTGCTGAAATATTCAGCCATTTCTAGTCAATATGGATGCTCTCTCCAACACGCCAATGTAGCCAGCTGCTGTTTGAGGCCCCTCTATAACCTGAAGCTCCATTGTTCCATGGAAGAAAAGCGCCATAGATCATGATGGTGCCTTCTCCACTGTGTCGTGTAGAAAATGTCTCCGGTGAGATATCCTTATCGTGCCAGTAATGTTGGAAGCCATCTGGACCATCCAGATTAAATTTTTTCCACTTTTCTACGTCCCATGTTTGGTGCTTCTCAGAAACGTTTAACCGAGCTGTTTCGTGGTGTGGAAGGAGGCGTGGCCTTTGAAGACGTTTACGGATTTTAAAGCCTTTCTCTCGCAGATGCTGTCTTATTGTTCTTGAATTGCATTCTGCGTCCGTAAGGGCCTTAATCTGGTTCAACAATCGACAACCCGTTGAATCTTCCTCCTCAACGCCGGCGAAATTTTCTTGGGCTGGCCACTTGTAATTATTGTTCCATATCCCTCAGGGTCTTTTTAAGAAATTTGCAATAGCAGTTTTACTACGCCCAATCTCACCAGTGATGGCACGTTGAGAAAGACCTTGCTTTTGCAGCTCGACATTTCTGCCACGTTCAAACTCTGTCACCTTTTTAGCCTTTGCCATGTTTTTACCCAACGTAACACAGGAAATGTCAGCGGGAGATGTTGACAACGCTAATGCTTGAATACAAATGACTAAATTTCGTGATGTGTTTACCAAAATACGCTTCGTTTCAGTATGGTCTTAAACTTTCGACCAGCTAGAAGTTAGGCTAATTTCATAGTGTTCACATTTTCTTTACTAAATGCTAAAAAGTTGTTTATTTTTATTTTCCCTCTTCTCACTGCCATCTTTCGAAGCTCTACTCAAATAAGTGGTTGAGTATAACAACGCAAAGTGCAATTTTTTTCTTTATGTTCATTGGCCTTAAAGTTTTAGCCAGCAGCGTATCTTCATATATTGTAAGGACTTCGTAGATGATATATATTGAATGATTTTATCTGACGGTTGGTCCATAAATTACTGAATAACTTCAAATGTTTATCTAATCATTATATAGGTGTTTTTTTTTCACCTATTTTTACTAAAATGTAGCGAAAAACGGAATTTTTTACGAAGCCCCTTCCAAATTCCCTATATAACTTTATACACTAACTTGTATGACAGCTAATTTAATCTGGGTAGTCCACACGCATTGTGTTATTTATAAATATCAAAGGTTATTATACTCTCAGGTGAATTTGACCCTCAGGTAAAAATTGTTCAAATTGCAAGATGGACGACACTGATATGTATATGCGTCTAAATTATTACACCTTCAAGAAGTTAGACTATGTATATAAATATGTGTTATATATAAACGAAACATACTTGAGTTCTAGATCAAAACTAGACAATAGTAACCCAAAAGTAGAAAATAATTTCTAATTGAAACATCAAACATTATTAATATATATTCTTACGTTTCAGATAACATTACACAAAGCTAAATGTATAAAGTTATCTTGATATAAAACCATTGTCAGAGTTAATGTGTAGTAGACATAAAGTTTGTTTTAGTTGCAAAGTATATTGTGTAATAATATACAATATATATATGTTTGTGTGATACTTCACAAACTTTTACTCACATCTGTTTGAAGATGTATAAGACTGGTATATCAAGGTCAAAATGATGTTGGGATAAGCAGTTTAGTTTTCAAAGGTTTTATATAGTTTCTAAAATAAAGGAGCTTAGATTACTTGCCTATTATGCTTGATTTATGATAACCTACTCGAACATCTATATATGGCAGGTACTATTATATCGAAGTGTGTGTCGGTATTTTTTAACTTAAGTTTTCTTAAACAGCATATTAGTATATCTTGAAGTTTCATTCACAAATGTTCCATTAAGCTTGTTAAATATGTGATTTTACACCAGGTTATGACAAAACACGAGTTTTTCCATAGAAGATAAAAGTGTGTTAGAAACTAATACTCATGGGATGTAATTTAACCATAAAACAATACGTCTGGTATTTTTTTTTTTTTACACATTAACAAAATTTCGTAAATAGTATCATAGCGTATTTTGGAGCTTTCTGAACAAATCTTTCAAACAGTTACGAAGTTTGTGACGTATGCATGTGAAATTGTTTTTGCAAAGAGTGATGCCAACATGGTGTTCCCAAATGAAATGTTTATGCAAAAAAATCTTTCTTTTGTCTTTGATTAACAATAAAGTTATTGATACTGAGAAATCACAATTAGTCATTGTAAATTATTTGACATATTTATGTAATATATAACAATAATTTTTCTAAACGTAGGATAATTAAGATAATCATGTTATCTGACATATTCCAATAGAATCGATCTTTCATTTTGTTCTAGTTTCTGCAACGCGTCCCTGATGGTGCGTCCTCTGTTGACAACAATTAGAAGTACGACCTCGCCATCTTTGATGTTTCTCCTTCAATTCTCATCCCCTGTGGCAGCCTGTTAACGTTAGGCGATATCCTATTGCCACGATAATTCCGGGTTTACTACTAGTAACGTATTGTAAAACATATTGATAGAAATGTAGAAATATATTGTAATGAACGTTATTGAAGAAGACATGTAAAAGTGTGAGAGGCGTTTTTAAAATTAAAATCATAACAGAAGTAAATAGTTGTACTATATTTGACAACCTTTTCATTCTAATCAATCTTCTTTTAGCAACATTGTGTCTAGCCACTGTACATTTAGTGTTTGGTGAATATCATTGTAAAAACTAAAATTATTGGTCCAGAGTTTATATACGATATTTCCTAATTTACATACCTTGTTTATACGGCGTAAGTTTAACCAGATACTTCTATGAATTGATAATTGAACGAATGTTTAGTTTTACTTTCTTAAGAGGCACACTGGAGTTAATTTTAAATGTTTTATTGTAACTGATTGTGGAGTAGTAGGTTGGTGACCGATTTTATACTTTTTCACATAAACAAATCTGCTTTCACAACACTTCAATGTATATTTAACTGAGTATTCTTAGAAGTAATACATAGGTAATGTTCAACAAAACAAATATACTGATTTGTAAAGCATATTATTACAAATCTTGTTATGTAAGTAGTGTATGTGTGACAAGATTGTTTTAATCTTGTTGTGTACGTAGTATATGTGTGTAGGTGCATCGAGATTATTATTGTTTTCGTGTTGTTTGTGTAAGTCCTATTCATAAAGCTAGTATTTGCATCACAATCTCATAATATGGTATAGTTTCAGTTTGGTGTGAAGTAAGGAAACCCCAATAGTGGTATCATATCTTTCTTATCTATAATACCATTTTCCAGCCCATAAGGTATTTTATTATGTATCTTATCAGCCTTAATTGAACCCACACAATAAGGTTGTTTTCACAGAAGCATCACTTATATCTACATTTAGAACAACAATGTTGATTTGATTAGGAAGATCTGGAAATTTGCATTCAATAACCCAACAAGTTGATTTTTCTCTACAGGAGGAAAGTGATCGAGGTTTTGCATTAAGATTGCCCAGAGTATCAGAATTACGGAATTTGATTTTGTGTTCATCTACAATATTTTCAAATTTACGAGAGCCAGAGTCAAAGAGAATGTCTTTCAGTAGAATACTCAATGGTTAAGATGCTTTAGGTGCATCTCAGATGTAATAGGGCTTGAAGGTATTAACATGACACAGCTAGATAGCCTTCTTATGCCTCACTGAGTTTGCAAACAACCTCACAGCAAACATGGTACCTATCTTTGAATGAATGTCCCATGGTGGATAACGTAACTAAGACCATGTCACCATGACAGAACTTATACTCTTTAGTTTTATGGTTGTAAATGTTTTTCATTTTAGCTTCTGATTACTTCAATTTCTTCCGAGCCAATTCAGAACACCTAACAGACTGAAAACACATTCCAGTAGGTGTATTTCCTTTGAGTCATCCTCCCACCATTGTTCCTTCAGGACCTTCAAAGCACCATGCACTTAACGGCTAAATACCAACTCAAATAAGCTAAACCATAATTATTACCGAAATGGATCAAACAGCAAATAATAAATTAGCTCCTTCATTCAAATCTGTCTCATTATCGAGACTGTATCGCAGGTTGTCATGGTAGAATGAAATTTCTCAAGAGCACCCCTGTAATCCGGGATGGTATTCACTAGATTTGATCTGTTTAGCATCAAGCAGGTAAACAGCCTGTTGAAACAACCCAAAGTTTAATATCTGATCAGACTTAATTTCTTTAGGCGAGACATAAAAGTAAAGAAATTAATCAAAGCAGTGGAAATGTTTGTCTTAAATATTTATAAGGATAGCTTCAGAAAATTGTGTGGATGCACACATGATAGTCAACAAATGCTTGTTCCATCACGAAGTTTCTTAAATATTCAACACAATCAATAACACATCTGTAGGGTGCTTTGAAAGTTTGAATAGGTTTCACATGAGCAATAGCAACCTTTTAGTCAGAAAACGTAACTATTTGACGGGTATGACAAGTTTTAAAAAACAGAGAAACAACTTGCTTAACTTGTGGCCAAAAGAAATCTCATAATTTTGTCACATGTCTTGTTAAAACCTAAATAACCTTCCATGGTGAGTTCACAAGCAGCTTTAAATATTTCAGAATGACTTGCTTTAAAAAACAACGATTTCACAAAGTACAGAACAGTCGTCTCTATGTGGCACATTTGGTGGTCTCCATTTTCTCTTGGACACACCATTTAAAACTATCTTGAGCATATCTTTTCTAAATCAACAATATTGGATGATTTGGTGAAACAACGCCCATTTGTATATGCAAAAGCACTCTGTGTTGCCTCCCTGTCTTTTTGGACATAACATGAGGAGGTTGTTTTACACAACTGGCAGACAGACCTTGATGAATTTCATGAAATTTTATTCTAATTGTCATAAGGTGAGCTGGATTGTTAGAAGACTCCCCAACTTTAGTTTGTTGAACAGATATAGGTTTTTTTGCTGCAATGTCGGGAACACTTATTTATAAAACAATGATTTTATGTGTTCATGTAATAATCAAAATGAGCACCTGCTTCTTGTAGTGTTTCAACTTTATTTTCATACACGAAAGGTTTGTATAGCATTTAAGTTCCTGCATTAGAAATAACTTGGTTTGTCGAAACTGTTGCTAATGTGTATAGCATTACATCATCAACCAAAATAAACCTCATTTTCTTGGGCACATTCCATATAATTCATATGGGTTGAGAATAGTTGCTTTAACATTATTATATGTACAACCTGCCAAAGACAATGCATCATAACCTTTTTGTGCTTCACCACTTAAAATACTTTTCAATAATATTGACCATTTTTCAGAGGGCCATTCCATGTATTGGGCACTTTTTTTCAAAATGTTGGATATATCTATAGAAATCATTTTCATCAATTGGTGATATTTTGTACTAAATAGATATATTAAGGTTGTCATTTTGCCTTGGTTGATGGTAGTGAGTACAATTTCCATTTCTTTCTTGACATCCATATGGGCTTCTTTGACCTCGAGACATTGATTGTCTTTTTCAGCTTTGAGGTTTAGCTTGATTTCTATCCTATATTAAATATCGAGCTTAGGCAAAGTTATCTTTACTCACTCTATTGTGTCTCCACAAGCCAATCAGAGTATCAAAGATACACAGTGGAGAAGGCAAAAACACTAACATTTTAGTAACACAATGCTTCAATTGTGAGAGACGCAAACACGTGTCGGATGCTTATAAGTAAAAGCATGATGTGTACACTGTGGTGAGAATTATCTGGCATTTCAGTGCATAGAAGAAAATATTTATATCCAATGTGAAGAAAATATTTATATCCAATGTTTTACATGTCCTTGGGTTGGGAGCACATTTATAAATATTCAATTTTAATCCTTATTTATATAATTGCACAAGATCCAAAATGTATATTTTTGAATTATTTGACCTCAGATACTCTAGATCATTAGAACAGCATAAACAGCTATATAAACGTATTGAACAATGTTATAGTACTTCCAATTCTAACGTGAATTTGCTAACAAGTGAAGGAATGGTGGTTGTTTGAAGTGTTTGTAAGAATGTATTATCAGAAGGAAGAGATTAGTAGTTTGTTTAATGTAGAAAGTAGATGTGTCCGAAAATCAAGTCGGACAGAGCTTCTGCTAGAAAACACCAAACTCTCACACCTATCTCTTGGCTTACTTTCCTACTACTTCCCTCATGGAACGTCTAACGACAACAGCAGACTACCCTCAAAAGCAACTCACCATTGGAACCCACTGAATCTACCCACTTACAGTACCAACCACATTTCATACACAACTAGAACAGTAACCATTGTAATTCCAATACTTGAATCAAAGTTGACTCTCCCTAATGAGAGCATCATCTACCACAAGATGAAAAACATACAAGACAGACAGTCTGGGTAGGCTAGCTGTTGCATTTTGGCTAATTCTTCCACTCCACAATTTATCCATATTAACTGAGAAATGCAGTGGCCAATAGAGCACACAAGCACTAACTCGATATACTTATATTTAAAGAACCTGATTCAGACACTAAGTTTTGCAAAATAAAGCACTTTTAATATACTTTCGAAAAGCTATATTACAATGCATTTTGACTACTTAGTTGTGTTTAGTTTAATCAAAGCTCTTTTAGTATAACCAACAAAACAAAGTCTTTACAATGTATCAACTCCACTGTCTTCGACTATGTTATCCAATGCCATGAGTAATTGTAGTAAGTTACTTAGAGAGTTTAGGTGAGAAACGTTTGGTAAACTCATCACTGGAGTGGTCACGACCATTATTCAGATTCAGAGGTTCACCTGGTGATGGCTGCAATGGTTTGAAACACCCAATTTCTTCTCGCTCTTTGGCCTCCAAACACAAGTTTTGCAGAACCTACTTTGAATTCATAAGAACTAACGTTTGAGCTTCAAACATCAGTTTTAATACAAACTCTTTCCAATATTACAATATTCCAAATAGTGTACACAACTGCCCTCAAGTAGATCTGACACTTAATTGGTTATTTTCCTTGATTGTTTCACAATCAAAAATCACTTGCTCGTTGTTTACAGATGAAGTCAGTTAGTTGGCAGCCTGCTTACTTGTATCCATACATATACTTCTGAAATGGATACTGCATCAAATTCGCGACTTTCCATTGTGATGCCAAGGAAGGATTTAGCATTTGCAGCAGTTTCTCCCATGCTGCAATGACGACAGTCTCTGTATAACAACCTTAGTTTCATCTTATGAATGAGACTTTCGTTACCCTTCTCAAGACCTTAAGAGCGTCACTTGCATAAATAGACGAGTAGAAACGTTTCTCAACATATCTCTCTTTTAAGGTAATTGCCATTTTATAATACTTTATACTTTTGTTAATATACATCACACTTCTCCTTACTGCATATAACTGCTCAATACACGAAGCATTTGAAATGCACAAATTTTTTCCTCCTTAAGATAATTTTATTCTTGGTAAATATTTACTGAGTAAACTTCTCCATTTCTATCATTCTGTTTAGACATCTTGGGACATTTACAATACTTTCCCTAATATTCTGCATTTTAGTCAGTCAATCTTCAACTGGGTAACAAGTTACTGCTTTTACTCCTTTATTCTTTAACTATCCTCATAATTAAATTGAACTTTAAAATATATGACACACACATCAATCATTTCTAATAAACTTTAAACATGAATCATATGTACTTTGCTCGTGTTTGTATCTAATAAACATTAACACACTACAATAACAATTACAGACCACAATTATATGCTTGATTCTCATTAAACTATATAATTATATAAACACTTGATATGACAAGCAAAAACTTAACATTATCTCATAATTATGTTAATATCATCTAGCTATTACATCAAATTGAAGACAATCATTTACAGTCAAGTGATTCCTTTCTTCCTGTCTTCTAGACACTGTTCTTTTGTTATGTTCTCATCTTCAGAATTCGTGTTGAAAGAACAAAACACCGACTCACTGTTTCTGATCCATTTGTATAATGCACAAGCCTTTATCTTATCACAATGTTCAAGTGGTTGAATACGATAATCACATCACATGATTATTGCAGGTCAATTGTCTCTATACTAAATAACTGAAGTTTAACGTCTACACATGCAAAATCAGTCAAGTGATGAGCCTCACCTCCAAACTCTTCGACAGATTTTGGTGTATGTCTCACTCGTATCCCTACAGATGACAACTAACCCGGAAAGTCCTACTGTCTTGTTACTCATTCCAAATTCCTGCTCTCTTAGCGTTTGTTTCTTAAATCTATGGTCATCTTCAATTAACTAATTCTCATTCTAATCGTCTTTGAATTCTCGAACAACTTTTTACATCTTGCTTCTCGAACATTTTTGTTGGTGGTGTTAGTGACAGTGATTTTTAATCCTATTAATTTTCCCTCATAATTTTGATTTGTAATATTCACTTTATAATTAGCTGACCTCATCAATTGGTTAAATAACTTCAAATTTTGTCAGTCTCTAACAAATCAATCTTCGTCCTAATTAGATGGGTCACCGTCAAGTAAAGCAACCACTTCAGTGGCCTCTGAATAAGACAACCTTCTATTATTGCCTAGCCCTGTTTTGGTTTTCATTTTGAATTTACATAACCCATCTAACTTCCAAAATTGCATTAAAGCCAATTCCTCATGTACTGTGTATAACACTATACTTACTAGTATTCCTACCAAGCATAATGTTATATTCACTGAACCAGTCCGTTTCCACTCATCTATCCTAATTTATTCTGTAGATAAACAGTTTACACACTGTTGAAGTTCTTTCATACAAGGTAAATCTCGAATATTCTCTGATATGCCTGTTAGTTCTTTAATGTCTAAGCCTACATTTATAATCCGAATGAGATAGCATAATTCCTTTACCATGAATGCAACGACTTTTAGCCAATCTAAATATCCACTAATCCTTAATTTAACTTCTTCAATCTGGTAGTCAAATTTGTGTATGTTGACTTACGGCATACCACTGATAAGGTTAATTCATCCTTTACATTAAACAAAGTTCCTGGGATAAATGGCTTAAAGATAAATACCCCATTTATTTACACAGCTCTGTTATTCTATCCTGCAAACATTACATAGTTACACAAAGGGTACTGAAAAGATTCCTGAATTAAGTTCACTTACTCTAATAGGATTTTCTATACATCAGTTGTAAGACTTGTAATAAATTACAATATTTTATTAGTAATGTTAAAATACTGATATAAAAATTAAGTTAATGGGTTTAATAAAAATTTGTATATCAAATTATAAAACTATTCTGAAATAAATACAAAAATGTAATAAAGAAAAACTATTAGTAAATTTTTCCTGCTATTTATTCTGAAAACTTTAATTAAAAATAAAAGTAGTTTAAGAACTTGGCACTACTTTATACAGATGAACACTTTGAGCCTCATATGAAAGCATGACAGTTACAGTAAACTTAGTATACATGCCATTCACCAATGAAGAAAGACTAAGAATACATCATCAGTTGTCTAGAAAATCCGCTAATAATTCAGAAGACTCGTCTGAAACTGCACTGAATTCTTTGCAATCTTCCACTAAAGCCTGCACCATCCAATATTAAGCCTGATAATACTATCCCATGGAAGTCTCCACCACTTGTAGGAATGCTGAAAACCCCCCAGCTATCATTACTGAAGGCATTCCAGCCACTTGTCAGCCTGATATTGCACGAAAAATACTTAAAAACTTCCAGAATATTGAATAATCTGAAGTCGGAAGAATCCCGAAAGGGGAATAGTAGTTAAGTCCTCTCAGTGATGTCGAGGAAACCCACTTGTAGAGAAATATATATGAAAAACGCCTCATTTGGGTTGAGATTTTTTTTTTACGTAGAGAGGAGTGAACAACGTTTCGACCTTCTTCGGTCATGACAATGACCCAAACGAGCCGTTTTTACCTATATAGTTAAGTGCTTTCATTCAAGGCATTCTGCTAAACTACTATGGATGAAATCAAACTCAAACTTGCTGCTTCCAACATCTGCCCTCTCTATACTGACAGAATCAAATCTTTCAAGACTGGACTACCAGTCCCACTCGTGAAACTTGCTCTTCAAGACCAAACCATAGCCAACAACCTTGTTGCCAATGGAATAACCCTATGGTTAGCCAAATATTCCATCTTCGCAGAATAATGCCATTTTTTAGGCGTTTTAATTGTCGATGCTTTGGCCATACTCACGCTGCCCGTAAAGCCTCTCCATGATGTGTTCATTACGGAGGTCTACACCATGTCAGTAACTGCCAGAGGCCATGTCAAGAAACCACATGCAGCAACTACAATGGTGAACATGCAGCATCCTACGCTGGTTATCCAAAATATCAAAAAATGCTTAGACATAAAAATCTGAAGCTTGGCAAACCAATCCCCTCTGTTGGACATCTGTTAAAGTCCAATCCACATTAAATAGCATTATCATCTGGTGCAACACCTGGAGGGTCGCGCTTAATGCCATTGAAACACAAGCTATAATATTCAAATGCAAAATCTCGAGGAAAAACAAAATCTATCTCTAAGGTTAAACTTAATATGATGGACACTAAACTTAAATTTTCTTCAACTATAAAATTCCTTGGCATTACGTTCAACAAGAAGCTAACTTGGACTGATCACTTTAAAACCATTCTCTCAAAAGTCTATAAACGAATCTACTACCTCAGAAGAATCAGTAGTATCGTCAAAGGATGTAGAACAAAAACGATTCTCACCATATACAGAATTTACATTCGGCCGATCATTGAATACGGCAACATGATCACTGCAAAAGCACCCCTCTTCCATCTTTAGAAATTACAACAGGCCCAGAATCTTGACATATAACTAGCATATCGACTCCCCAGGTACACACCGATTGATTAATTTGATAAAGCAAGTACCACCCTACCTCTCAAGAAAAGACTTACCGTATTTTCTGGTTAATAAGCCGAGGCCAATTTTCAGCTCTGAAAATGAGGGTTCTTGGTTATTACCGCCCAATAAGCCAAAGCCATTTTTAAGAAGTGACAAGTTTCTTCAAAATGATTTCTTAGTCTCGTTTCAGCGTCAGCATGCATGTTGCGTGTGATCATTGTCGTTCTGTAGTAAAGCAGAACGTGTCGTATTGAGACAGAGATGGAATCAATATGTCATTCGTTATTGGCTCCACTCACTGTAATTAGGTAACCAATGAAATTCTAGAAACAACGTTTCACTGTAGTCTTAACGTGCTTTGCTGATGGGACAAAATTACCGCCTATGGTAATTTTCAAAAGAAAAACATTTCCTAAGAAGAAGAAATTTCCGAAAGGAGTGATCGGCCAATAAGCCGATCCCCAAAAATCAGGTCCAAAATTTAGGGCCAGAAATTCGGCTTATTAGGCGAAAAATACGGTACCTATCTAGCAGCTAGATACTACAGAAAAGCAAACAACCAAACACAATTAACAAGACAATTTCCACAACAAGCAGCCACCCCACGATCTTGACAGTGATACCTCTCACCATACAATTACATACAAGCCCTGAATGTAAACTCGAATGACTAATCATGTATGCCTTCTTACTTCCAGCGTTGGGGACTAGTGGGGTTGTTTTCTTTCGTCTTGTGAAAGTGGTTTTTCTCGGGGTACTCCCGTTCCCCCACATCAAAATACTTTGATTTATAGGTCCATGCCCTGAAATGAGCTAGTTAGGATGCATCTTAAATCATCAAATTCTAGTATCAAAATTTCGGTTAATTTAGATTATGAGTTTTAACCAGGCTGACGTACTGTTTGCATCTCTCTACTCGTCTCATTTCATCTTTTTACGACTACATTTACGTCTAAGAAACCTTCAAGCAGATGAATGAGTTGCTGAGTCTCTCGTCTCAGTCTTTGATCTCTTACAGACTCGGGAGGCCTCCTCCGCAGCTCTTTCCGACGCTCCTTAAACAGTCACACAAGTATGTTAATTTCGGGGTCATCTGTAATCACCATTTCAGATAAACAAATATCTTGCCACTCAAGTTCACTTCACTAATCACGTACTTCGTAAAATTTATCTCGTCGCTTGTGGGGTGAAGAGAAACAGTAGCTTCTGACCACCCCTGGTTATTTTTCGTTCCCTTTGGTGAACAACATTATAAATTAACCTAAATTCCTATCCAGTGTTTCCTTCCTACTAATGTCAAAAGAATGGTGAGTGAACAGCGTGTTAGATGGTCACACAGACGAGCTCAGTCGACGAGTCACAGACGAGACCGCTACTAGCTAACGTCTATAGTAGTCGATTTAGTAAACGCTCTTTATATTCCAAAGTACTTCAGTCCTTTTCAGGGCTACTTACTGCTTTCTTGATTTATACAAGCCTCTTATTAAAAGCTATACCGCAGGTGCTTTTTCCCCCCTTACTGAGTCTACCACTAAGCTGAACTCCCACCCTGGGAGTCTCACTGAAAAACCGTACAGCCATGAAAAAGAAGAAAGTAACACTGACTACACGCTCACAGGGCCCGTCCCTAACCAACACCGAGCGCTTGAAATTGTTAGCCGCCGCTAGCGTGGCACTCTCAACCAACGAGGGCCCTAACACATGAAGTGATTCTATTTCTACTCTCACTGCCACTTCATCTTGCTCTGCCAAGACCAACAAGAGCCCCAAAACATGTCCCACGGAAAATTCTAAGTCTACCAATACTTTCACTAACTCCACTACCATCAAGATTCCACCTGCAATTATCATAGAGGGTATCCCCGCGACCGTTAGACAACCCCAAATTGCCTCAACTTCGACGACTCTTCCCAAGCGTCAAGTTCAACAACATGCGCCACCTACCTCGCGGTGGAATCTTAGACACGAGTCACGACGACGTTGTCAACGAGTGATAGTGAACGCTACTAGCTTTCGTTAGTGCAGTTAATTTTGTGAAGGTTCTATACAATCCGAATTTCCTCAGTCCTTTTCAGGGCTACATATTGCTTTTTCGATCCTACTAGACTCTCAATTAAAGCTCTACCACAGGTGTTATTTTTCCTACCAAGTCTTCCACCAAGCTAAACTCCCACTCTGGGGGTCTCACAGGAAAAACGAACGGCCATGAAGAAGAAGATACCCAGGCCGACCACCCGCTCGCAGGGCCCGTCCCTTACCAACGCCGAGCGCCTGAAATTACAAGCTACCGCAAGCACGGCTCTTTCTACCGATGATGACCCGAACACTTCTAGCGATTCTCTGTCCACCCTCACTGCGACTTCAACTAGCTCGGTCAAAACCAGCAAGTGCCCAGAATCACGCCCCATGGTTAACTCAAAAGCTACCAACTCTTCCTCTAACTCCGCTACTACTAAAATGCCATCTGCAATTATTGCAGAGGGTATCCCCACGACAGTAAGACAACTACAAATAGCTGCTGAACTTAAACGACTATTCCCAAGCGTCAAGTTCAACAACGTTCGCCGATTACCCCGTGGTGGAATACTTATCAAAACCGAATGTCCTAAAGACTACGCCATTCTTCTCAAAGCATGGCCAACGGATGCTTTCGGTGGTATCCCCTTAACTCAACGGGTACCTTCAGACTCCCCCAGAAAAACCATCGTCATCCGAGGTATACCTCTCGATACCTTGGACCAAGAAATTGACGAGGAATTAATACTACGTGAAGTTAAATTTTCTAACTTCTCTAGAATAAGATCAGCGAAACGCAGCAAGTCACGCCTCTTATCAAAATCAATGTCACTGACAACACCCAGGCCACCTCCTTCCTGAAAAACGGAGTCATTCTGTGGTTCCGTCGTTTTCGATTCGAGGAGCCTAACTTCCCTGATAATAATATCTTGCAGTGTTTTAACTGTCAGCGTTTTGGACACACGAAAAACGCTTGTACCGCCAAAACACGCTGCGTTCGATGCTCAGGCGATCATACCATCAGCAACTGCCCAAAAGAAAGGAACAACACCACGTGTAGTAACTGTGGAGGTCCACACGCGGCATGTTTCCGAGGCTGCCCCAAATTCCAGTTTGTTGCCGCTATCAAGGCAAAATTCTCGAAGACTCCACGTGTGCAAACCGCACCAGTACCTATCGGCAAGTTCCCAACTCTACCTCAACAAACCACCTTTGTCAATCAACCATCTACTAGCAAACAACAACAAACCCGCAGTTATGCTGACACAGTAAAACAAACACCACAACCACGATACAGGGAACAAGAGCCAACTGAAGTACAACTTGCCATTCAGCCAGTCATTAAGCCTTCACAAGTCATCGCATTCATCGTTAAAGTTCTGGTTGCTGCTGCTAACGAAAATCTCGATCGTGACCAGTTCCTCTTAGCGGCATGTAAAGCAGCTCAAGACTATTTGATGATCCGAGGTTTATCACCCGATATCCCCGACCAACACATCACCGATGGACTCTCCGAAGCCTCCGAATAGGTAAGCCCAAAAATTTCCTCACCTTCTTACATATTAATATTCAAGGTGGACTTAATTACAAAAATACGAACTTTTAGATTTAGCTATTAACTTAGATGCTTCTATTATTGCAATTAATGAAACTTTACTCACCAATAACAACTATTTCCGACTCCCCCATTACAAGGTTATTTCTAAACCTAAAACCACTCACACCAGAGGTATTGCACTTTTACACAAACAGAACTTAAACATCACCTTGATCGACCACAACAAACCAACTTCCCATGAATATATACTTTGTAACATCAAATCACCATCACTACCCGACATAACCCTTTTGGCTATACAGGGTGAGCCAAAAGTAGGTGGACAGCATTTGGAATAGGTTTATGTATCGGTTATATTAATGCAATTGTATATTATAACTATGTTGCAACTATATTAGTTGTGTTATATAATTACAATTTTATAATTACATTTGTTTTAATTTAATCTGTTTTCTTTTTTTTTAGATTGTTAATAGAACCCATAATGTCAAATACTTTAAATACAGATAAAAGAATATGGGTGTTAAAAGAATATTGGAAATCTCAAAATACTGAAACCGTAAGGAGAAAGTGGGTTGAAACATTTGATACTCCAGCTCCAAAAAGACAAACCATTTACCGTATCCGTGACAAATTCAACGCCACTGGCTCAATCCTTAATGCTGCTAAAACTGGTCGACCAAAAACAGCCTGTACAGAGAATAATAAGCAACGTATTGCCGATGCATTTGTTCAAAGTCCAAACAAGTCCACCAGAAGAGCTTCTATGGAATTGAACATACCACAAACCTCTATTAGGCGAATTATAACACAAATTGGGTTGAAACCCTATCGACCGCAACTAATTCATGGCTTATTGGAGGATGATCCAGACAGGCGACTGCAATTTAGTGAAATTATGCTGAACAAGATTGAAGAAAACCCAGGAATTTTAGATAACATTGTGTGGAGTGATGAAGCTTCTTTTCAATTATCCGGTCATGTCAATAGACATAATTGTGTTTACTGGTATAGTGAGAACATGCATTTAACATTAGAACAACAGCTAAATCAGCCTGGTGTCAATGTTTGGGGTGGTATTTCAAGTTCTGGTGTTTATGGACCTTTTTTTTTTGGACGGAACAATTACAGGAAATAAGTATCTCGAAATTCTAAGGAATCAAGTTGTTCCCCAGTTACAGCAACAGCCTAATTTACATGACTTTTATTTTCAACAAGATGGGGCCCCTCCACATTATTCCAAAGGAGTTCGTGAGTATCTTGATGAAACATTTCCATTGAAATAGATTGGTCAAAGAGGTCCAATCGATTGGCCGGCACGTTCACCGGACTTGACCCCCTATGGATTTTTTCTTTTGGGGAGTACTCAAGGAAAAAGTTTATAGTCAAAAACCACGTGTCGGTGACTTAAAAAATTACATAAGAGATGCATTTCAAGAAATTAATGCCCAGAGTGACTTGTGCAAAAATGGTTGTCGAAGCGTAAGAGAGACTTCAAAGCTGTGTAAATCAAGAAGGAAAACAATTTGAGCATTTGCGTTAATAAATAACATTTTATTTTCATTAATATAATTGTCTTATTACATATAGTTGTACGTATACGTGATCTCTAAATAAATGTTTTTTTACTGTCCACCTACTTTTGGCTCACCCTGTATATATCCCCAGTTCACCCCTTACATTACATTTCTGTTCTCCATTATTAACACATTTAATAATGTAGTTATACTCGGCGACCTTAACGCGTCGCATCCTACACTCCGCGGATACACTGTAAACACTTCTGGCAGAATTCTAGCCTACTTCATGCACACACACAACTTAAATGTAATCAATAACAACTCAACGACAGATACACATAATGGAACACAAAGTCTAATTGATCTGGCGATCGCTACCCCATCAATCACACACCTAGTACATAACTTCAAGGTACACGATAACATCGGAGGAGATCATAACCCCTTATCCTTCCAATTAAGTAACCCCATCTGGAATAATTCCATCAGAACTACATTCACTAAAACCCCTAATAACTCCTTTAACTTTTCTAAGATTAACTGGCTGTCCTTTAACCACATCTTAGACACTCCTCCCCGAACACTTAAAACTTGCAAACACTATAGACGACATAGAACGCTATTATCAAAAATTTCCACTTCCATATCAAAAACTATTCAGCAAGTAGTCCCAACCAAACCTACACAGAACACACCTAATACCTGGAAACTAACCCCCAAAATTCACTCTCTGATCATTACAAGAAGAAAGCTTCGCCGCGAATTATCGCTACACACAATCCATTACTTAAACCACAAATTAACCAAGACAAAAACAATATAGAACGTCTCATAAGATTACAACAAAAAGAAAACTGGAACAACTTTTGTATTAAACTTGCTAGCCTCAAACCTAACCCAGCCTCCTTTTGGAAAACTTTTAACAAACACTAGTCTAAAGTAAACTATTATCACAGACAATAGCAAACTTTTTCTCAGTCAACTTCCCAATTGACCTTACTCATATTCGCACCACTAATAATATTACAACCCCAATCTCTACAGTAGAGATCAAGAAACACATAAGTAAACTTAAAACAAAACCCCAGGAGAAGATTACATACCAAATATAATACTTAAAATTCATTTAACGAACTTCTTTTACACCTCACTAACCTTTTTAACCTCTCCTTTCTTTCTGGTTATTTACCAAATGCATAGAAATCAGCTGTTATTATCCTAATCCCCAAGAAAGGTTCTCACTCGCAACACCCTAGTGACTTCAGACCAATTTGTTTATTAAATTGTATCGGCAAACTACTGGAGAAAATTATCACAAACAAATTGCTTTGGAAATTAGAAAACGACAACATTCTGTCTAATATTCAGAACGCAGGCTGTAAAAAACAGACAAACTACAGATCACCTTGTGCGACTAATAGAAACAACTTTTACAGGGTTCAATAAACTCCAAGCTACACTAGCGGTATTCTTAAATATACAAAAAGCTTTTGACACAGTCAGGCGGTTTTAGGAAGTTTATCGGATGGATTGATAGATGACGGAGCTTTCATCGACTTCTTTCCTTTTCCATAACAAGCATCTCAAGTTACGTAAGTCCCAGTCTAAGTATTTTTTGGTCAAACTATTCTCGTCTCGTGTGTCTGTATTTTAACTCTTAAACCAAGAGTATTTTCTCAGAATAGATTTAAGCCCTTTTCAGGGCTTGTCTTAACGTCTCAACATCTCGGCAATGAGAACACGAGCCTCCGGACCGCCGCTTTCAGACAGTAGCCAACTAGAACTCCTCGAGTCTACAGTGGTAGACATGCCTTCCTCCGAAGGCGAATCGCCCAGTGTGTCATCTGACCTTGACACAAGCAGCTCTTCGGTCACTGGCCGGAATTCCCCAGGAGCTCTCCAGCCAAGTCTGACGGCAATGAACGCGGACAAAAGTTGAAAGGGTCTGACCTTGAAGCCTCCCAAACCGCTCACGCACAATCGAAGAAAACAGTTTTGCCACCGGCAATCATAGTGGAGGGAATCCCTGCGACTACCCGCCAGCCAGATATCGCGAAACACCTCCAAGCTCTTTTTCCCTCCGTGACGTTTATTGAGGTTCGCCGCCTTCCCGAGGTGGCTTAGTCATCAAAGTAAAGAACCGAAGGATTACGCGAAACTCCTGAAACCACGGCCTCCAGAAGCTTTCAATGGAGTCAAGTTAAATTTATATGCAAAAACGGCTCGATAGTGACATCAGCCAACAAGAAATTCAAGAGGAATTAGCCAGTCAAGGCATCAAAGTATCCAAAATTGAACGAATAAAATCGGCCAAGAACGGCCTCCCCACGCCGCTCGTTCGAATTACCATAAACGACATAGCTCTAGCCGATCAACTAATTGCTAAGGGCATAACCATGTGGTTTTTAAAACTCCGAGTTGAAAAGTCCAGGCAACCTGCTGTAGCTACAGTGCTACAGTGTTTCAATTGCCAGAAATTTGGTCATGCCAAAAACGCCTGCAAAGCTACTCCCAGATGCGTCAGATGCAGTGGATTACATACAGTAAAAGATTGCCAAAGAAACAGGGAAAACACATGCTGCGCTAACTGCTAAGGCCCTCACGCGGCTTCCTATCGTGGTTGCCCCAAATATTTCCAAGTCCTTGCTCTAAAACGAGGAAAATTCCTCAATTCCAGCTTGTCGGCAAATCTTAAGACGACTAACCCAACGACTAACATGGACCGTTTAAACACTGACCAGCAATACCGTCAAGCCAACAACCCAGAAGCAAGTCCAGCAGCCCCAGCCAGCTGCTACCTCAGCCCCTTCATCTCGCAAGCGGACCTACGCCGAGGCTACAGTCCGTAGTCGTGAAACTTCCAAGTCTAAGGAGATGCATAAACGACTCATTATAAGTATAGTAGGGTTTGTTGCTGAGACTATACGTAAAGCCTGGGGAGGTCAATACGAATCCGAGAAAGAAATGTTTAGAGGAATTGCAAATTCTATGCCCCACTATTTTGAGTTTCAACCGTTCAGCCCTGAGGAATTTGAAGAGATCATGCTTCATAATATCACAACGGACCAAATTGAGGTAAGTTCCTAAACATTTTGGCGGTTAACATTCAGGGCGACTTCAGACACAAAAAATATGAATTACTTAAATTATGCAAAAAAGAAAGCATCCATTTAATAATCATTAGTGAAACACTCTAAATGAGAATAGTAATTTCAGCCTACCAGGCTATCAATGTATCAATAAACCTAAAGTCCAGGTCGCAGAGGTATCGCCATACTCCACTTGACACAACTTAATGTATCATTTCCCGACTTCTGTATCGACACAACTAATGAGTACATTCTTGCCTCTATCTATCCTAATCAAAATAGCAATCCTTGGTATCTATATTTCCCCCTTCTTCCACCCCTAACACGAATTTACTCCTCCATGTAGTTAATAGCTTCCGGTACTCAATTATTATTGGCGACCTCAATTCCAAACATAGCAATTTTAACTGTAGGTCAATCAACCAAAATGGTCTAATTCTTAATAATTTTATTTCTCAGCATGATCTCATATTAGGCAACAATATCCCAACCCATACTCACCATGATGGGACCCAAGACATTCTGGACCTTGCATTATACACGACAAAAATATCCCCCTACATTCAAGATTTCACAGTCCACCATGATATCTGAAGTGATCACTACCCCATATCTGTTACTTTAAATGGTGCCTATCCTCAAACCCCAAACACTCAACCAAATCTTTTTTATTACTCGGCCGCGAATTGGAACTCTTTCTGGGAATTTCTTGACCGAAATTTACCTCCAGTCATTACTCAGGCAAACGACACAGAATCTATTGATGACTATCTACTTCACATCACTAACGCAACAACTGATGCTATACACAAAATAATTCCCAAACGTCGTATTATTAGTCATCCAAATTCTTGGAAACTAACTAGTGAAGTACATTTACTGATCACCAAAAGGCGCAAACTGAGACGTCAATTTATAACTTCCGAAACCCTATGATTAAAACCCAAATTAACCGGGTGACCAACCTCATCAAGCGCCGCATTAACGAACAAAGAGATCAAAACTGGTCCGAGTTTTGTGCATCTCTAGATAATTCTTATAAAGATCTGGCCACATTCTGGAGGAAGTTTAAAAGTAGTTGTAACGACACTTCAACCAATAGGATTCCCAATTTAAAACATAATAACAGCTCAGCAACCAATGACCTCGAGAAAGCCAACTTATTAGCTGATTACTATAAGCAGGTTTTCGCCACTCCTAACTTGCCGCACTTTAATCATACTCATCTGGGTAACATTCAAAATTTTATTCAAAATAATATAACAGCATTCAGTTCGCATTTCCCGTGCTGTCTTCCCCACAATAGCAATGTCTACTCTACTGCTCTTCAAAAACTAATCAAACCAATAACACCGGTTGAGATAAAATTAATAATTAAAACATTAAAAACAGTGCCCCAGGTGAGGATGGTATACGAAATATCATTCTCAAAAAAAGCATCACCTTCATTCTTAAGACATCTAACAGCCTTATTTAACCTCTCTTTTTATTCAGGCTACTATCTGCCTTCATGCAAATCAGCCATAATTAAAGTAATACCTAAAACAAACCCTGCATCCAGTAACCCCAAAGACTATAGACCCATCAGCTTAATTAACAACATTGGCAAATTGCTTGAAAAAATATTAGCCATTCGAATTACATGGTATTTGGAAAGTGAGGAGCTACTTTCTGAAATACAAAATGCTTCCCGGAAAAACAGACAGACAGCTGATCATTTGGTTCGGTTAACCGAATCAGTTACACAAGGATTTAATAGAAATCACACCACGGTCGGCTTATTTTTAGACGTGAAACAAGCCTTTGATTCAGTCTGGCACCAGGGGCTTAAATTCAAACTCCTCAAATTTGTCCTTCCGCCCACCCTAACGAGATGGACCAGCTTTCTCGACAATAGAACAGTTAAAGTTAGAATCAATAACACTATATCTCACACTGTTCGCCTCTCGGCAGGTGTTCCCCAAGGGTCAGTACCCAGCCCTCTGTTGTATATTCTCTATGTTAATGATATCCCCTTTCCTCAGCTCAAATATACTCATGCGTCGCAATATGCCGACGATATCGCGGTATGGAGCATGTCACGCGATCCCCTCCTCGCCGCCGCGAAAGTCCAATCCACAGTAGATAGCATTACCGCCTGGTGTAATACCTGGCGGGTTGCACTAAATGCCACTAAACACAGGCCATAATATTTAAACGCAAAATTGGGAGAAAAAACAAATCTATTTCCAAAGTTAAACTTAAAATTATGGACACCGAAATTAAATTTTCGTCTATTGTAAAATTCTTGGGCATTACATTTAATAGATGACTTACATGGACAAATCACTTTCAAACCATACTTTCTAAAGTCTATAAACGAATCAACTACCTCAGACGTATTGGTAGTATAGTCCAAGGATGTAGATCCAACACGATCCTCGCCATTTACAGAACATACATTCGACCGATAATTGAAGATGGTAGCATGATCACGGTAAACGCTCCCTCTTCCCATCGTAAGAAATTACAATGGGCCCAAAATCTTGCCATTCGTCTTGCGCTTCGCCTGCCCAGATACACCCCGTTAGCATACGTCAGTAAAGCGAGCTCCATCCCGCCTCTTAAGAAGAGACTCATTTATCTTGCAGCCAACTACTATAAAAAAGCAAATAACCGTACATCATTAACAAAACAAATTCCACGATTAGCAGCCACCCTACGCTCTTGGCAGCGATATCTCTCGCCTTATAATTACATATACGCCCTGAATGTAAACTCAAGTGTCTAACCATTCATGTTCTCTTTTTCATTTCCAGCATCAGGCACTGGTGAGGTTGAGTTTTTTTGGCGCCTCACCAGTGAAAGTGGGTTTTCTCGGGGTACTCCCGTTTCCCCCCACATCAAAATTCCTCTTACTTTGGGTTTATAGATCCCAGCCCTGAAAATAGGCCTCCCAGAACACATTTTAGTCAATTTAAAAGTTCAAGATGTATATTATAAAATCAGAAGATAAAACTAAGCTGACGCACTGCTTGCATCTCTCTGCTCGCTCACTCTGTGTTAACGCAAACCACTTCTTCTTTCACGATGTGATTATGCGAACTTTGGTGGATGTGATGCTGGACCTTCCTCGTCATTCTTCGTTGTCTCCCTGGCCGGCAACTCTTTCTCAGTTTCTCCTGACGCTCCTCAATCAAATTCAATAAACTATCGACTTCCAGGTAATTTGTGACCATCGTGCGAGTCGAACAACTTACACGCCACTTCAGCCCAATCATCTTTTTCCGTGATCAGTTCGTTAATTTATTCTTGCCTTGTGTGGGGTGAAGAGAAACTGTAGTTTCTGACTGCTCCTGGTTATTTTTCGTTCGACCAGAACGAAATAATAATTTAACCAAAATTCCTACCTAGATCTGTCTGTCTGACACAGTCAGGCACCAATACTACAAGTGGAGACTACCTGAAAAATCAACGACAGCAGAGCGCGAAACCGCGGCGCAGATCTCATCAGGAGACCGGAATCAGACTAAGGCTTGCACCCGGTTAAAAATAACCGATTAATTAGGAAGAAGTACGAACCCTCCGAGAGATGGTAGTAGTATACTCGGGCCAAAAGAACATCAATGTTCTTTGTGCAGAACATCTACCCGGCAAAACTCCAAAACAGATCTCTGACAAACGACGATATCTTAATAAACAAAAACCAACCGTGTGCACTGCTTCACACACCATCAAGAGTCGTGGAGATCCTGCTGACGTCGTTCAGTACGAGGAGCTCGACTGGAAAGGGATTAATATCCCCGACCGGAGTTCTAAGTTCTGTCCGTACATATGTCAGCTGAGAGATCAGAAGGGACTCGACGAAGCAACCTGGCAGGAGGTCGAAGTTGTGACCAAAACATGGGTTGACGAGATCGCCCATTCTCGAGTAATCTGCACGAGGTCAAAAACTGGAGACCTATCACGATATCCTCCATCGTGCTTAGGTTATATTCCAGGATTATGGCCCGTCGCCTCGAGCAGGCCGTGCAGATAAATCCCAGACAGCGTGGTTTTATTCCTCAAACTGATTGCAGAGACAACATCTTCCTGCTCCGTTTCATCATGAGGAAAGCCAAGCAAAATGGGACTCTGGCTATGGCCTTTTTAGACCTGTGTAAAGCCTTTGATATGGTTGGCCACGAACATCTTCTAGCCAGCCTTGCCAGATTTCATGTCCACCCACATTTCGTCCGACTTGTAGGGGACATGTATCAAGATGGTGTAACGTCATTTAGGGTTGGTATCGAGAATACCAAACCTATTCGCCTCTACAGAGGCGTTAAACAAAGGGACCCCATGTCTCCTATTTTGTTCAACATTGCCCTGGATTCTCTCATCCGTAAGATCGAAGAGGTTGGCCGAGGCATATCGCTAAACAAGAAGCTGGATCCAGTTTCTACTTTGGCGTATGCTGATGATATGGCAGTGCTGGCAAAAGACCATGTTAGCTTACAGGAAATGTTGAACACCGTGAACGATTACTGTTTGGGTAACGGCCTCTCACTGAACATCTCGAAGAGTGCCGGAATGCTGATTAGGGGGTCCAGTAAGACCTTTACCGTCAATAATTGTTCACCATGGACAGTTAATGGCGAAGGACTCCCGATGATTGGACCCGAACAATCTTACCGTTACCTAGGGGCCAATGTCTGTCCATGGACCGGGGTGTACAGCGAGCCTGTACTTCCTCTCCTCGAGAAGTGGATAGATAACATCTCGAGGGTACCACTAAAACCACACCAACGTGTTGAGATTCTCAACCGTTTTGCGGTACCCCGGCTCCTTTACCAACTCGAATTGGGAGCATCGAGTGGTAAATTATTGAGAGAAATGGACAATCTAATTAAAAAGGCCGTGAAGAGCTGGTGTCATCTTCCGCCTTGCATGACCGACGGGTTACTCTATTCCAGTTATCGAGACAGTGGCCTAGCACTTGTCAAGTTGGAATCTCCGATTCCTACTCTTAAGATCAAGACATGATTAAGGCATGTCCATTCAACGGACAAAACTATTACATATTTAGCCAAAACTGATAACGTACTCGATAACATCCAATGAATTGCCTTAAAGGCGGGACTTCCGATCCCTAAGCCCGAACAGACTTTTGGGACATATCATTCTAATTGGAGGGATATGGAAAGGAAGCGCTGGGAAGGTCTTGCCCTGCAAGGGCACGGTGTAAGTCTCTTCAAAGGTTCAAGATCTGCCAACCACTGGTTACCTAAACCAGTGGGAATGAAGGACCACCACTGGGTGAAGTGTCTTGCTTTGAGGGCAAATGTATATCCCACACGGGAAGCCCTCAGTCGAGGGAATTTGAGTACGAACAAAGAAGTTGCGAAATGCCGGAGTTGTTCTGCCCCGAGAGAGACCATATGTCATCTTAGTGGTCAATGTCTTAAATTAAAATCTATGAGGACACGGCGTCACAACAAGATCTGTGACCATTTAGTTAAAGAATGTGTAAGTAAAGGGTGGAAAGTACTCGTAGAACCCACCATTGAGACAGACAATGGTGAGCGTCGGAGACCGGATCTGATCTTCCATCGTGAGGATAAAGCGGTGGTTGTTGATGTGACGGTCCGATACGAACTCATGTATAGCTCCCTCGAGGAAGCATACAATTCCAAGGTCGCCCGCTATGAAGAGCTCGCACCACAAATTAAAGATCTAACTGGTGCAACTTCTATTGTTTTCCACGGTTTACCAATTGGTGCCCGCGGTGCCTGGTATCCGAGAAACACGGAAGTACTGGCGGACCTGGACATAAGATCTAAATATTTTGAAGAGTTCTTGTGCCGACGTGCGATGCTTTACACCCTAGATGTGTTGTGGAAGGCGAACAATGAAAAACACCTCGCCTGGTAAGGCAATTACCGCCCACAACACATGACGAAATTTAAACAGCCTCTTGTTGTTAGACCAATGTAGGTATAATGTGCAAATGAATTGATCTTTATGCGTCTTCACTATCGGCATCTGTCGATATCGTCGACCCTGACGTAAAATTGGGTAATCGTATAATATCGATAGCCAAATGCCTCGTCATCCCTCAGACCGATGATGACGACCAAGATACTCACCTAGTTTCTATCCCCAGTTTAAGTATAATAAGATCTCCGTTTGGAATACACCGTCGCGATCCAGAGTGCCTAAATTCCGCTATGCTCCGAATAAAGCTGCATCGCCTATGTGTCAAAGAACAATACCTATCCCCTCATTAAACCTTTGTTACAAATTTCCCTGCTATTTAAGGCACGATTAGGATAGACTATTCGGCGCCCTGACCGTGAAAGTGGGTTTTCTCGGGGCACTCCCTTCCCCACAGCAAAATTTTTGGGTATGCCTATACCCAGGCCCTGAAAACAGGTACGTCTTCCTATCCCGAACTTCTCCTGTATCTTTCTACACTCCTCCACTTTATGTACCGCCCCTCCCGTTCTCCTCCGACTTCGTTTGTCTCCTGCTCGACCATATCCAACTAATCTCAAAACACGCTCTAGAAATTACCCAATGATCCAGTTTGCTCATCGAGAGATCTTGAACCCTCAATCATGCGCGGGGTTGAAGAGAAACAAAAGTTTCTGAGCGCCCCTGGTTTGCCTTAGGGGTCCCCTAAGGTCTTTAAAACCAAAATTACTGTCAAGTGTAAATGAAATGAAATATACAGTTTCTGGAGTTTCAAGGCCGCCGTCAAGCAGAGTAGACGTGTAAGTCGAGAGCTGCGAGACACGTACTTTAAAGACAAGGTATACTTTGTTGAAGTGCATAATTCCCAAATTTTACTCTAAAAGGTTTACCCTTAGTCCTGATCAGGACTAGTAAAACAAACAGGATGAAGAGGAGGAAGATCGCAACGCGATCTAACGGAAAAGCCCTATCAAACGAAGAAATCATTGAAATGCTAAACAAGGCGATCGAAGGACCAGCCTCAGAATCCTTGAGCAGTTCGACAGAGAGTTTTGAAAGCGAATACTCAGAAGCAGAAGAATTATCGAGACAAGAATCTCAAGAAGCAAATGCGACCTCAAACAAGAGGAGGCTGAAGAAGAAAAAGGACAAGGTAAGTATGGTTTCGGACAATACTATTAACCTTAACCTTAATGACACTACTAACAATACTAAAAATTCAAGTGTTAATAACGTAACCAATGTTAATAATGACAAAGCCACTAGTTCTAAAAAAAATAACGCAACTAACCTGAATACTAACAACACCGCTAACACCACTACTTCTAAAAACACCACCACTGTCACACAAACACACGATTCTCCTCATTACAGAATCCCAACTCTGTTCATTGAAGGAATTAACAACACAACACGCATCCCACAGATAGTCAAACAACTGAGGGCCTATTACCCGGGCATCCAGTTTAAGGACATCAAACGTCTTCCTAATGGAAGAATCATGTTAAAATGCTCTGAACCACAAGAATTTGCACATATTTTGGCCCACTGGCCCATTCGGGGTCCAAGCCACCATTAGTACACCAAAAACAACACGCCAAAATTTACTGTCATTATCAGAGGTGTCGATTTCGACATCGAAGATAATGAAATCACAGATGAATTAAAAACTCAAGGCTAAGACATTGTATCATCAAACCGAATCATATCCTTTAGAACGAAACAAAAACGCCACTGATCAAGGTAACCGTCAACAATAAAGACGATCAAGACAAATTATTAAAAACGGTTGCTTCCTATTTTTCAAGAGACACACGACCGAACAGGAAAAACACACCAAAAGCCCATTATTCAATGCTACAAATGTCAACGGTTCGGACACACGAAAACCAATTGTATGGCCAAGGACAGATGTGTGAGTTGTGGCGGACCTCACGAGGTTGCTTAGTGTCCAAACGAGCGTAACCAAGTGAGATGCGCAAACTGTCAAGGCCCTCACGCAGCCAGCTACAAAGGCTGCCCTAAATACACTCAAATACGTAATAGATTTATTTTCAAAACCACGAACAATAACAATCAAACCCAAGGCACCCTTTACATCACCAAACAACCTTTACTACAAACTCCAGCAGACTCACAAATCAAACACTCTCAACCTCAACCAACACGTACTTTCGCAGACGTCACACGCCCGAAAACAACACAAGCATTCAACCCCACAGAATTCACCACAAACTTACTCGCAATGCTAATAGAATTGAGTGATCTCCCCACATTCGAATCGAGGCACGAGTCACTCAAATCTGTTTGTAGCCTTGCAAGTTATTATTTTAACCTTCCTCACCTCAAACCACACCATCTTTCACTCAAAATTCATGCAAGGGAAATAAAACAACACAATGATACAACACATTAAAATCTTACACATCAACTGCCAAGGAAATCTCAAAGACAAAAGGATAGAAATATACAACATAAACAAACATATAAATGCCAACATAATCATCGTTTCAGAAACACTTTGCACAGAGAAACAAAACACCACAATCCCCGGATTCATCACGCACAGCATACCTCACTCAGAAAACAACAGAGGTATAATAGCTTACTTTAGTACGAAAATATCGCATTTAATCTCGATAGAAGATTCCTTTAGATCTAACATAAATGAAACAATTTTTTGTAATATACACTTTAACAACCGGCTAACTATTCCGATTCTAGCCATATATTGCTCACCAACTAAAGATATTGACATTAACTTCCTTCAAAAATGTGGTAATCGCAAACCCAAACCAATTATTATTGAGGATTTTAATTCTCTGCATACAGAACTAAGGGGAAACAGAAACACACGCAGAAGGTTGTGTATAAAACATTTCTTTCTAGTAACAAAATGCACCTAATAAACGACCATACACCTACACACTTTTCAGCCGCCAACGGCTCATATGACGTACTTGATTTCATCATAGCACCCAAGGACATGGTAAACAGAATCTCTAACTTTAAAGTGCATGATGAAATCACTAGTGACCACTTCCCAATTTCATGTATGATTCACCCGCGCCACCCTGCTGTGGCGTACGTGACTCCCTCTGCATACACCTATACCAAAACTGACTGGCTCACTTTCAATGCTACACTGGACTCATATCTACCCTACCCAATTGAACATGCTAACAACAAAACAGAACTAGACAATTATGTAAATCAAGTTACACAAGCCATACATAAAGCCATAAAAACACAATCCCTAAAACAAGGAGAAAGCACTCACATAATCAATGGACTTTAATACCGGAAATTCATGCACTGATAATCGAACGAACACACTATATTACACGTGATCCATCTATTAAAACACAACACATCAACAGAACAAATACAAAAATTAAACAAGAAATTAAAATAGCAAAAGAAACTAATTGGCAAAACTTTTGTACAAATTTAGAAAAAATAAAGAATTTTGGAAAAAATTCAAGAGCATTTCTTCAGACAAAAACCCAAATCACATGCTTCAACATATCGCACACAACAATATAATCGCAAGGACGGACGTAGAGAAAGCCGACTACTGCGAATGCTCCTTCAGCAACCTAAATTTAGTCGATTTTGACACACACAACACCAACATCACGTCAACAACTTCATAAATACAAACCAAGCTTCATTCTCACCACAATTCCCTGGCGAGACACTGTAAGCATACTCAAGTTCAATCAACAGGAAAATTACCATCACTGAACTAAAAATAAATATTAAAAACGTGAAAAACACTTCTCCCCCGGACATGACCAAATTCCAAACATTCTGAAAAAAAGCTCTACTCTCTTATTACAACACCTCACAAACATCATGAACATTTCACTAACAACTGGATATTACCCTGACACTTGGAAAAAGCCATCATAACCATGATTCTAAAGAAACAAACTAACAGGACCAATCCAGATAATTTCCGTCCTGTCAGTCTGTTAAACTGTCTTGGCAAACTGATGGAGAGGGTTATCTCCAACCGTCTTCTTCACTTTCGTGAAATAAATAATATCCTTCCAGAATCCTAAAATGCCTCCAGAAAAAACAGGCAAACACCAGATCACCTCACACGACTCACCGAATCAGTCTACAAAGCTTTTAGTAACAACCAAGTAACCATTGGTGTATTTCTAGACGTTAAAAGCATTTGACAGTGTATAGTACAATGCCATTAAGTACAAACTAACTCATCTAAAAATAAACCCTACTATAGTTAAATGGATATCAAACTTCCTAACAGATAGAACAGCACAAATCAATAAAACTATATCTAAATATTTCAAAATAACTGCAGAAGTGCCCCAAGGATCAGTCCTTTCTCCACTACTGTACATTATTTTTGTCAGCGATATACCTTTCCCCAGTTTAATACATACTCATAATTCGCAGACGACAACGCTATCTGGAATACCTCCAGAAACTCAGTAATGGCCATGTCTAGTGTGAAAGAATCACTTAACAACGTCTCGACCTGGGTAACAAGTGGAGAGTAGTTTTAAATCCAACCAAAACACAAGCAATCACCTTCTACAGGAAACTAAAAAGACAGAAAAAATCTAGAAAAAGTAAAATTATCACTCTGAAATACGCCCATTAACAGGAGCAAACGTGTCACATTCCTTGGTGTCACTTTCGACACAAAAAGCATGCTGACAACATACACTCATAAATTAGAAAACGCATTTCACACTTAATGATACTTACCAGCAAACACTCAAAATGCTCACCAAAAACCATTATCCAAATATACAAGGCTTACATACGTCCCCTAATAGAGTATGGATGTCAAGTCACATATAATATTCAAATAACACGCTCCAGAAAATCCAAGTTCAACAAAGCAAAATACTAAGATCTGCATTCAGACTACAATCACACACTCCAGTAAATTATATACATCAAATCAGTAGCTTACCAACGCTAAAAAACAGACTAACAGAAATGTCACACAAATACTATTTAAAAGCAGAACACAGAAACAAACTAACTGCATCACTCTGTAAATTAACCAGTGCACCAATCAAATTTATTTCACCATACAACATACTTCAGGAATCACAAATCACACAACAAAGTACTTAAAGGACAAAACTCGCGTAAATATTATGCATTTTCTTTTTCAGGTCTCGGGCACAGGACAGGTAAATCTTTCGGCACCTGTCCTGTGACAGTGGGTTTTCTCAGGGCACTCCCGTTTTCCCCACAGCCAAGGCAACATTATTGCCATGCCCCGAACCGGGTCGTTTCGCGTTTATGTTGATGTTCGTATTTAGTTTGACATCTGCTTTTCGGGATCTGGTCTGGCTGGTCTCTCCGGTGCTACCTTTGTCTCACTCATCAGTATTATGACCAACGTCACTCCTTCACCTAAAGAGTCAAAGTAAAAGAATATAATAAGAACATAATTATATCAGAAACATTGGCAAAAGATAACTATAATGTCAAGTTACCTGGTTTCAACTCATTCTCGAGACCGAGAACGAGTGAAACCAAAGGAATGTAATGTATTTTAAGTATAACATCAGCCCACATATAGAAATCGAAAGAAACATTTTCTCAAACACAAATGAAAGAATGTTAAAATGTTAGAAAACAATAACATGCACGCCATAAACGACAGACATGTACGACGTACTTGACCTTGTAATCGTCCCCGACTATCTTTTAGTCCAGTGATGGCGAACCTATGGCACGCGAGGCCACGATTGCTGGCACGTGATAGGATTTCCGCATCTTTGCGAAGAAGTATGTAGCGAGCTAGGTAATTATGAGAGGTGGCATGACCTGAGAGCACTGGGGTTCAAGTACTTCGATTTTTTAGGGCCTCCTCGTGGTGCAGAGGAGGCAATGCACCTAAGTGTAGCTAACACTAGAACTAGAGATATTCCCGGTAGGATCGATGAGAAGGATTGGATATCGGTAAAGCCTGGGAAATCGTTGTTCCCAGTTTAATGCGCCTTAACGTCAGCCCTTGTCTCTGCTTCGGGTTAGATTAATACTATAATATATCCCAGGGATATATTAGGGATATTATCCCTACAGGTTGCATGTCGAACCTTTTGAACGACGGGGGTGGCATCGTAAGTCATTACATCTATTCGTATTGGTCTTCAACCAATATGAATAAATAATTATATCGGTTACTTATTATTCTGCAGTCATGAAGAATTATACAAAAAACAGAAAACTTGTCATAAATCATTCTTTGTAATTTTATTGAAAATTTGAATATAATACAAGCTAAATGCAGCTAAAAATGCAAAACATTATAAACTATTGATTAACTTGAGAATATTTTTCAAACAATCGTGTTTAGTTTTAAATTTTGCACTCCACATTACCATGGCATTGAAAAAGCTACAGTAACAAAACGGGCCAATTTAATTTGTTTAAATATTTAACTGTTCTTTGTTTAAGTAAATTTTTAAAAGTTTGTTTCATTAAACTTTACTTTTGTGTGTTTAAGTTATACCAAAAAATGAATGCAAAGAAGGCAAAGCTAATGGATAGTGGACGATTATTTCAAGAAAATTGGACAAAATTTGGAACCATTGAACGCAACGGAAAAGCGTTATGTATGTTATGTGGTGAAAGTGTTGTGTGTCGTACTTCAAGTGTCAAACGGCATTTTGAAACCAACCACAAAAATGTTGCTGAACTTGATGAAACAGAAAAGGAGGAATTTCTTGCAAACGAACTGAGGAAATATCATTCTCATTGTCTTATTCTTGGAAACTTTCTTTCTAAACCTAATCGTTTGACTAAGGCCAGCTTTCATATTTCATTATGTATCGCTAAACATGGTAAGTCTCTATCTGATGGAGATTTCATAAAAACGACTATGTTAGCTGGAAGTGATTCCCTTTTTAGTGATTTTTCAAATAAACGTGAAATTTTACGACGAATCTGTGAGGTACCACTTAGCAGAAATATCGTGAAAGATCGTATCTTACGTATGGCAAATGATGTCAATCAACAACTCAGTACTGATTTACAAAAGGCTTCTTGTTACTCCATGTGTTTGGATGAGAGTACGGATATAAATAATCATGCAAAGTTAGCAGTAACTTTACGTTATGCTGTTGGTGACTCCATGAGGGAAGAATTGGTGAAACTGATTTCTTTACCCGGAAGAACACAAGGAGTAGATATTTACAATGCTGTGATGGAATGTTTTTTGACACAAAGTATTAAGCACGAAAAGACAGTTTCGATCACTAGTGATGGAGCACCATGTATGGTTGGGTCAACATCTGGTTTCATAAAGTTGTTTGAGAACAAAATAAAACATCAAGTCATCCAGTTTCATTGTATTATACATCAAGAAGCTCTTTGTGCAAAAGAAAGTAGCAAAAAATTAGATGATATACTCAAAGATGTTACAAAAATGGTGAATTACATTATGACTCGTGCGCTTCATTTTCGTCAGTTTCAAACACTTCTTGATGAGGTTCAAGCACAATATAGTACTTTAATTATGTATAACAATATCCGATGGTTGAGCAGAGGACGTTTTCTGGAAAGGTTTATTGCTTGCTTGAACGAAATTAGATTTTTATGCATGAAAATGGACAAGACTTTCCACAGCTCACTGATGTGGCTTGGCTTAATAACCTCGTGTTCTTTACAGACTTTATATCACACTTCAATGCACTGAGCACAAAACTACAAGGAGTAGGAAAAACAGCAGAAAGAATGTTCTGTGATATAAAGGCATTTGAGAGAAAATTGCAAGTTTTTGAAAAAGACATCGAAGGTGGGAACTCAAATATTTTCCAAATCTGAAAATGCATTTAGAAAACTCGACAACATTTGCAGACTGTTCCTTAAGCAAACAGGAAATCTCCAAAGAATTTTCAAGCATTATCGCAGTAGCGAAGGAGAATTTTAGTAACAGATTTATACAGTTTCGAAAGATAGAAAAAAAAAACTTTGTATTTTCTTACCTTTCCCGATAAAACTGAATTTGAAGATCTCGATCTTTCCTGTTTACACTGGTTGGGTTTGAAAACTCTAGAAATGGAGCTGGTAGAATTTCAGAAAAACTATACTTGAACTAATAAATTCTGTGCCCTGCGTAAAACACTTGAGAAAATAGTGTGTGGAGGGATCTTGGAAGAAAACGTTGCAAAGAGTTGTGAAAATGAAATTCTTAAAGTGTGGAATTCTTTGCTAATTAATTTTAAGTCAATGAAATTACTTGGAATTGCTCTTCTAACTTTGTTTGGATCATCTTACGCTTGTGAGCAGCTGTTTTCAACTTTGAATTTCATCAAATCAGACAGAAGAAACAAGCTTACAGATGAACCGAGTGCTGCATGTGTTGCTCTCAAATCAACAAAATATGAACCATCAAAACAAGTTATCCAAGTGTTCACAACAGCAGAGATCGCATTGATTTAATAAAATTCAAGACAAAATATACAAATTTTAAGTCAAGGCTATTTATTAGTTTCATTGAAACTTTTGTAATTTGACTTTTTTTAAAATAAAGATACTCATCAAAAAGTCGGATTTTATTGGAAAGTAACTGTCATTTTAATGAAAATCCTGGCACGTTCGGATAGACAAAATTATTTTGGGTCACAATTGAGGCACGCAATCTCTAAAAGGTTCGCCATCACTGTTTTACCTTATACACGGAATTTCAAGGTTCACCTTGACCCTTTTCCAGTTTTTTCAAAATCTCGTAAAACAAACAGGATTTACCAACAGATCTCCCACAGGTCTATAATTATACAAAAACTGACTGGATAACCTTCAATAACACCCTAACCACACTCTCACCAGACGAAATTACAAGCGTTACAAACAAACAAAGTATACAAGTATGTTAACGACGTCACGAATGCTATTTCAAAAGCCGTGGATACAGTCATGCCCTCTAGACAAAAGAATACTCCCAAGCAAAACTGGACATTGACGCCAGAAATACATAATCTTATTAAAGAACGCAGGAAACTCAGGCGACTCCACATGAAAAGTAGAGACCAAACAGTACAGACAGTCGAGTTTTAAGTTGGCAATGCTGTTAGTTGAACTGTCGTTACTTATGCTCTTGAACTTTCTCCAGAATGTATGAATTGTCTTATGACGCACATAACTCCGACCAATTTTTTTGTTCGTTAATTAGACGCCGGATAAGGTTATTGACTCGATTGATTTGGGTTTTAATACACTGTAAAAATAACCGTTTTATAACAAAGAAATGCCTCGTTATTTTACGGAACTTACGCATGTTTACTGATCTACGCTGGTAAGCATCGTGAAATCACGCTGCTAACCAACGTAATCAACACTGCGGCCCGCTCAGGCACCGCCTTTCAAGCCCATGGCGCAAAGAACATGGCATTGCAAAGTAGCTAGCGCGGGGCTAGATGCGCGTACGCGCGTGTTTATCAGCTATAGCCGGACTCTGCTGACGCAGTGCTGGATGCAGTTTGTTCCGAATAGAGTCTAGCAGTCAACTTTCGTTCTACACCTCATCAGTTTATTTACCCCTTGTTTAGACCTACGCAATCCAGATTCAGTTTAATTTAAATTAACTTTGTGTTGTGCATTTCCAGGAGGCAGGTTTGTATTTTATTTGGTTCATAACCATTGATATTACTGGTACATAGATAAATCTACTAACGTGAAGCCCAATGTCTACTTCATGACAAACTATATTCTAGGCCTATTGCGTTGCCTAAAATTGTAGCTTTCTAGCGATCTAACGTCAGGCCTGGTCAATTCGTATCAGGTATTTGGGAAAGTGTGGTACCTGGGTACCGTTTGATGAGAAACGGTTCCTGATTGATGATCTGATGAACCTTATACTATAATAGGTATAGGCTAAGTCCTAGTAGTGTAGATTCTTCAGATCTGGTCGTCTGGTTACCTTGTGAGAGCATATTCTTAGATTCAGTCATGCATGGAAGCTAGGCCTAAAGATCGTAGGTAGGCTGAACTTCACGTTTTTCTTTAAAAACTGCCATAGCATTTTTATGAAATTGCACTCTTCAGTATGTTTAGCTAGATAAATTACCATCCAGTTAATTTAGCAACAATATTCCAGTCACCAAATTTGCCTAAGTAAAAGGCTCGCTAATATTAGGGTTTTACAGCAAGTACATGGCATGATCAGTCTGGCTGCTGGGCATGAAGATATAGGGCAAGAATTTTACTGATGTTTAGAGTATTCCAAAATTATAAAGAGATTATGTTAAAATTTTGGGCCAACTTTGAGCGAATCATATAACATGGCACATTTTTGGTCCTGAGTGGTTTACATGATTAATCCCAGTTTGGTGCATTTTAGCAGGTGATTCCTTCTGTAATTAACAGTTATGTAAGAATTTTGAATTGCTTCTCCAAAAGTAAGTGAAAGTGAGCAGGAGTTGATCAGTTGTTTCGCAAGTTCTTTCAACAGACAAGGCCTGGCGTGTTGGTTAAAGCCAAGATTTTTAATTCCTGTGCCATACCCCCCCCATCACTTATCCACTTAATCTTGGAGATCTCACCATGCCCTGCTGCTTAGTTCATTTCCTATATCAATTTTTTTTCACTATTCTGGTCTTGTTTGTTAGAGTTTAACTGAAACTCAAAATGTATCGCTGTACTATTTGTCACTTTAGAACATCTTCTCTGCGAACGTATGGCAGTCATTATAACTCATTCCATGCAGCTTTACCAAATCCTACTATACCTTGTCCAGTGACTGTTTGTGGTGAAAACTTGCCAACATTTCCTTCTCTTAAATCACATATTTCAAGGCAGCATAAGGGAGAATATTCAAAACAGTATGTTGACTCTGATAGTATACAGCTGCAATGTGAGATAAGGCATTGCTTAGCAAAATATTTGGGTTTGAAACCTTTTATTGCTCATTTGAAGGGACATATAAAGGATGGTATTAAAATTGCATGTCCCTTCCAACAATGTGATAAGCGATTTGAGGTTGTGTCAAGTTTCAGTTCTCACTTGAGCAGATATCACAAGGACACCTCAGTTCATCACCTGCATGTAGCCATCCTCTCCATTGGTGATCATGATGGTCATGATAGAAATTTAGAGAACCAGACTAATGAAAACAATAATACAGGCAATGATGAAGAACCATGTACTGAAATTTGCCATAGTGATGAGGATGAAAATAATTTCTTATCAGACCGAGAAATAGAAAGTGCCTTGACAACAAAATTAGCTACATTTCTCTTATCAATACAGACAAAACACCACGTACCAGTGAACACTATTCAGGTTATTGTGGATGAATTCAGCTCCCTCCATAATGAGCAAGCGAAATTCCAAAAACATCAATTGAAGGCAAAGCTAGAAAAAACAACTCTTTCTGCTGATTGTATTCAGGAAATTATACACTAGTACGAACATGACAACCTGAAAGCAGTACATGACACTTTAAGGTCAAAATATTACAGAAAAAGTATTACAAGGAAAAATTTGATTATGTTGAACCACTTCCACATCCAGAGCCTAAACACAAAAAAAGATGATACAAAGGCATTGTGCTACTATGTGCCTTTAAAAGATTCACTTCAGGCCCTATCTCGAGATGAAAAATCAGTCACTACTTTGAAAAATCTGAAAATAATGGAGATTCAGGAGTGCTAACAGACTTTACAGATGGTAAAGTGTGCAATGAAAATGTTTTCTTTCAAGAAAATCCTGATGCTTTAAAGCTACTCTTGTATCAAGATTCATTTGAAATAGTGAATCCACTTGGGTCAGCAAAGAAAAAACACAAAATTTTGGCCATTTACTATACCATTGGTAATCTGCATCCTGCTCTCAGGACTTTAATAGATGTACAGCAGCTATTGTTGCTCTGTAGGGAAGAGGACTTTAAGACACATGGTCAGGAAAAGATTCTGACTCCTATCATGACAGATTTGCTTGATCTGGAAGCAAATGGTGTAGACTTAGGCAGATTTGGGAACTGCAAAGGGTCTGTTGCCTTTGTTCTAGGGGACAATTTAGGTAGTCATATGATAGGTGGTTTTGTTGAAAACTTCAGTTCTGTTTCTCACAATTGTAGATACTGTTTGATATCCAAAGATGACCTTGAAGGTGGAAATATTTTTCCTTGGGACTTTGATTTAAGAACTCAAGAAAATTACAATAGCTCAGTATCAGAAGTATGTACAAATGGTCTGGTGCATCACAGTGGGGTTAAATTTGATTCAGTATTGAACAAATTGCAACATTTTCACGTTACAAACCCTGGTCTCCCACCTTGCCTTGGGCATGACCTGTTTGAAGGGATTGTCAAGGAAGATCTACACTTGATTCTTAATTACTTGGTACGAGCAGAGTGGTTTGATTATGATTACCTGAACAAAAAGATTCAGACTTATAAATTCAAAGGATCTGATGCAAATGACAAACCCCCATTTACTTTGAGCTCTAAGACAGTTAGTGGGCATGCAGTTCAGGTCTGGGTTTTGCTCCGATTTTTTCCACTGCTAATACATGGAAAAATTGATGACCATAATAATGAAGTGTGGCAGTTGCTGTTATTGCTAAGACAGATTGTTGAACTTATATGTGCCCCAGTGATATCTGAGGATCAGGTTGCCATAATGTTGGACTTGATAAAAGAATATATTGTAAAAAGAATGAAACGTTTTCCAAACATTAACTTAAGAGCAAAACACCATTTTCTGACTCACTATCCTGAGCTTACATTGAAATGTGGACCCCTGATTCGATTGTGGACATTACGATTTGAGAGTAAACACTCTTATTTCAAGAGGAGTGCACGTTCAGCTCAAAATTATATACATGTAACAAAGTCCTTAGCAGAAAAACATCAGTTGTTGCAAGCATTGTATAGTTCTGGATCATTGTTTCGACCACCGGTGTCATACAACTCAGCATTAGCATTCCATGCAGATTTGTATGGAGAGTACATCCAGAAGGCTGTTGACAAATTCCCTCACTTGAGAAATAGTTCAAGTACTGTAGTTTGCCAGAGTATGGTGGTGCATGGTGTCCACTACCATAAAGGACAAGTAGTGTTTTTGTCCAAAGATGCTGATAATCACCTTGTTTGTGGTGAAATCACCATGGTTCTTCTCAGTAAGGATACTGATATTTATTTTGTTGTTCAGAATAAGGATACACAAAGAACTGAATCTGGATTGCTTAAAATTTTTGAATCTGAAAATTCAAAACAACATGTGTTCCTTTTAGCCAACTACTGGATTACTGGCCCCTGGAGCTATACAGATTTGGTGCCAGTGTATTTGCTGTTCTGAAACACGCTGTGGTGGATAACTAAGGTCATCCAGGTACGTGTTCTTTTGGATGTCAAAGACATGAATTCTTCCAATGAGGCCTATATTCATATTGGTCTCCCTTGTTCTCCAGGGATTATTCTAGACCCTTTATAGGGCCGAATTTCTTCCCCCTGGCAATTTTTTTGTTATTTGTACAAAATTCCCCTCTGCAACAACATAATTTCCCCCATTCCTATTAAACCACGTTAAATAATTCCCACATCAGTAAGAAAGGGCCCCAAGTTATAAAACCTAGAATAACCCCTGTTCTCAGCCTAGCCCACTTCATCCTTAAGGTGCCATCTGGGTACTTTTTGTTCATTTTAAGGTGGTGCAGCATGGTGTAAAATACTGATGTAGAGAATCAGAATTTCAGGCAAATTTGGTTGGAAGTGGTATTTCCTGAGGCACCAAACCACTTTTTAATAGATAAATTGTTCATGGAACCCAATAAGAACAAGACTGTTTATAATATAAAGTGGAAATTTTGTTTAACAGGCAAAGAATTTTGCCTGTTCAAGGCCTACCCAGTTAGCAGGGGATGGAAATAATTATTTTGTGTTCTGTACAGTGTTAGGTCTATAATAACATGATCAGATAAAAAGTATTAACCTTCCTGCTACCCATGATATTTTGGTTGAGAAGCTAGGACCCCTCCATTTACCCACCACCACCAAGTTTTTGGGTACCCCATGAGCTATCCCAGTTGTACCAAAGCATCCTACATCTAATACAATCAACATGAACTTACTGGTTTCTAACAAGTGGTTTGGGGAGAATTATTTTTTATTTTTTCTATAATACACAGTCATGACAAGTGAAGCATACGGTGTATACAATAAGTACTGGCCACAAGCACGCAAGTTCTAATTCAGTGCCCTTCTTTGGTCTTTTGAGTCCCTGGTCCTGGTAATATATACTGTTAATAATTCCTTTGTGCATTGAATCACCTGGCCTACCTCCCTTAGTCTGCTCTTACAGAATTTTTAGAGGACAGGCCCAAATTTCAGCATTTGTAATATTGTACACAAGCATATTGCATTAAGCCAGTCACACTAGACAGTAAGTGAAGCTAGTGGCACATAAGCAGCATCTGCATGTGAAGCCAGGCACATTTTCTGTTGAGTGAAGATAGGCAAATGCAACTTTGAGCTGGATGCACCTTTCAGTTGAGTTTAGTTGCATTTTGCATTCATGAATCCAGTCACTTTTGACAGTGTGTGATGTAAATGGCACATGAACAGCATTGCTCATGAAGCCAGGCACATTTATTTTTTAGTGCGGACAAGCACATACTGCAGATTTGACATATTTTTGGCAGTTGTTACGAATCCACCCCCTATCCCCCCATCCCCTATGCTTTGTAACTTGTACTGGTATTCCATGTATAAGCTGACCCCCACCCTCCAATTTCATTAAAATTAAATACAACCTCTACATTATATTCAATTGCAAACAAGATTTCTAAAAAATTATTAGTAAGCCTTCATTAAAACCCTGTTTTTGTAGTACATTAGCACTGGGTGTTTTTTCAGTCCCCTGCCTGAAAGTTGGAGATAGTGAGCCTCTGTCTGTCCATCCATCTTAAGAAACAGATCCAAGATTTTTGTAAAGGGGGATCCAATCTATGATGACCAATAAGACATCCTAAATTGAAAGGTCCTCAGGTGCCAACAAGAAAGGAGTCCAGGTGGCAAAATTGGTTTGAAACCGAAAAAAATTGCTGCAGCCAAGAAAGGGGATCCTAGCCCCTCTGCCCCCCCCCCATGGATCCGCTTCTGGTCTAGCCTGGGGACTTATTTGCCATCTCTAAGCTTTTATTTTGGACAAAAAAATAGTACAGGTGTCATTATTTATATGCACTGTGTCTAATCAGATGTTAATTTAGTTGTCCTTTGACTTTAGGATGCCCTCTGTGTCAGAAGAAGTGAAAAACTTTCTTGTAGCAGCTCTTCATCTTCCAGCAGACAAGATGGTAGCACTAGAGGAGAAGCTGCAAGAATTTGGGATGGAAAATCTGGAAGACTTGGAGTTTCTTGATCCTGAGAAAGATCTTGAAGGGACACTAAACCTGCTTGCCTGCAGAAAACTGGCCCTCAAACTGAAAGCCCACTTCACAGCAAATGGTATTCTTTAAGTTTAATGAACAAATGCATATAACTTTAGTTAAATATCCTTTTTGGCAGGCAATATTTTAATGTTTATTCTGTGTTTCCAAATTTGGGGCCCTTTTTACTAAAGTGGGGAAATAAACTTTTTATGTGATTAAATATGTATGGAGGAGTTTTTTTTGGGGGGCAGGGAAAATTTTATGTAAAAGTATACATGTTTGGAAGGGGAAGGGGCAAAAATTTAGCCCTAAAGTAGGATTCTTTTACTGAAATAACAATATTATATACATCTCCCCCACCCTCAAGTAATTCAGGCAACCCTTTTACCTTCCAGCCGTAAAAAATCCTCTTACTTGGGAGGAGATTTAAGACCAATCCTGTACCCACCCCTTTATCTAATATGTCTTCCTTTCTGCATGTCAGAGAGGGGTGTAGAGTTTTTTCCTCACCCATCAAAATGAGAGGCACAAGTTGGGGACTTAACTTGCATGAATTTGCAAGAAACTGTCAATACTACTTTAATATTATAACTACAATTTGTATTTAATTGTCAAAAATACAGCTAAACAGAACTTTGCATTTAATTGTCAAAAATGCAGGTGAAACTTGGTTTGATGGGTAATGTACAAGTGCTTTTTCAAATACTTTAATTCTCTTTAGATATTACTGTAATTTTCTATTGTAATCTACTTTCTTAAGGCACCGAAAGTATCCCATCAGTTGTTGGGACTCCAAAAAGTAGAAACCTTGCTGCAGCAGCTTCACCAGCCGAACAATGCGTCACACCCCCACCATTGTCACTGTCAAGGGACAATATCACACCAACCACCTCAGGTTCTGGATATAGACGGGAGGCGCAAAGCTGGGCAGAGAGATTCGAAATCCCTTGGCAAAAGCTGCCTGATGCAGTCCAAGACGCTTGTGCCAAAGGGACAACCCCAGCCAAGACTGATCTCCTTGCTGCAGTAAGAGTGTTGTGCCAAGAAATAGCTAAGGTAAATCCCAAACCTGGGAAAGCTAACTTAAATGCTATTGCCAAGAAGATTGTGGATACGCATCCTAGAACCTTCATGGATTCTATAGCACGATATGGCCAGGTGGGGAAAGGGTATGCTACTCTCAAAATCGCCTCTCTGAGAGATTTGACAACCTGAATCGTTGTAGCAGAGGCAACTCTTTCCGCAGGAAGCTGCTGGAAGAAAAAGGAAATGGAGGTACAACTGGTAGTGCTAAGAGAAAATCTGCCTCAGTGCTGCAGCAGGATAGCTATGGCTGTATCAGGTGGCAGCCTGATCTGCCCGACGGGAGACTGAGGAAAGCCAGGAACAGCAGAGGTGCTGGCTTGTAGAAGAATACCACCGTGGTAGTACCGACACGCCAAGGGTGATTCAAAGTATGACCAGCACCTACCCGTCACAGCTACCTTATTAACAAAGGTGCTCACTTGTTAGCAGTGAGAGTAAATTGGCCTTTCCTTTACAGCCAGCATACTTTCTAAGCCATTTTGAATACCTTATGGACTTCAGTTTATTTGAAAGACTTGACCATGAGATGAGCAGTAGGGCAGACAAGATGCTGAGGTACTGTCAATCACAAACAAATGTAACTGTGGCAACAGCAGCAGCCCAGTTGACAATGCTAGCCGAAGTGGTTGGAAATGTTAGTCCCAAGGTGTATGGCACCCTCTTGCTGCTTCCTCTGATCTTTGGAGAAGATAAAGAAGACCTCTTTAAAACTGCAGAGGTAAGGCTCTCACTACAGCTTTTATAATGAGTGAAAAATGGGAACAATTTATTTTTGGCAAATTTTGCAAAATGATATCATATTTCAGTTAAAATACCTTTGTATACATCAAGCTCTAGTGACCAGATGCTCTTCCTGTTTTAGAGATTTTGGTAAATTTTTCTTAGATGTTTGCTAATTTCTGTAAATATTGACTAGTTTAATTATAAGAAAATAGGATTAGCAAATTTATGTCAAATATAAGCTTGAAAAAACAGAGACCTGTGGTAGGGCTACTATTTAAGGAAATACTGTTCTCTGTAGTACTGTACATTTTAATACTACTGCCTAATTTAACTTAGTACCAAGGCTCTTTTCACAAACATTTAGTAGACTGACAGTAACCAGCATTAACATAATTAACATAAAACGCTTATCTAAGATTTGAAACAGGATTATACTGTAAACAGGAAAATATTCACTAAAGAAAAATATTCATCAACCTTACCAATGTTGCCAGTCCTTGAAGATTTTCCCCAGCAAAATGAGCCATTTTGAATGTTGTATTATGGATCACTGAAGTTGGCAGAATTTATACAAATGAATTAAGCACTTATGTGACCGTCAAATTAGGGCTGCGCTGCAGATAAGTTCATATTATAATCCTGATTACAAATCAACTTTTGCTGTCACTTGACCTGCTGTATGTTTCCAGTATTAGACACTAATTTATAAATACATGTAATAGGATTATATAATTTTTTTCAACAGGATATCATCACATCTGCTGATTTAGAACAACATGATGACCTACCTCACCCCCATGTAGTCATCAGAGGTAAGATACTTATTAATATATTCTTACTCATGCATACTGTTTTTGTACTTGGATATTTTTTTTTGGGGGGGATTATGTGCATCACATTGTATGCCTATTTTTCCATTTAATGGACTTCATTGTGTTTTTTGAAACTCTGAAACCTTCATTAAGAACAATTAGTCATGTTTTTCTTTAAATATATTAAAAATAACAAGAAAATGATAATGAAGGCCTAAAGTTTGAGATATGTTTAAAATATATGGCACCACTGCAGATTATATAATACAATATTCAGAATTCCTTGATGTTTCTGTAAATTTAGAGTTTAGACCTGTGAATTGCTAGATCTCAATTTTTGACCATTCAAGGTCAAAATTACACAGTCCTGCATGGCAAAAAATGTGGGCAACTCACACACACAGGGAGACACACAGACGTCACTGAAAATATGATAGCTGCCTCTGATAGAAGAGGGCAGCTGTAATTATTTCCTTGTTAGGCAGTTTGCTAAGTACTTTGTTTTATTTGTAACATCAGGAGAGATATATAAAAGAAAACTACACACTACAGGCTGCAGGGTTCCATATGAGGTTTTGGTCTGACCTGAATTATCAGGGCTGAAAACTTGATAACAGTATTAACAAGACAATATGCCTCACAAGAACATCAAAATGTTCTCTTGTTGTTTTATATTTTTGTAGGAAACCATCCATTTGAAAATAACTGCTATGCAGTTGTAGAAGGATGTATCCTGGCAGAAAATGTCACCCTACGGATGGCAGTTGCTTTGACCATAGCAGCTTATTATAACTTGAACATCACCTACCCAGAGTCCATTGCCAACACTGTTGAATTTATTCAAAGGTTTGGAATAGCACTTGCTTAATTTACCTGTATTTACTTACATAATTTCTTTTGACCTGTAAATGAAGATGATAAATATGAATAGTTCTTTCCTATGCAAAAGAATACCGGTACTTTGGTTGCTACCCATCAGTTTGATAGAGCCATTCTTAGGACCAAGGTTAAATGTTCCCCACTCACAGTTGGTCTTTTAAAAGTTTTAAACTTGTACTAATCAATTTGCATGTATTTAGACTGGCCGACATGCAAGGTCAGCTGAAGTAGTTAGTTAGTCTTACTACACAGGTCCTCTCTCACATGTCCCAGACCTGTTTCACCATACAAAACTTAAGCTTAGGCCACAAGAAATACAGATTTGTGAATCATCGCTATCTGCATCCAGTCTTGGTTGCCCTATAAACATTTTTTATGGCTTTACTGAATAAAATTTTTTAAAATATTATATGTTAACAGCATGAAATGTATATTTGCTAGAAGTATTTGGTTGAATATTTAGTTTAAAAAGTTATGTCACTAGTACGCAGAAATAGAAGTACATGGTATTTGCAGCAGAATATGACAATTTTTTCTATAAGAGAATTGACATGTATGAAAAATTGAGCGATTTTTGTTGCAAATCGAACAGTGGACTGGTCAGAATAAAAAAAAAAGTGCCCCTGTAACCCACTCTAGAAGGAATAAAAGGATGAGTAACAAAAGATTTGTTCCTTGTGGCCTTATTGTATTTTGTTATAATGCAGATAATTTGAATTGTCAAAATGTTATGAAAAAATATATATATAAAACAGAATTCCAGGATATTATGGCTCATTTAACCATGCTTATCAATTTTAACAGGATCTTCCTTGGCATAAATCCTCAGAGGGGCTCCAAAGTGAGGAAGACCGACAAGAGGAGGCCTGCCTTTAGTACCAAAGTTAGAAAGTTGATAGACAATCTAAGGGATTTTGATAATGACTGGAACATTGACTGACTGACTAATGTTTTTTTAGAACAAATCCTTTTCTCCAAAAAACCATTCATTTGAATGTGTCAAGTGGCACAGCAAAATGGTTGTCTAGCTTTCTAGTTTTAGATTTGTTCACTAGATGGGGCTGTTAGCAGTTTTCTTTATTTTACGACTGGTTTTACTTATAAAACCTTTTGTCATCTAATAGATGACCTTGAAATATCAAACTGAAGTCAAGAATAAAAAAGCAAATAAAGATGGGGTAAATAAAAAGTTGTTATGGATAGTTGTTCATGTTGTAAAGGACATGTTAAAAAGAGAAAGGGGGGGGAGAACAAGGAAGTCTTAGTCAAATTCAACAAGAAAATTTCCAGTGTTAAGTAAAATATAAAAACTGAATGCAAAATATGTAGTGAAGGAGCCAAAATGTAATGTAATGGGAATTAAAAGAAGGTTATTATTGGACCCATTAGATAAGGGAGAACTCCCCCTGAACATTACATTGATGAGCACACTGCTAAGCATTCCTTGTATTGCTACCATGTAGTTGATTGGTTTTGCTTATCTGAATTGTGGATTTACAAAGTGTTCTCTCAAATATCTATTAGACGCCATGTTAAAAGTATGTATAATGTGCACATACTGGTTTTAAATGAAATAATCCTGCTAATCATGCAGAACAGTTTGTTGTTGTTGAACATATCATTTCATATCTCATTATCTTGCAAATTTACTGGAATGTTTACATTGTATGGAAATAGTCATAAATACAGCTTACAGATGATGACTTCAAAATTCTTACTGGTATGTGGAAAGGAATACAGTTGACTATATTACTTTTGTATTTGCATGACAGTAGATAATGTTAGTTTTTACTTGTTAGTGAACTTATGAAATATTGCAGTGGTGTATTTTAGTGTTGCATCTGGCATCTGTCATTGTCTTTCATCACCTCAAACGTGCTGAAATCTTAAGCTATAAACTTTGTCGTAAAACGGGTCTTCTTGTAAAAAAACAATAAACAGATATTTTTGATATTACACATATAAACTTTTAGAATAAGCATTGCTCAAATTTGTTCATATGTTGGTGCCACCTGTCAAATAAGAGGAGTACCAATGTTAATCTCAGGATCTAAAAAAACCAAAAAAACTTTAAAAAATTCATCAGATTTTCCCAAGTTGACATCAAAAAGATGGCCTAGGCCTGTACCTTCAGATTTGCCCACAAGATGGTGCCACTTGCAGCTTTCTGATATTATTGTAGGCTTTATGTTAATTTGAAGGGAATTGCTCAAAAATCTTCTGTACTGAAGAAGCCATTTTACAGAATTCATTCATTATGCCTCAGATATGTTCCTAGGATGAATTTATTTTAGATTTATTCATATGGTGGCACCACCTGTCATAGAAGGTGAATAATGCATGAATATGTCAAAAAACTGAAATGTTTCCTTAAGTGATATATAATGAAGCACTTGCTTAAGCATATATTTCACCCTGGTCCATGTTACTTGTTCTTTTCTTCAGACAAGTTCGCTTTAGACCCACGGGTCTTGTATTTAACATACAACACAAAATATGATATGTATGGAAAGATTGAAATGAGTAGAATCTATATCTTTTGTCAATCTATATCTTTCACCATGTGTCATGTAAAATGTATTAACTTTTTTATGTACATTAAAGAATTTTTATCATAGTTATTACCTTTGTCATCTTGTTTGCCTTAGTTACGCTGATGCAGTGTAATATTAGATCTGTATTGTTCTGTGTAAATGAGGCATGTATTGGCTAAGAAGCTGAATGTGTAGCTCTTTATTATTATATTTTTGTTAGGTTTAGTATTTCTTGTTAATATGTTGATAACATTTTTAACACTGTTATGGCAGTTATTTACTGAGATTTTATTTCTGCTTAATAAAAAATGGACAATAAAAGTTTAAACAACTGCAAGACTTTATGGTTTCTAATATTGAAATTTAACCAGTTAATAAATAGGAACATTGGCATGACATTCCTTGTGTACCATTATTTCATGTTTTCTTGAAAAACAAAATATCATCAGTTTGCAATAAATATGGAAAATAAACAGGAGTCTCTGTTTTTTTTTATTTCAAGAAAAAGTCATATGTCTCTTTCTTTCTATTAATGTTATGCTAAAAATGCAGGCCCCGCGCATGTTATCATATTGAACATTTCTTTCTGTAAAGTAACACCACCATGGTCGTAAAAATTATACACTCCATATTACTGTAAAATTACTCCACATCAGCATAAAAATTACCCTGCCTTCCATGTAAAATTACTCCTATCAGCATTAAAATTACACTACCTTGCTATGTAAAATTGCACTGTATTTGCATGAAAATTACGGTGTATTGCCGTGTTAAATGACAAGATTTGTTTTTGCAATGCACCGTAAAAATTACACTCCAGTGTAGCGTCAACTCTGCTGCCACTACATTGCAGTGTAAAATTACGAACAATTTCTAACAGTGTACTTCCACCATTTTCATAACACAAGTATGGAAATCGCCATACGTTGCCAAGACTGACAGCGTAGCTTATGCAGCTGAAAATAAAGTCCAGTTTTCTTCCCCATTCCCCACGTTATGGTTCGTTCTCCTTATCTGACTTTCTTACCGACTGGTTCATTTCATCAGGTGTTGTGATCATTTTCACTCCTTTTTCTACACTGACGATTTCTGATTTTTCATTTTTGGGAACCATTTCTTGAATAAAGTCACAAATTTTCTACATTTTAATAAAGATTGAAACTGTAAAAAAACAAGAGCATAATAATGTATTTACTAAAAAAAATATTACATGAAGATAAACGTAATTATTATAAGAAATAATTAATAGATTTTATTTGTATCACAGTTTGTACTTAAGAATGCTAACATAGTATTGGTGATATTAAATATGTATATATATATCATCAGAGATATTACGTACAACTATACTGATGGAGGCATTACTTAATATCATAAGAGGAATCTATATTTTATCAGAAATATTACTTATGCAGAATTATATATTATTATAAATATACGTAACTGATGCCAATAATAATGCAATAATTCACAGCCGTCGGCCAAGATACACCACTGATATACATTGTGTAATATTTATCAAAACACAAAAATATCCAAAAAATCACAAAAAAATGTGTAACGTGACTAAAACTAACATTTAGCCTAATAGATAACACTAAATTAACACCCTTTGGTATTTACTACCCTACTCTGCACGGCAATTATAAGCGGTATACTTCCAAGATGTTTAACGTACGCTAACAGGTCGTACTGGCTTTGTCGCACCAATCAGTATTGACACAGTCACTGTGGTCAGCCACAGCTGTATCTTACGTAAATGACATCTTCTGTCACTGCGTTTTGAAAATTGCAGTAATTATATATTTGTAATTGATGAGATTCAAACACTTGTAAACTGAACACTATTTTTAATGATTCACTGAAGACTAGTTTATCTCTGGTAAATGCGCTACTGCTGTATATACCTCTATAACAGCAGATATAGAGAAGTCGGTTTTTTAAATTGATAATGTTCAAATTTTTATTTCCTTTCATAGTGAGGTGTCGAAACAGAGGCATGGGTAGAAATAGGCACGTTCCCAGATTCTATTTGACCGTGCCCGTAATTCCTAGTTGGCGTCTTGAAAAATAAAAATTGAAAATCATGATCGACAAATTGAAACGTCAAAAATTTCTGATACATATGGGTCCATTCTAGAAATCTTCTACACACCTATTCACTATTCATACCTGTCCAGTCTATCCATTAGTTAGTCTGATTAGTTAATATAAATGTCACAACCTAATTCATTATTGAGTCTGATCAGTTAATATAATAGTCCCATCCTATCTGTTAGGGTCTGATTGATCAATATAATGACACAAACCTATCCAATTGTGAGTCTGATCAATTTATATGCAAAAACGGCTCGTTTGGGTTGAGATATTTTCTCAACCCAAACGAGCCGTTTTGCATGTAAATTCTCAACAAGTGGGTTTCTCGACATCACTGAGTCTGATCAGTTAACATAATAGTCCTGATCTATTACTGAGTAATTAGTTACCATAACAGTTCTGATGTATTGCTAAGTATTTCTAATCAGTTAACATAATAGTTCTGATCTGTCCCTAAATCAGCGGGAGCTTCACGCAATTGTACAGATTGCGTAATGTTGTCAAATATGCATATCATTTAGTAGATGGCGCGACCTGTGATACTAATCTTATTAGAATCGACGTGTTTTGTAACATCATGAAAATATGAAAGTTGTATGTTCATATTGTATGTTACGTCAGTTAAATGGCGCAGATAACCTGGTTATTTTTATGATGAAACAGAAGTCTTATAAATGTATGGAAAATAAACAAGTACTTCGTAGGAAAGACCAAAGGTGGTGAGGTAAGAAAGAAACCCGCGAAGTACAAACTAACAATATCAAATCAGAGATCTAACTTGGAATGATTTCATAAAATACAAACGACTTTTGTATACTCTCGTGATATTATACCTCAGTGTCATATTCTTGTAATTAAACATTAGTGGACAATGTTTGTATGTGAAATGATTGGTAAAACCGCAAACGTATTTCTAATTTTGAACAACTTTTTTATGCTGTGTTATGATTATGTTGAGAATTTTAAGAATAACTAAAGAGGTTGATACTTTATTTTAACAATAAAGGGGTGGTAGTTAGTGTTTATAAGGGTGAATCCAATTCTTAATGTATTAGTTCAAGCGCCGATATTTGAAAGTGTAAGAGCTTTGTTTGTTTGTTTTGTTTTTGAATTTCGCACAAAGCTACTTGAGGGCTATCTGTGCTACCCGTCCCTTATTTAGCAGTGTAAGACGAGAGGGAAGACAACTAGTCATCACCACCCACCGCCAACTCTTGGGCTACTCTTTTACCAACGAATAGTGGGATTGACCGTCACATTATAACGCCCCCCACAGCTGAAAGGGCGAGCATGTTTGGCGCGACCTTCAGTATTACGAGTCGCACGCCTTAACACGCTTGGTCATGCCGGGCCGTATAATGCTAATTTCTAACATATCACTGGATACATGTGACTTACTTTTGATAAGGGTAAAGGTAACTCATAAATGAAAAGCTACGTTTAGGGTCGATAAAGATAAATCTGAATTGAAACGTAATGACGAGGCAAGCGAATTTTTGTAGTTAATCTGATCCTTGATGAAGACTTGGAGAAAACTGATATTTAGTGTTGATAGTGGTTAGATTGGTTTGTAACATACTAAGAGGTTGAGTTTGAAGGTTTATAAAGGAGGGAACTCATTTTTAATATGTATAAGATGTCGCTTAACAATTTTACTAAGAGATAAGATGTTTCTTTAGGTGCTGATGGTACAACTAGAAGCTTTAGAAACTGAGACACTTAAAACAAAAACATACAGAATACTAGTAAAGAATTCAGGTTTCAAAGTGAAGACGTAAGTCATCCTTTTTACTATTTTGAGCTACAGCACACGAACGATATTCACGTCACAAAGGTTCTCATGCCACGTGTGGCATTGAACTTTTCTTTCACGTGGAAACAGACTCAGCTAGTTCACAATTTACTGTACACATATGTGAAATCAGATAGACCGACGGATAACGCTGAGGAAGGTCTAAGAAAGCGTTTTAAGCCAAATAGTTAACTTTTATGCTCGAGGTAAACTGTCTGACGGTGGAAACAATAAACAAAACAAACAAGTACACGAGAAGAGTTCAAGATAGAACTAAACATCGACCAACTGCTCGAAGCAACACAAATAGTTTGAACTAAACAATGATACTGTGAGCGAAACAAACAGCGAATCATTCAGATAACTATTAGCGCCTTCTAGTGATAAAGTCCGATTTTCTGTAAATATTTATCTATGCACATTTCGAGAAGTTGCATTTATAATGGTTACTTTATATAACTGCTTTAAGGTATTCACGTACTTCAACAGAGTACAGTGCGATAATAATTATAAAAACTATGACAGTCCGTCTATGTCAATAACAGATTTTTTTTTACTTTGTTATAAATTGGTCTTTTACAATACAGGAGTGTGTATGTGTTTTCCTATAGCAAAGCTACATCGTGCTATCTGCTGTGTCCACCTAGTGGAATCGAACCTCTTATTTTAGCGTTGTAAGTCTAAAGACTTACTGCTGTCCCAGATGGGGGATTATACATACATTATTCAGATACAAATATAAGATAGATACAAAATAAAAATGTTTATTTTATAGTAGAATGAACCATCCTCACACTTAGAGTTGAAAGTCAAGAATGGACATCACTCTTATTAATATTTAACAATTCATTGCGTAAACAGTGTACTGTATGTTAAGTAATTGTGTGCAACATACTGTAAGCCTTATTAGTATCAAATAATACATGATGTTAAAAGTGTATTATGCGTGAATTATTCTTGTCAAAGTATAAACCTTATTCATATCTAATAATACACGGTGTTAACAATGTGCTGTGTTAAGTAATCTTGTAAAAATACTATAAACCTAGTAATATTTAATAATACATCGTGTTAACAGTGTGCTACGTGTTCACTATTCTTGTGAAACATGCTATAAATCTTTTTAATATATAGAAATAGATGCTGCTAAAAATGTGCTATCTAACCTATAAACAGAAATATTAAGTTATAAAAATACACGATTTAAATCTGTGATAGTTTATTAATTTTTAAGCAGTACTGTCAATGACGAAAGTATAAATTTGACTACAGAAGCTATGAATAAAACCAAACATGAAAGTCGTCAAGGGCAATATAAAGTACGCGTAAAAACGTTTAATCCAGTTTATTTTAGTAGAGTCAGACTGTACAGTTATTTCTGGTCAAATGCCAAGGACTGCTGGCCAAGATTAATTTATCGATTTTTTCCTTGGTACTCAGTGTCTTAAGGCCATTGACTACAGAGTTTAATAGTTTCTTGTCTATGACAAAAACTCGTTTAATTCGCATGATTTTCATTAAAAAGTGATTTTAAAGAGCTTTGGAAAAATGCTTTTTGATTAAAAATTATTAGAGAAAGATAGTTAGAAATATTATATCCTAACGATATTAAGTAAGGAATAATGTTATTAATATCATAATTATATATCGTTATCCTTGACCCTTCTCTTTCTGGGGCGAAGGTATTACAATCGGGTCCGTGTGTGTGTATCTGTATTTTTCTAAAACTAATAGAAAGATAAAACAAGCTGACAAATCAGTTTGGGACAGCCCCTCTTAAATTTAATCACATAAAAATCAAGATCAAGATTCTGGACAACTTCGAAGTTGTTGTTTTTTTTTAATAATTGGAAGATAGGATATTTTTGCAACTTGGGGTTAATAACTTTGTGAAGTGTGATCGAATTTGTATCAAATTTCATCAGTACATTATGGCTGAGAATCATCATCACACTACAAGTGATGCATGATTATGGATTTTAGAAGGATTTTCTGAGTTTTCAAAATCCCGGAAAGGGATGGGGGAGTGCAATTTCTTTAATTGCTATTCTTTTAATTTAGGCTCTACGCTAGTACAGCGGTATGTCTCCGGATTTACAACGCTAAAATCAGGTGTTCGTTTGCCGTCGGTGGGCTCAGCAGATCGCCCGATGTGATTTTGCTATAGGAAAACACACATTTTAATTTAGTTTACAAAAATACATTATAATATACCTTTAAATGTCTATAAATGCATTAGTTCTAACTGTTGTCTTTCCCCAAGTGACTCTGCGGTATGTCTGGTAGATTATAACGTAGAAAACCGAGGTTCGATATCCGCTTGGCCACTGTGTAGTTTTGTATGCTTAATAGCAAATAAATATAATTACTTGTAGATTTAGAATTTAGCTATCTGCAGGTCGTTACATGTATCTCACGTGCGTCATGACACAGTTACCTAATTCCCTGCGATGTCTGTCCACAATTTCATTCTTTATCAAAGAGGTATTGCATCTGCTAAAGTAGACTTACGTCTGGGTATAAACAATCTATCAGGCGAACTTAGTAATATCCCTGTTGGAAACTTTCTTTGTAGAGACGTAATAAAGAGAAGTAAGCTATCTTACAGGGACTAAATCTTCAGAACACAAGTACTTAAAAACCGAAAATTGGAATACGTGTGGAGCAACTTCCGAAATAATTTCTAAGAAAACCAATGTGATAAGTGGAATGGAAAAAAACAAATTTATTGTAGAATTAGAAGCACGTGATGATATTATACTTACAGCGATAATGATATGATCTGATATGCACGAGAACCTATGCATCACACTCTATTGATACTAAAGAACTGTTAATTTGTTTGTTTGTTTTGAATTTTGCGCAAAGCTACGCGAGGGCTATCTGTGCTAGCCGTTTCTAATTTAGCAGTGTAAGGCTAGAGGGAAAGCAACTAATCATCACCACCCACCGCCATCTCTTGGGCTACTCTTTTAACAATGAATAGTGGGATTGACCGTCACATTATGACATATCCGCAGCTGAAAGGGCAAGCATGTTTGATGTCGACCGAGATTCGAACTCGTGACCCTCAGATTACGAGTCGAATGCCTTAACCATCTGGCTATGTCGGGCCGACTAACGAATCAGAAGAGGTGAAAAATGTATCAATAGAAAAAACACGTATTATCAAACAAATCAAAATAATTATTTTTTATTCGAGGATGGTCACGTAAAAAAACAGTATTTAAGAATATTTTGGATGTTCGCGCCCGCGTCGCGCTAAACATGCTCGCCCTCCCAACCGTGGGGGTGTATAATGTGACGGTCAATCCCACTATTCGTTGGTAAAAAAGTAGCCCAAGAGTTGGCGGTGGGTGGTGATGACTAGCTGCCTTCCCTCTAGTCTTACACTGCTAAATTAGGGACGGCTAGCACAGATAGCCCTCGAGTAGCTTTGTGCGAAATTCCAAAAACAAACAAACAAACAGAATATTTTGGTATGTTTCGGACTATAAACAATTTAAAATTGTAAGTCACAGTTTGAAATTGCATATACTATGACAGTTTCCTTAGGATATCTATTCCTTGCTCATAAGGCAAATAAATGAATAGGAAAACAAAACTCGGTCATAATATCCTTACGTATTTAGAAGTTAATTAAGTTAATGGCCATTTTGGCCAACTGACCACTGAACACAGATACATATATATATATACTAGCCACTGATGAATGTGTGTGTGTGTTTTAACATTCATCCCCCAGCGTATGTTAACTGCAATTCGCCCGACAGTATACATGGTTTGTATCAAATACAACAGCCCTGAAACAGGACACACTTTTAAGTTCATATGAATTTTTCGTTTAATAAGTTAATATGAATAAACTTCTGTATACCAGAGACTATTATGTGTGTGTGTGTATATATATATTTATATATGTTTATGGCTTAAACATTTATGGTTATAATATATATATAGTTGTTTATACAAAAGGCTGCATACATATGTTTTTGTCTATACCACAAACCTTTTGGTCTTTATATATGCAAAAACGGCTCGTTTGGGTTGAGAAAATATTTTACATAAAAGAGCGAACAACATTTCGACCTCCTTCGGTCATCGTCAAGTTCACAAAGAAAGAGGTAACTGACCGGAAGCTGACCACATGTTTGGAAAGGGTTGCGTCACTGAGTGTCGGAATGTAGAGGGCGGTGTTAGATGTTTGAATATATAATTTTATTTATTTTATTATATTAATATAGGTATAAAGGCGTTCCTTTATATTGGTTTATTTTGGGTTTAAGTTGTTGTATAAGTAAGGCTTCTTTAATTTTGCGTTTGTTTATGTTTGTTTCTTTATTTTGTATTTGAGTGTTTTCTATGATTATGTTGTGTTTATTTGACTTGCAGTGTTCGAAAACGTGTGAAGGCGACTATTTATGCCGCCATAAAACTATGCTCACCAGATAAAATTAACGACGAATTCGACAAAATAAAACAATACTTCATCAACATCAATAAGTTTCCTCCACAAACCGTAGAAAACATTATACGCACACACCTACACAGAAAGCAAAATCAACCAACTAAAGTAAATATATCTCACGAATCAAAAAATCACGAAACCATATACTGCTGTATACCATATGTTCCTGACATCAGCAAACAAATAACCAACATTTGGCAAAATTAGTAACAAAATATGACATTCCAGTTAATACCAAATTTATTCAAAAACCCGGCACAAAACTGAGGTCTATACTATGTAAAAACTACACTGACAAACACCACACCAACATTATTTATAAAATACAATGTGATAACTGCCACGACTTCTATATTGGAGAAACAAGTAGAAAAATGGAAACCAGATTCAAAGAACATAAAAAGTCACCTTCACACGTTTTCGAACACTGCAAGTCAAATAAACACAACATAACCATAGAAAACACTCAAATACTAAATAAAGAAACAAACATAAACAAACGTAAAATTAAAGAAGCCTTACTTATACAACAATTTAAACCCAAAATAAACCAATATAAAGGAACGCCTTTATACCTATATTAATATAATAAAATAAATAAAATTATATATTCAAACATCTAATACCGCCCTCTACATTTCGACACACAGTTACACAACCCCTTTCAAACATGTGGTCAGCTTCCGGTCAGTTACCTCTTTCTTTGTGAACCTGACGATGACCGAAGAAGGTCGAAACGTTGTTCGCTCTTCTATGTAAAATATTTTCTCAACCCAAATGGGTTATAGATTAGCAAAGGTTATCTGCTGCCATCTACCGGCAAATATGCAAATTTCCCGTGTTCACAACTTCATTCAGCTGTCTGTCACGTCACCCTAAGGATGAAGGTCGTTGTTTACGACATTGGTAACTACATTGACCATTTTCGTGTTCATTGATTCGTGTTCTCCTTGGTGTATTTAGTAAATCCCCAAACTAATATTGCTATAATACCAATGTAATTCATTTTTTTACAAATAATAGTATGCTAAGGAAATTTATGATGCGTTTATGTTCAAATAAATTGTTAGTGTTATTGATTATTAAATAAATATAATTGTTACTGTACTTCATTCTGAGTTCTGTGACTTCAGTATCAGTTTGTAATATTTTTAGAAGTGTTCCTACTTTTTAATAGGGCCCGGCATGGCCAGGTGGTGGAGACACTCGACTCGTAATTCGAGGGGAGCGATTTCAAATCCCCTTCACACCAAACATGCTCGCCCTTTCAGACATGGGGCGTTATAATGTGACGGTTTATTCCACTATTCGTTGGTAAAATAGTTGGTGGTGGGTGGTGATGACTAGTTGACTTCCATTTAGTCTTACACTGCTAAATTAGGAACGGTTAGCGCAGATAGCTTTCATGTGGCTTTGCGCGAAATTAAAAAAAAAACTACTTTTTGATTTATACCTCAAATTGATGTGATAGAAAAGTTTGTAGTCTGAAGAATAAAACCATACATGCGATAAACTCCAACATTTGCTATTAAAAACTAACTTAGAATAAACCTGAATCTAGTTTCAAACTATTCTAACTAAACGCTTCATAACTCGTGCATTCTATGAAACTTATTACTTCTTACGAAGGTTGGTAACATTATTCTGCCTTTCATTATTTTCTTCTCTTATAATAGCTTTTATACTCAGCGATATAATATTTACAAATCAGGGTTCGATTCCCCTTGGTAGACTCAGCAGATAGCCCGATGTGGCTTTGCTATAAGGTAACACACACACAATATTTACAAAAGAGCGAACAAGAAGTAAATATTATATTAAATGTAACATCAGAAAAATAAGGAAAAGATTAAAATATGATAGTGCAAACAAGAATCTGCATAATGTTATTCATATTTAAAACAACTATAGACGAAAATAAGTTAAGTATCTGGTTAATCTTAAATCTTAATTAGAAATTAATAAAAGTGCCTTAGGCATCGGTTCACTTTACTTACCGTGATGTTATGGTTTTGAAATACTTCTCTTTCGCTGTTTTTATATATAGATGTGGTATAAATATTTAAATACGCCAGCTTATAACCCTATGAAATATGTTTCGTAGATAACTTGGTTAGCTAGCTCAACTTAGACAAGGACCCGGCATGGCCAGGTGGCTAAGGCACTCGACTCGTATTCCGAAGGTCGCAGGTTTGAGTCCCCATCACATCTAACATGCTCGCCATTTTCAGCCGTGGGGGGTGTTATATTGTGACGGTCAATCTCACTATTCGTTAGTAAAAGAGTAACCCAAGAGTTGGCAGTGGGTGGTAATGACTAGCTGCCTCCTTTCTACTCTTACACTACTAAATTGGGAGGGCCTGGCATGGCCTAGCGCGTAAGGCGTGCGACTCGTAATCCGAGGGTCGCGGGGTCGCGCCAAAACATGCTCGCCCTCCCAGCCGTGGGGGGCGCTATAATGTGACGGTCAATCCCATTATTCGTTGGTAAAAGAGTAGCCCAAGAGTTGGCGGTGGGTGGTGATGACTAGCTGCCTTCCCTGTAGTCTTACACTGGTAAATTATGGACGGCTAGCACAGATAGCCCTCGAGTAGCTTTGTGCGAAATTCCAAAACAAACTAGCTAAAGATAATTGTTAAAGAATCCAAAATTGTATAAAGGATATAAAATAAACAATCTCGCTCTTTCTTTTATTGTTATATTCCCAATGACCTCATTATTTTATAATCTGTTTTGTTAAACATAACAACAAATTAATTTAAATGATTAAGTACTTGTGTCTTTAAACTAAAACTGAAAACCTATAAAAAAACAGTGGAAATAAGTCCTATTTCAAGGTATGTTTTGTCTCTCTTCTTGATTCAAAATAACGAAGTAATACATTTTCTGACAATTCATGGTTACCATATAAACATCGAATGAACCAACACTATTGATGATTGTACACACCGACTCATACTGATCAAGCTTGAGTTCGATAAACGATTAAACCTTTTAAAAAATGTTCCAGATTTCGCTTTATTAAAGGCTCAAGAAGTTAATTTTGAAAAAAAGATTGTATCATTTCTTTCTGTGTAAATGTTACACAGCACTCTATATGTTTGCCTTAGGCCTGCACTCTTAACATTAACCATATTAACCACAAAAGATATTTCAACCCCTACATGAAAAGTATGATGAATTGTTGTTGTTTTTTTGACATACTGATCACATATGTTTACAAAATGGAACTATTTTCCATACAGTGAATGTTATGTAGCTGTAGTACTTATAAGACAGTGCAAGAAAGAAATATTACAAACAAAGTCTGGTGTTATACCACTGCAAGTTTCTTGTTGATGATAACCTATACTCATCGTTTCAAGTAAAATTTGAGTTTACCACAAAACTTTGTTTTATTTATAAACATACATATATAAGTAGCGGTGGGTGGTGATGACTAGTTGCCTTCTCTCTAGTCTTACACTGCTAAATTAAGGACGGCCAGCACACATAGCCCTCGAGTAGCTTTGCGCGTAATTCAAAAAACAAACAAACAATCTAGCTGAGTATCCACGAGCGCAAATGACGTCGGATTCTAAACATTTATATTAGATACATACAAAATAGGCCCACTTTTGTATGCAAATTGTATTAAATAGGCTATGTTGATATTGAATTATACCAAATACGTTTGCTTGGGAAATACTTTGATATAATAAAATGTATTCATTGGGCATTTAATGCCCTGGAGGTTTCGGTGCTGGACTCTCAATCCGAAACGCTATGTCAATCAAAACTCACGCTATCAGCTTTTGGGGTGTTACAAAATTATGGTCAACTCTGTCATTAGTCGGTAGGTAGCCTGTGAGTTGACCATAAGCATAAAACAGTTTGTTTTAACATTTGTAATTTTTACATTTGTTGAAAGACAAAAGTTCGATAATTTATTTATTATTCCAGCATTATCTGAAGAGGAGAAATCCAATAAATGTTTAAATATAACATAAAAGTTCATTTGTTAATATTTGTAGTACTATAACAAATGTTATGAAAATAATAAAACTGTACAGTGCTTATCAAACAAAAATAAATAATACATACTCGGCGATGGATTAATCCAAAAGAAAGAGAGAAACATTTAGGCTAATTTTAGGTCTAATTTACCCTTCAAATAATATTATTAACTCTTGAAACACACAAATTACCCTACAGTGTTTACGTTTTATCGAACTTTTCTCACATAACGTTATGGTTAAGGGGAAATGTGGGTTTTCATTTAGCAAAACCACTTGCGGCTATCTGTTAATTCTACCAAGTTGAATCGAACCCATGATTGTAGCGTTGGAAATCTGTAGACTTATCTCTGTACTAGCGAGAGACTGATGGTTAAGCTAATACTCGCTGATTGAATGCTGATCTTGGTGGAAGAAGCTTGCATTTTATAAATCTAACAACATATATTTATGGTATGAATGCGTTTTCCAAAACGTTTTCATTATAATGTATTATTGTCATAATACATTAGTATTAGGCCTATTGTAGATTTTGTCACTTCACTATTTATCATGTCTCTTAAGGTTTGTAAAATTATTATACACTATTCTTCAAAATCCCTAAGGTTCTAGGTTTTAAAAAAAAATATAGTTAATAATATAGTAGGCTTCCAGTTAATGTTTCATGATAAGAATAACTGAAGAAACATTTTTGTTTTTGACCAACGTCCCCAAGAAATATAGGAATTTGACTCTAAACCGTCAGAAGAGGCTTATCCCCACTCTTACGTTTTATGTAAGTCATTATCTGTTGTTGAATATTGTTATGTTGAAATTGAATATTTTCATTTTTATCATCATTCAAGCAGTTCTTATAAGACGGGATTGTTGGAAACCTTCGTTCAATGTCGACAACAACACCAACCTTGAGCAAATCTCCTGGTGATGTACAAGTATTTATACCCTGTTTTGAATATGTTTACTATTTATCTCTACCATAAATTCTTGGTGACATTTAATTAAACATTTGGAATGTACCAAGCTTACAAGAATAAATTTTGGATATTGAAATTTTTATTTAATATTGCCTTGAGTGATAGAAAATTATTTTTAATCTATGTTGTTTAAATACCCTTAAACAAAGGGTTTTTATTTTAAAATCATGGTAACAATCTATATATCCGATCATCTTTTCTCAGTTTCGAGAATCCACGGCTGAAACGTAGAGAGTTGCAAGTGAAAATGACGTATAAAATTGACCCAGTCTTAGGTCCATAAAAACGAGAAAATTACCAACATTTCCTCAAAGCACGTGACCGAATGGAGGCTATATGTTCTACAGTAAGTGACACATATTCAATGAAAATGTGTATTGACAGCAAAGTTCACACCTTTCATCATTCTATTGCCGTTAATATGTTTAAGATTTGATATAAGTCGCAAACCTATGTTCTTGTAATATATGCTGGGTGAAAGTTACAGTGGTAATGATAAGGTACTATGTCTGTATGCACTGCATGCCAAATAAGGTATGATTTCACCAAGACAACACATTCAGCCCACGTTTAAATGAACACGAGAGGCCCTTTATAACATGTATTCACAAATTGAAATTAATTTGCAGACATCTTCCGTGAACTTCTGTATTAATGAACTGTTAAAATGAACTCTCGAAAGTCGTTATCTGTAGATGTTTGATAAATATTGAAAGAAAGATAAAGTGGAAAAGGGATAACTTTGTGTATTAGAAAGTGCGCTGCATAGAAACAGCGACTTATGAATGACACCACCAGTAGTTAAAGAAGAGGCAGTATCTAGACATTCATCCTTGTGTAGTTACCATAGATTGTGTATTACGTTTATACTCATATAAGAAATGAATATATATTTATTTCACGCCCTAACAACCAGAAACAGCCTCGAGGGAAAAATTGTACCACTGAATTAAAATAATGTGGAAAATAAACATTCATTTGTATTTCCAAACATTAAAACTTCATATTAATATCAATCAACATCTTTTTAATTTATTCCATTTTGTACATCTAAATGAAAGTTATGAATTTTTATTTTAGTTTTAAAGTACAGTTCCAACGCAATTAGTAATGGTTGTGAATATATTTATTTATATGAGTGTTACATGGCACCCTTAGCCACAAAGCAGGAAAAGCACAATAATTTAAAATAAAATTGAAACAATTTGCTCTTCTAACTTGAGTAAAACGCATTTTTATTGATTTTAGCCAATCGTTCTTTCACAATCTCGGTTACCGTGATGTATACCATTGCCACTACTTACCTTCCAAATGCCATAGTTTACTGATGAAAACGCGTCATGTAAGTTTTCAATTATTTCTAACTGTTTAAATCACAGAGGGATTTATTTCAGTAAGGATATGATTTTAGGTATAAACTGAGAAGTACAAGCTCAACTGATGATACGATATTAGAAGAAAAGATGTTTGTGAACAATTTCTGTAGCAACTATAGAACTTTTTTAATTTTGAAAAGAATGATTTATCATTTTGTATGTTATTTGAATTACGAGGCTGAATTATGATAAGAGAATACATATTATTTTATGGAACAAGATAATGTATGGTTAGATAAGTCATTTCACTTTCGAACAAACGAAGTTTCTTATTGCCATCAAGGCCTTTCCTTTCTTAAAACCCTGTATGTCCTGAATAGCACAGTGCAGAGGCAAACCGTGTACTTCGTTTTTCGAATCAAAACAAAAACAAAATTTGTAGTTTGAAAATATACAATAATCGGAACGTTTTAAAACGATTTAGGAATAAATAAAATCAGTATTTTAAATCTACAACAAAACAAGCATATTTAATTGTTTCTTAAAATAAGTACAGTGAAATGTTTTGAAAATTTCATAGTTAAGAATCTATGTTAATATCACATATATACGTTGGTATAAAATTAAGGTAGAAGGTTTGCTTAAGTTAAATATCTTACAGAAAGTAATTATTTACAACATAACTATTATATTTAATAGTTTTTATAGAATTCAATAAACCACACAAGTACGTCTAATAGACACACCAGGGTCTTGAAGAAGTATTTAAATAATTTAAGTAGTTAATTCTCCTTATCACAATCCAAAGATTATCTACAACTTCAACGAGGGGGAGGAAATTAACGCTCAGTGACTCCTCTTCGTCTCTTTAGATATACATAAACAGTTTTTATACATCTAATGTCTTTTGTCCATAATATTAAGAAGCGAAAACTCTCACGCCCACTGTTTTTTGTTGTACTATAATCCTATGTAAGTTAGGAAAACATCTGTGAGATTTACATTCATATATATATAAATTATGAGGTATCATCACAATAATTAAATTAATAAATGTTAATTTCTCTGGTAACTTGATAACTTCATGATTCGTGTTTGGAATAGTTTTGAAGTTTGCTTCTGTGGATATCATGCTAATATTATTGATAAAGGAATGTAGTGGTACATATAAGTGCACACAAAAATTTTTACAGAAACAGGTGTGATACGCATATGTCAATAACTATACTTACCTTGTTACCTAAACTGCTAGTACCTTTCGCCTCAAAGTAATTATGACTTTGAGCAAACGTCTTAATTTCAATTTCACCAAAGAAAAAAACTGAAAGGATCATGACGACCCAAGTATAAAGTCGAAACGTTGCATGGTCTTTTATATATATATATACGTATTCTTTAAATAATAACTATTTTGTATTTAATGGAAAAAACTGTAAATGTTTGTCGAGATTATGGGAAGATTACGATGAGAAGGTTATATTACATTAATATATTAATTTAGTTATATTAGGCATTTTTACTTGAACCCGAGTCAGCAACTTCTTACTTGTAAAATTTAAGGTATATTTTTACCGGCTAATTCCTTCTAGAGAATTTTGTAAAATACAAATCATTTTGTTTTTACCTTCTTTATTAAGAAGTATTAATAAGATTTGTTTGTTTTGTGTTTACTTCCACTTAATTTAATATCGATAATTTCTTGTGTAAACTTTTCTCACTATTCGAATTATTGTTCTTTTTTCGAATTTCCGTGACGTTGCAAGACAGAAACAAGCCTTATTAGTTAACGAGAAACTCATAAGGAACATTTTGAAACGAAACAATAATATATATGAACATAATGTAACGTTGACAGAGCAACAAGAAGTAACCAATGCCACAGTTTACACTGATGATGATAATGTTTTTATTAACGGTCAGGTTTGAGAAGTACTTGGTGTTGCTGACACAGTTGTAACTGTTTCATTATTTCAAGTACAAGAATACATAACGGAAAATCATATTAAGGACAAATTAATCGAACAAGGTTGCACTCTAAAACGCCCGATTGTGTGGAAACGTATTAATGGTATCTATACAGGTATGTACGCATTCAGTTACCAACAGGTGTATCATCTCTACGGTAGACAGACAGATCTAGGTAGGAATTTTGGTTAAATTATTATTTCGTTCTGGTCGAACGAAAAATAACCAGGGGCGGTCAGAAACTATTATTTCTCTTCACCACCGTAGGTTATCAAATAAGGCTTATAGATCCAGTTAAAAAGGCTGCATTCTATCAGATAAAACACAATGATCAGGTAAAAGTGTCTAATAGATGTATGGCCGATGATCATTTGTACAGCAGGTGTCCTAAACGTAAATATCAGAAATGTGGAGAGATCAGACATTTTTCGCGAGATTGCACTAACGATAATAATCAACTTACTAATATCGAAAAAGAAAAGCTTCCTGAATTCACCGACACCCCATTGCGTCCGGGTAGAAGTGGACTCGCCTGTTTTAATCACTCAAGTTACCAACGTACAATCGTATGTTGAGAACACCAGACAAGAAAAACCGTTGGAGAGTGTTCCCGCCACTGTTACAGAATCAGAAGATAATGTTATGAACTACGCGAATGCAACAAGAAAAAGGCTATCGACTGAGAAAAATGCCCACAAGAAAATACAAAATAAAACAGGTTCGTCTCAAGAATAGCTGGAAACATAATCAGAAAGATATTACTTACACAATGTAATTTTCCAATTAAAATTATGCACTGTTAATGTCAACGGGTTATCTGATATGTTTAAGCTAGAAAACGTTTTAACCTTTCTTAAAAGAGAAAATGTGATATTATTTGTTTACAGGAAACATTTTGGTATGATACTTTTTTTGATCAAGTTAACTCACATTGGGGAGGGATATTATCTCTGACCATACTGAATTACATAGAAAAGGTGTTGTGATTTTTTATTCGCAGAGGTTTAGATATTAGTGATATTAATTATCATATTAGTGGAGTAGGTCGTAAGATAGTTTTATCTTTTACTTATAGGCCCGGCATGGCCAAGCGTGTTAAGGCGTGCGAGTCGTAATCTGAGGGTCGCGGGTTCGCATCCCGGTCGCGCCAAATATGCTCGCCCCTTTCAACCGTGGGGGCGTTATAATGTGACTGTCAATCCCACTACTCGTTGGTAAAAGAGTAGCCCAAGAGTTGGCGGTGGGTGGTGATGACTAGCTGCCTTCCCTCTACTCTTACACTGCAAAATTAGGGGCGGCTGGCACAGATAGCCCTCGAGTAGCCTTGTGCGAAATTCAAAAACAAAAAACAAACTAAAGTCAAAGTTACCTTCGTAGGAGAACAATTACTTGTCGAGAGACGCTCAGTGTGATCCTAAGTAGGCCTATTACTTGGAACAGGGTCTCCAAACTTCTTTCACAGGGGGCCAGATTACTCGGGGAATGAGAAACGCGGGCCGCATGATCATTATGTTCAACACTCATAAGCCAGAACGAAAGCTCTCTGTAAAAGACTTAACACTAAGTTTAGGATGCCACATTAACCACGTGGGAGTAGCATGCAATACACACATATAATAAAAAAACAAACAGAAACACAACCAACATTTTTATTTACCGAAAGGTTATCAAAGAAGGTGACATTAGCAAAACAATTGTCACATTGCACATAGTGAGTACAAATCTGAATTTCACTAAGCCGCAAAATGTTAGTGAGATTTATGAAATTGGCGTTTAGCTTTCGAAATATCTTCAATATTCGGTTTTTAATTGCTGCATCCAATCATTAGAATTGCTTTCAAATGTTCATCAGTCAACCTTGATCGATGTAGCGACTTCACGTACTTCATTTTTGAAAATGCTTGTTCACAGACATAAGTTGTTCCGCACATTCATGCCATACCAGATGCGAACTGCTTCAGCTTTGGAAAATCATCATCAGGTATCCAGCTGTAAAATTCAATAAGTTGTCTCTCTCTGTGTTTTGCTTTCAACAAGTCGATGACCTCCAGCTGAAGTTCCACTGGCACGTCATCAATGACACAATCAAAATGATTCTGAAAAGGAGAATGTCTCTTTCGATTCTGTCGAGATCCGAAAATCTCTCCAAAAATGCTTATTTAAATTACCAATAATCTTTTTCTGAAACTTCAGGTTGACATCTTCTGTGATTCCAGCATGAAACTCATTGAAACACTGAAAATTAGAAAGGTTTCCTCTTTCCAAATGTGCTTTAAACAATGACAGCTTTCTCCGAAATCCTTTAATGATTCTATAGAGATCACAGACAAGGTTATTTTTCCCCTGAAATTTCAAGTTCAATTCATTCATGTAAGATGTGATGTCAACCAAAGATGAAAACTTCGACAACCAGGTTGGATCCGACAGAAGTGGATCGGTTCTATATTTCTCGATAAGAAATATATATATTTCTCTTCTCAGCTTATAAAAACGAGACAAGACTTCACCGCAGCTGAGCCACCTCACTGCCGTGTGATAAGGCTATTCACGGAAAGGCCTTGAACTGGCGATGATTAAGTGCATGACTCCGAATGCAGTTCACTGCAGAAATGACTGGTTTCAGTATGCAAGAAATATCTAAGTCTTTTCCACAGAGTGCTTGCTGATGTATGATGCAGTGTATGAACAGAGCGCTTTGGAGTTGAAGATCTTCCAGTTGTTTCCTGATCAGTCCCACCAGACCCTTCTTTTCTCCAGCCATGTTTTTTCCTTCAACAACTGTTACACCTCTAAGGTGATTCCACTAAAGGTTATAGTCTTACAAAGTTTTATGCTTTTATGAAAATGTCTTTTCCAGTTCTTCTTCCGTGCATGCTGCAAACTGATGCCAACTCTTTCGTGATTTGAAAGTTCAAATTAACTCCACGAATGAACACGAGAAGTTGTGACATACTCGAGATATCAGTAGACTCATCCTGTGCCAGAGAATACCATAGGGAGTTTCTTGCTTTTGGCGTATCTGTAATGCGATGTTCTCTCCAAGTTCTTCTGCTCTCCGTACAACTGAAGTTGCTGAAAGGCAAATTGGCTTTTTCAGGACACAGCTCATTTGCTGCTTCCATCCTGCACTTTTTGATGAAGTTGCCGTCAGTAAAAGGTTTTCCTAGCTCTGCCATCCTATGCACTATTTTGTAACTTGTACGAGTGACAGATTCATTTTCAGCAAACTTTCTCGTGAGGAGAGTCTTTCGAGATTCAAAAAACACGTTTCATGGATTCAGATGTCTCAGAATGGAAATTTACTGTACTTTTCAACTATGTTGATAGATGTTTTGTTTCATAGTGACGCCGAAGATTGTACTCTTTCAAAACGGCAACACTTTCTGTGCATATCACACAAGTAGCTTTCTGTTTTCTTGTTTCCACAAAGAAGTGCTTTTCTCCCCATTCATCATTGAAAGCATGACACTCAAAGTCCACTTTTCTTTTTTTAAAAGCAGTCATGAAAAAAAAAACAGGGTCTGAAAATGAAAAACACAGAGCGCTGTGAGAAAAGTATTGTACTGGTCCAAGAACGCACAAACAAAATATATTGAAACGTACGTTTGCCACGACACTTACCTAAGAACGAGTTTCGAAAAGCGCATAACCCGAATACTAAGAGAAATGAGCTTGCTGAAGCGGTAACCCAAGGCCGCTGAATTTACAAGATAAGTCGATAGGACGAGGGTTAAGTCTGTTCTTGTTTTCGAAATCCTAATGCTTTCAAAGATACGTGCCTCGTTATGAATAAACGGCAACCACTGTTTCTCAATGTTTTTGTTCCCACTATGAGATTAAGCACATTCTATAATAAAAAATTTATTAGCGCGGGACTAATTTGCTTAAGGGTCTTCACTTACGAATTTGTCCCTCGATGGCTTCCCTTAAAAACTATTGTCAGGATGTATCAGAAAGTGTGATACTTGTTCAAGTCAGACAGTATTACAAAAAAGTTATATGATGCTATTCCAGAAGAATGGAAAGACTTGGTTGAAAGAGAGATTCACACAATTAGAGGTGCGACAAAATTTATTTTTGAGATGTGTGATTCAGATGGTGAAAATGTTATCCACTGAAATGATCTTCCTGTTAAAAAACTGATTAAGTTAATATACCGGAACTCCATCCCCGCTACTGAAGAAATTACTGTATGGAAAGATATTTTAAGAGATACTAACTGGAAAAAATACATAAACATACTTATCACCTATTCAAAGGCTTGTTTTGTTGATGAGGATTAGTTATTTTATCACAATGCTTTAATGACGAACAATAAACTTGTTCATATGAAAAACATGATACTGGCTTATGTACACTTTGTGGAAAAGAAACTGAAACAGTGAAACATTTATATTGCCTGTGTCCAATGGTTCAACCCTAATGGATATTAGTATTCGGCGCTATTTCCTTTATCATACAAAAATCAGTACCAATGAATCAGAAACGGAGAATTCTTGTACAGGGCTTCCTAGAAGGATTAAGAAAAGATGACAGCCTGCAGTGTAAGTTTTTATTACATTATTTAAATATTGTATTATGACTGTTAGGAAAATTTGTTTAGCCAAAAATATCCATTTAAATCTGTTGTCATTTTCTAAAAGTCAGTTAAGAAAGAAAATAAGTTTTGATTATTCCAGATATGTTATTCATAATGATGTCAATTCTTTCTTTTAATTTTATTCTAAACTTGTTCGTCCTTGTTCATAACGTTACATTATTGTGTGTCCTTTAATATGAGCAATTACAGATAGTATTAGGTGCATTCAATTGTATATAACTGTGTATTTGATTTTTGTATTTGTTTTGTATGTAATATATATGATTATGAGGCCTCTTCAAGAGGTTTGTAACTTGAAAAAAAAAGTTTGTTACGTACTACAATTTTATTTCGGACAACTCTCCGATTTGTCAACGACGGCACCATTTCAAGACATATTTTGTCCCAAGGTTTATTCCTGATACTGAAAAGTGTCATTGGCAATGATGACACTGTCCACCTTACAAATGTTTTTAGTGTTTTTCAGGTCATTGGCCTTTTTAACGCTATTTAAGTATTCACAAATTAGACTTGTTTTTTAACATGGTGTCTTTTTACGATTTAAAGTAAAACTAGTTCGATACAAAATTAGAAAATGGCCGTGACGCCAATTACTCGAAACCAGGACTGGAAAAGCCAACTTCAGATGACTAAAACTGATGCTTGAACCTATCCGTTAGTCATCCTGGCGAGTAAAAATAATTAAAATTATGATATAGAGTTGTTATTTTGAATTAAGCACAAAGCTACACAATGGGCTATCTGTACTCTGCCCACCACGAATATCTAAACCTGGTTTTTAGCGTTGTAAGTCCGTAGATATACCGCTGAGCCACTGGGAGGCATGTTACAGTCTTTTAAAGCTTGTATTACTTTATTTTCTCTCTTTCTGCTGTAAACTAAATTTAAAAATGGATTTAATACAATTTAAGTTTTTAATTCAAAAATTAGGTTTTGTTTTGTTTAACATGATTCCGTTTACGAATTTTAACAATTTTATTTTCAGTTTTCCTACAGGTTGTTTGTCGCAGATAGCATAGCTGCTTTACGCCTTAAAACGCCAAATCAACCAACCTACCTCTCCGATTTATTATTATGTACGTCTCGTATTACTATCTGAAATAACAGGAAGTTCGATTTGTAATTCGTAGTTAATATGTATTAACTTTGTTATTTGTCAACAAGATTGATACACACAATTTCCATTTGTCTTTTCTTTATCTAAATATATTTTAATATACAAACACCAAAATTATACAATTTATAATTACGGTTATTACTAACAGTTATTACAAATGATGATTTATGTACGACAGTATTACAAACTTATAAGACAATACTGAGTCGTATATCTGGTTTAAAACAGAATATTTTATCGACGATCCAAGTCCACGCCGAAAACGTTTATTCTGAGTTGATACTGTTTAACCTCGCTTTATCTTACGCCGTCTTTTTTAACTGGTCTCGTACTCTTAATAATTCATTTCTTTCGTCGAAGATATTTAATGTCCCTGTAGAAATAATAACGTCTGAAGTTGAACGGTTGGTACGCTCGAAAACAATTAAGGTTCCTAATCCTATTCTGTAGTTTTCCGATTACTAGAAATTATTCTCTACTTATCAATAAAAGTGTTAATACCAATACCAGTTGTTTTGAGATACATGTTTTATTTCAAGTGGGTTTCTCATTATCAAGAAAGACGTAAAAGCTTCTTAGGCCTATAGAAAACTGATTGTATATCACCGACAATATTCTGTTTTCGTCTCTCAGCTTTTATAAGAATCACACGCGTTTGTAGAAATTTTGACATTGCTCACGCGTGCCTTATTCCATCACATATTGTTGCTATTAACTTTAGATTTTAATGTAAAGGAAATCTTTTTCAAGATTAAGATATGCTCATATTAATTTTGGTGCAAGAGATGGCGCTAACGTAGCAGTTTGGATGAAAGTGTATAGCAAAAACAAAAGCATTTTAATACATTTAATATTGAAATTTCAATAAATAATGGATTAGTTAAGTTTAAAAATATGTGATGGATATTGAAAAAATATATCTCAGAAAGAAATTCCTCTTAAAATAAAAGGAGCCTTCGTTACATATAGTTAAATATCCTCGTCAATGGCCAGTTAAGACTTAACTAGGGTTTGCTTCTAATTTTAGACTATTCACCAGAGAGAGAGCAGTTCACCAGAATCTTCCGTTGTTACCAAATATTTGTTTGAGCCTTTGTCCGAATAATGGAATTAATTCACTTTTATAAAGTAACAGAGCACAGATAGACAATTGTTTAGCACTAAGAAGTCCAAGAATAAGCCAACATTCTAAATTTTACACGTATAACAATACTTTCTTTGTTATTCATGCAAAACATAAGTAAATCACACACTGGTTTATTAATGGGTTTAATCTGTAAGAAACGTTAAAATTTTATGTTTAACTTTAACATAAAAATGTTTTATTTGTGCTATGGTTTATGAAAAAATATCTTCAGAGTACTTAAAACGAAAAAGTGCATTTGCTCAATAGAATTGTTACAAAAATGCTTCGGGGACCATCGATGTATTAAAAGAGTAACAAAAGAAACAAGTAAGCCTAGAGTCTATTGGTTCGACAATAATGGCAACTATGTACCGATATCCCTTTTGTAACTTTATGAGAATTTCCAAACAAAGAAACAAAATAATATTTAGAGAAAAAAAAGTCAAACATTTATATGTTTCTGGTGCGAGGTATGGATTTTCTATTAAAACCATAGTGTCTCTTGAAAGTTCTCTTGGCTCCTAGTGGCACAAAGATATGGCTGCGAATTTTCAACGCCAGAAACCGGGTTTAGATGCAAGTGGTGGGCAGAGCACGTATAGCCTATTATACTATTATATTATTAGCCTATTAAGCTTTGTGCTTAACTTCAAATAAACAAAACCTAGAACTTTTTTTTTATTATATGAAACAAAAATATATAATTCCCTTAAAACACAAAAAATCACACGGTCCTTTTCTATCCTTTCTGAACCTACTTCTGATAGTCAAAAACAATCAAATGTAACAAAATATATAAAAAAGAAAGTTGTCAGAAGTGGTTGAGGTACACTCTGTTCACCTAAACTCAAGTAATTAACACATTTAAAATATGCCACCTTGCTTGTCGTTTACTCGTTGGATTTCTCAAAATGCCACATCAATACTATCTGCGCCAAATGTGAAGAGACAGGCTAGAGTGGAGGCAGGTAGCCCACATCGCCCACCCTATTCCATCTCTTGCCAAACACGTCTCCAATGTATTAAGTACAACTAGTTTGAGCGATAACAGAATGAATACCACAAAACACCAATTCTACACATCGTCACCTGAACTACTGTGGGTCACTTTATTACTTAGATCAAGGCGAATTAATTACCTTATCTTTTATGGAAGTAAAATAATATCCAAACGGCTGTTATATCAGCTTTAGGCTCTGCAATATAAACACATGTATATATACATAAATGTTCCTATAAAATAATCTTTATGACAAACTACATTATCAGAATAAATAAAAACAAGAAAAAAATAAACTAAGGAAAAAAAGCAACCAATAGAGTGTTCTAATCCGTCATATCATAATGTTGACATACAAATTTTGGTTGACATTGGCTCAGTAGGCTACTTTGAGAAGTTAAGAGTGCAAACAAACATGAATTTTGTCATTATAAATATAGATTGAAAACATACACAAATATGCATTTATTGTGTTGAGTCAAAAACAAAAACAAACTTAAAACACCGTAAATATCATTAATTAGGAGATATTAAACCTTCATTTATCGATGTTTTAAGACACGTTATTTAATGGATAATTATCTAATCACTGCTTTATGTTGAACATCATTTTAACCACTGTCTGTGAAAAAAACAAACAAGACATCTTTCACTCCCACTACTGGTGGGTGATGACACTGAAAACCAGGTTTCGATACTCGTGAGGTATTGAACACGACTATCCATTTATAGCTTTCATAACAATCAAATAAACACAGTTTTTATATTTTATTAAAGGCTGATACTTTGTGTTTTAAGCTACCTATTTAAAATAAATCAAAATCATTTCAAATATTAATAACACATGTGCATAAAATAAGGTAAACTAGGTGTATTTTCTTTGGTATTTATAACTTTGTATACAATCCGTGTAACTCGTCTATATCTAACATCTTCTAACGCCTGGTTCAACATTGTTGTTTAATTACTAGTGTTATTCTACAGACAAAATCTACTGATAAACAAAACTTCTGATTGCTTTCGTTTATAGCTTGTCAGTTTTAAACACATCTAGTTTTAAATATCATTGTAGAAAAGTTTCCAGTACATTACTGTATTAGTTTGGTTTTCAATTGATTCGCAAAGAAACCTTGCTGCTAATATTGAGCCAACTTGTCATAAAAAGTAATTGAAATGCAAATCGAGAAACAGAACCAACAATATTAAATCACCTGGAGTAAATTAGTGAGGACCTGGTTACTGATGTCAAAAAACAAACAAGAGGTTAGACACATGATGGCATTAAGTGGTGGATTTGTGAATATGCCAGATAGAACATCGGAATTTGATCTGCAAGTTCATGACAGCTGTAACAGATTACAATACATCAAATAATAAAACAGCATTAACGTAACACACTTAAATTTCTTGCTTTCATCGTACCTTAGACTTAGCCAAGCAACAATGGGATTGCATTTCATAAATTTATGTTGACAGAAAATTGTAAAACATTTTGCAGAAAAACAAAACAGAGGACTTGAATATCTCTAATCATCACATGTTATATGATGAGCTTACATGAAAGACTTCTAGAACAACAGTAAACCATATGTGTAAATATTGTGAATGATAATAAAGCTGGTATCTTACACTAAAAAACACTGCCACTGCTATATTTGAAATAATACTCAGTGTTATACCAAATAAATACTTTTATAGATGTGTTAATCATTACAACTACAACAAGCTATAGATTTTAAAGAACACAGAAAAGGTCTCTTACTTATCTTTAATCTTTTTTATAAACAAAAAAAACTTTCAAAACAACTGACATCTACTTCAGTTGTACAAAATTGTTCTTACTCTACAACATTCTTATATGATGTTGTGTCTATTCACGCAGCTGTACCATTATCCTTACATTCTACTGTGACTGGTTAATACGCTGTACAGTTAAACTTGTTCTGTCACTATAACATCCTTACCTACTAATGTGTTTGGTCAATAAGATATACCAGGGGTCACCAAACTACGGCTCTCGAGGTCATTTTGTCTGGCCCGCTAGCAGCTAGCCACTTGGAAATAAAATGTGGCATTTCATCAAATGTCCGACTGTCATAACAAAATAAATCACACCGATTGTCGCTTCAAGCTCGCAAACACAAGACGTTATGATAAAAAGAAACAAGGCTGTTACGCACATATTTAACCAATAGGAAAATTCTTCTTTCGTCCTTGCTGTCCGTTTATTCATATCGAGGCACATATCTGTGAGAGCATTAGGATTTCGAAAACAAGAACAGACTTAACCCTCGTCCTATCGACTCGTCTTGTAAATTCAGTAGCCGAGGGTTACCGCTTCAGCAAGCTCATATCTCTTATTCGTAACTCGTTCTTAGGTAAGTATCGTGGCAAACGTACGTTTCAATATATTTTGTTTGTGCGTTCTTGGACCAGTACAAAACTTTTCTCACAGCGCTCTGTGTTTTTCATTTTCAGATCCTGTTTTTTTCATCCATCGTTTTGACTGCTTTTGACTCTGAGTGTCATGCTTTCAATGATGAATGGGGAGAAAAGCACTTCTTTGTGGAAACAAGAAAACAGAAAGTTACTTGTGTGATATGCACAGAAAGTGTTGCCATTTTAAAAGAGTATAGTCTTCGACGTCACTATGAAACAAAACATCTATCAACATATTTGAACTTTTCAGGAAAGTTCCATTCTGAGAAATTTGAATCCATGAAACGTGTTTTTGAATCTCAAAAGAATCTCTTCACGAGAAAGTTTGCTGAAAATGGTTTGGTTTTTGGAATTTCACACAAAGCTACTCGAGGGCTATCTGTGCTAGCCGTCCCTAATTTAGCAGTGTAAGACGAGAGGGAAGACAGCTAGTCATCACCACCCACTGCCATCTCTTGGGCAACTCTTTTACCAATGGATAATGGGATCGACCATCACATTATAATTTTCCCATGGCTGAAAGGGCGAGCATGTATGGTGTCACGGGAATTCGAATACGCAAACCTCAGATTACACATTAATTTTGGCTAACAACTCTGAACTATACGAGTATATTCATTATTCAGATTTGGCAAACTTGATTCTTCATTTTCAGTGGATCCATGGCGTCGTTTTACACGAACATTTTGATTTAATGAGTATAATTTAGTCATTATTAATTACTGTTGTGTAGTGTTATGTCTAATTATTGATTAATATTAAGTGTTTTCTGGTGTTACTTATCAGTATTAAGTGTCATTGATATTACCGTTGAGTTTCGCAACAGGTAATAATTGAGGTTGTTTGTAATAAAATAAAATAGTGGTACCTTTTCAAATGTGACTTCTGGCATTTTTGAGATGGGCATATACTTTTTTATGTTACATGATGATGAAGATGCATTTTGTTACTGACTGACATCCATGTTGATGTTTTCTCATCTGTTGCAAGATACTGCACGTTCTGTACCATGGGTGAGGGGCATGACTCTTTTCAGGTCTCTTTTTGGATGGTTTTGACGTTCCAAGTTGATCTGTACATGTATTCCTTTGTTTTACAATGTCAAAATTTTGTGTAGAAAAGGGTGTTAAATAATCTTTATAAATGTGACCATATTTTGGCAGCATTATTGTTCCAATGACGCCAAACAAGTTATAAATGTCCTTCACTTACATGCCTTTCAACTGCTATTTATATCTGCTATGGTTATTGCAACATTTCTTGAAGTAATTATTCAGAATTATCTTAGTAAAGTGTATTCAACCCTCTTTATACTCTAAATTTTTGTTTATAATGTACTGAACCCTCAGTTCACTCAGATGTTTGGTTTATAGTGTACCCAACTTTTTGCAACTAATGGATTTGATGACCCCCATTGGTAACTCTCAGATTAATTGTATAATCTCTGCATTTTAGTTTTATGGAAATAATTTTTTTCTGGTTATGTGTAGAAATGACCATGCTCTTAATTTTACCTGAAAAGATGATCTGAGAAATTTTAAAACATAAATATTATTTGTCTTAATTCGAGGCTTTTTCTTATGTGGATGAGTTTGCGTTCCCAAATGTATTTGAAAACGTTATGAGAAAAGTAAATGTCATGAATAAAAAACAAATGTACTTTCTTCTATAAGATTACACACACAGGTGCTGACTTTCACACACATGCAGTTATATCTAATATTTCATTGTTCACCAACAAAATTAGGTTCATGATAAAGTTTATTTAGAATTTGTGGAAGCAATTGTTGTATGACAATAGTTTAAAAAAAAACATCAGTATAATTTGCAAAACGTTTTCCAATTTAAATCTTATAAATTGGATGGACTTTGCATGTTAATTCACGGGGATCATATAAATTATTTTTATAAATGTTACTCTACTACTAAATTTCACTTTAACATATATGAATAATTAAGTTGCAAACTGCATTATATCACAATAACAATGAATCAATTAGTGGTGAATACATTATTTTAAATTACATTATCCTCTATATATTTTCCTTGTTACAACAGTGCACATATTACTAAAAGTTGGAATTTCTTAATAAACCACATACATACACAAACAGAAGTTACATAAAAAGAAACAAATCTAATATGTAAGTGGTGCATATATATTGTACTATGATTAGCATTATATGAATAAGGGGAATTTTCAATTTCATATTATTTATTAATGGAGACATTATTACATCCAGGGTAGCTCTACTGTAAGAAGTAAAATCTAACACTGATAATTGTTCATTCAGTTTAACTACACTGGATACACTAATTCCACAGTCATCATAACCTCTCACTAATTTATATAAGTTTGTTCATAAATTATTTGAAAAAAAATCTCAGAACAGACATCTTTTGTGCTTTTAATTGATGTGCAAGAGCTTTTATCTTTCTTTGTCTGTTTGTATAAAGAAAATAAAAACTATTATATATGTCATTGACAGTTTATTACTAGTTTCATTTATAACATACACAAACGAAAAAATATATAAAAAACTGTATGATGCTCTCACAACTCTGTAAATAACATTTTTCCATAAGTAAAAAAAATAATTTTATAATAAAAAGAATATTGATCAGGGAATATATGTATATGATGTGATGGTAACAGGAGTGGAAAAGTGAAATACAAGGAAGATAATAATCACTTTAAAAAAACATTTATTACTTCCATGTGGTGCAAAAATTTAGTTAAATATAAGTTTATGTTCTTGGATTTTGCAATGATACTTTTTTGTGGGGATCATGTCATAATACCAGTACACTCATGTCACCAATGCCATTGTGATTTGGAAAGTTGAGGTGTTTGGGATCTGAGGGTTTTAGGGTGTCATTGCGTACAAGTCAGAGATGTTTACATCTAGTAAAGCAAATAAATAAATAATGCACTCTGATTTAAATTGGCCTTTTACATGAAAGGTAGAACTGGAGAGATTTGATAAGTTAGTGATATAATCACATCCAAGACAAATAGCTTGTCAACACAGACCAGTTCTGTCAGTTTGTACAAGTGAAGGTGATTGATTCTGTCCGTAACTTGGAATGTACTGGACAATCTTTGAAATTCCTTTTACATTTGGGAGAAACTTAAAATGTTGAGAGATGTGTTTTCTCTTGTCAGTAAGGTAATGTTGCATTGGATAGTTCTACTACTCTGTCTAGTTGAAGGAAGGTATGTAAAGACTAAAGGATCTCTGTCACTATGTGGTTTGTCTTTAGACCAGAGACAGCTTGCAATGAAGAATGTGGCAAGTTTAGCCTTTTTATTGGTGTTGTTGGGATAATTCTGATGTGTAGAAATAACGAGTAATGTCGTTTGTAATGTCAGAGTATAGACATCTCAAATGTAGGAATTGACCCTGAAAGGTAGTGTTTGTACAAAGAAGGATAGAAATAATTAAAATGTATATAGAAAGAGCTCTCAGTGCATTTGTAATGTACGTTAGCAGCAAATGTAGATCTGGAAATGCCAGTAATGATGCCTAAAAAAGATCTGTATATTTAAGAGACTGAGAAAAAACAAAATGAGATCATCTTTTACAAACCATTCAATGACGATCTCACTCTCTGTTTAAAGAAATTCAACACAAAGAGTATAGAAGAAATTAACAAATCTTGGTCACAACTTTTAATATGTGTTACTTGTGTTCAACAGGAAGCAATGCTTAGAAGTGGTGGCAACTGTGTGTCTCATGTTTGTTTAGGTTTTGAACCAGCTGTTTACTATGTCTGAATTTTGTTGAAAATAACTAACGTTTAGTTTTGGTATCAGTTGTTTAACTCCAAGATTGTATAACATGAACCAATGTTTAACCTTAAAAGAAACTGTTTAACATATTCCTAGACTTTTCAACAGACAACTGTTAATGTTACATCACTTTTAATCTTGATGATAACACAATTTCTGACTTGTTCAACAGGAACTGATATAGAAATATATAATTTTTAATCCTGTTAACAGATGGATAGGGTTATTTAGTTTGCTTCAACATAGTTTAACAGGAATTAACATAAGAATGCTAAGCTGTCGTTAACAAACAGTTACAGACACCATTATTTCTTTCGATATGACATACATACAGATTTCTTTTGATCTCTCGCCCATGTGTTTATTTTAGTATATGCTATTTCTGGTACATAAATTTGTAATACATATACAAATGTTCATTTTGTAGTATCTCCTAAGGTGCTTTATTTGTACATGTGTGTGCAGGTGCTTTTTTCTACATGTACATGCAGGTAATGGTTTGATTTATAGATGCATGCACATTTGGTTATTTTTGTACTTGCATACACAGGTATGTAATTTGATATATGTGAGCTTAGGTGTTTATTGTTACAAAGGCACACACAGATGTGTAAATTGGTACATGCACTCACAGGTAGTTATTTTATAGTTGTTTGCCCAGGTGTTTGTTTGTGCATGTTGGCACATGGACGTTTAAATGTTTATTCTAGCACATTTGCACACAGATATGCAAATTGGTTAATGCACGCACACGAACTTACCTTCGTAGACGCACGTGCAAGTGCATAATTTGTAAACGCGGGAACAGGTGCTTATTTTCATACGTGCCATTGCTAGTGTTTATTTTGTAGTTGTGCGTATAAATTATTTTATCAATTCTCGTGCAGATCCAGAAATTCGTAGAGGAACATGCAGGTGCTTATTTTGTTCATGTGCTTGTAGGTGTTGATTTTGTAGTTGTACACACATATGTGCTGTGCTTTTTCTCGTGTATGCCAGCGATTTTAATAAATTGTTAGATGTGCTGAAAGGTGTTGAATTTATTTTATGCGCCTGTAGATTCATATTTACTTACATTTGTACAAAATTAGTAAATTGGAAAAAAAGGTTGCTGGTGTTGTAATTCTTAGATGCGTGTATAGGTGCTTATATTTTCATATAAGAAGGCAAGTAGTGTGCTGGAAGTGTAGACGTAGCCGTTGCGAAAAGTGCCCAGGCGGTTGGCGGCGGGTCCTTCGATTCGACGTTCCTAGAGGATCGCGTCGGCATTTCGATCACCTGGTGCCGCCGACTACTCGCAGTGGCGTCAGGACACCTCGAACAGAGTCGAAGACAGAATACCAGCGAGCGGGAAATTCGATCACCCGCGCCCACCGCCTACCGACTGGGATATCCATTTTTCGGTCTATTTCGTGCTTGTGTGGACTCGTAGTAGCCTGCGACGGTGTGTTGGAAGTCTAGACGTAGCCGTTGCGAAAAGTGTCCGGGTGGTTAGCGGCGGATCCTTTGATTCGACGTTCCTAGAAGATCGTGTCGGCTTTTCGATCACCTGGTGCCACCTACAACCTGCAGTGGCCTCAGAACACCTCGAACAGAGTCGAAAACCGAAGACCAGCGATCTAACTTATCCTTAGTTGTTGTTCATCCTTTACTATATATTTCAATCTGTGAGGTTCTAACTGATCTTTAGTTGGTGTTCATCCTGTATTACATATCTCACTCTACCAGGTTCTAACTGATCCTTAACTGTTGTTCATCCTATACGACATATCTACATTTACCAGGTTCTAACTGATCCTTAGTTGCTGTTTATCTTGTGCTGCATATCTCAATCTACCAGGTTCTAACTGATCCTTAGTTGTTTATCTTCTACTACATATCTCTATCTACCAGGTTCTAACAGATCTTTAGTTGTTGTTCATGCTGTATTACATATCTGAATCTATCAGGTTCAAACTGATACTTACGTATTTTCCGCCTAATAAGCCGAATTTCTGGCCCTAAATTTTGGACCTGATTTTTGGGGGTCGGTTTATTGGCCGATCACTCCTTTCGGAAATTTCTTCTTCTTAGGAAATGTTTTTCTTTTGAAAATTACCATAGGCGGTAATTTTGTCCCATCAGCAAAGCACGTTAAGACTACAGTGAAACGTTGTTTCTGGAATTTCATTGGTTACCTAATTACAGTGAGTGGAGCCAATAACGAATGACATATTGATTCCATCTCTGTCTCAATACGACACGTTCTGCTTTACTACAGAACGCCAATGATCACACACAACATGCATGCTGACGCTGAAACAGACTAAGAAATCATTTTGAAGAAACTTGTCACTTCTTAAAACGACTTCGGCTTATTGGGCGGTAATAAGCAAAACCCCAATTTTCAGAGCTGAAAATGCATGCTGACGCTGAAACGAGACTAAGAAATCATTTTGAAGAAACTTGTCACATTCTTCTAACTGGCTTAGGTTGTTCATTGGGTATTACAATCTACATCAACCAGGTTCTAACTTTTTAGTTGCTGTTCATCCTGTACCTCGGCTTATCTACCGGTTTTAACTACGGTAGCTGTTGTTCTTCCTAAGCTACATATCTACATCTACCAGGTTCTAACTGATCCTTAGTTGTTGTTCATCCTGTATTACATATCTACATCAACAAGGTTCTAACTGATCGTTAGCTTGTTGTTATTCATCCTGTACTACATATCTCAATCTACAAGGTTTTAACTGATTTTTAGCAGTTGTTTATCCTGTACTTCAAATATCAATCTACCAGTTTGTAACTGATTCTGAGCTGTTGTTCATCCTGTATTACATATCTACATCTACCAGGTTATAACTGATCTTTAGTTGTTGTTTATCATGCACTACATATCTCAATCTACCACGTTGAAACTAATTTTTAGTTGGTGTTCATCCTGTATTACATATCTACATCTACCAGGTTCTAACTGATACTTAGCTGTTGTTTATTTTGTGCTTCATATCTCAATCTACCAGGTTCTAACTGATCCTTAGTTGTTGTTTATCATGCACTACATATCTCAATCTATCAAGTTCTAACTGATTCTTTGTTGTTGTTCATTCTGTACCACATATCTCAATCTACCAGGTTTTAACTGATCCTTAGTTGTTGTACATGCTGTACTTCATGTATAATCTGGTTTCAACAGTTTTAACATCATAGTAATGTTTTCCGGTTACCGCCACACATAATAATGACAACGCAAATAATGTACGCTAGATTAGTTGTTCATTCTCTACGTCATACATTAATCTATGAGGTTCTAGCTCATTCTTAGCTGTTGTTCATCCTGTGCTATATATCTCAATCTACCAGGTTCTAACTGATCTTCAGTTATTGTTCATGCTGCATTACATATCTGAATCTATCAGGTTCAAACTGATACTTAGCTGTTTTTCATCCTGTACTACATATCTACATCTACCAGATTCTAACTAATCCTTAGTTGTTGTTCATTCTTTACTCAATATCTCAATCTACAAGGTTCTATCTGATCCTTAGCTGTTGTTCATCCTGTACCACATATCTACATCTACCAGGTTCTAACTGAGCCTTAGTTGTTGTTCATTGTGTACTACATGTCTACATATATCAGATTCTAACTGATCCTCAGCTGTTGTTGATTCTGTAATACATTATTAGAAGATTAGAAGTTGGCTAATAGTAGTTCAGTATTTAAAGGAAATGATGACCATTGTCCAGACAGTTATAGGCCATTTAATATTACATCAGTAGTTGGATAGGTTTGGAAAAGTATGATTTAAGATGTATTGCAGCATTACTTAAAGCAGTTTGATATCAGTGTCATAGAGCCAGCATGATTTCAATAAGGGAAAGTATTTCATTACAATGAGAGACTTACTTGAAGAAAAATGTATTCTCAAGATGGTTGGTATGGGTATTAAAACTTTAATTGAAATTAAGTATAGATACCCTAAGAAGGGTGAAATGTTGTTGTGTATTTTAATTGAAGAAAAAGTCTTTTTTAAAAATCTTCTGATCTTCTTAGAAGATGTTACTGTAAGAGTTGATGAAAGAAATTTGAATTTGGTTTTCCTTGATTTTCAGAAAATATTTGATAAAGTACCTCATAAAAGACTGGTAAGAAAAATTAAATCTGTGGGTGTGAGGAAAATGTTATTAAACTGAAAATAAAACTGTCATGTGTGTGGAAAGTAGAAAATAGTAATAAACAGAGTTAGGTCTGGCTGTGTGGTAGTTACAAGTGATGTGCTTCTAGGCTATGTGCTGGGTCCTCAGCTGTTTATGACTGGTATTAATGATATTGATTCTGGAAAGACTAATAATTGTTTACAGATAATATTAATGTTTTTGGGTTGGCTACCTTTATCAAAGGTGCTGCAGATTTATTGGAAGATTTAGATAATTAATTAATTGAGTCAGTATGTAACAGATAATGTTTAACTATTCAAAATTAAGATGATGCATGTAGATTTTCATTAAAAACTGTGGTTGAAGAAAAAGATCTTGGTGTTGTAATCACAAAATCACTGAAGTCATTTAAACAGTGTATTGTAGTCAGCAGTAAAGCTGATAGAATTTTGGGTAGCATCTGTAGAAATATTGAATATATGATAAGAGATATTGTTTAACTGTATAAATCATTCTTAAGGCCTTATTTAGAATACTGTACACAGTTTTGTGCTCCATTCCTGAACAAAGATATTGAATGGTTCAGAGAAGAGCTGTTAGAATAATATGTTGGCTAGGGTACTGTCTCAATTTCTTTTGGATGTGACATTTGACTAAGATGATTAACATTATTAGGGGTAGGAGTTTAATATAAAATATTGCCCCATTGATGTCAATAAAGGAATATGATAGTAAATGTGATGATCAGTGTTGCGAGATCTGGTAATTTGTCTAGTCATCTTTTAAAAATCAGTTTCAAGCAGTAAAAATGGATTCAATTGTTAAATTATTGTCTTCAAAGAACTCTTGTTTATGAGTATGGAGATTCAGTGACACAAAGTGGACAAGTTCAGGTACACTCTGACTATCACAAGGAGTTTTCCACACAATTACACAACTTCTAATACATGCACTGTCAGAAAAACACATGCAAGACTATTGTATATCTCTTCATGTTTTTCATAATTTTATTCTAACATTAATATAAGACAGATAAAATGTTGTACATCAGACCATGTCATCTATTTCCAATCATTTGTTGTCCAGAATTGTGTTTCAAGCATGAATTTTTTAAATTATTTTATTAGCATAAACAGTTTTTGATGGGTTGCTGTTTGTTGTAATATTATTGGCGTTGTATGATTGGACATAATAAAATTCTGGCTGTTGTTGAAGAATTTGGTTTTAGCTGCTTCTTAATTTGTCTTTTCTTGCAGCCATTGGTGGAAATTTTTGTCTCTTTCTTTTCTACTCTGCATAAACTCAAATGATACATCTTTGTGAAAACCCAGTGAAATAAAAAGTTTCTGGGAATCATGCAGTGTTGAATGTGAAATCAGGAAAATTCTTGTTGCTTTCTACTTTCTTCAGTACTGACATTTATAGGGACAAGTAATTACCTGCATTTCACATCTGTTTTGCAGTTATCAATAAATAGCATTTCTCAAATGTATGTGTATATGTTTATGGAGATCTTTATGAAGTAGGTACTTAGTGTATAAAGTTGTCACAATTACATAAAAGTAATATTTTCCAACCCACTTGAACTATGTATTTTTTCCCCATTTTTAATGTATTTGTTAAAGAAGAATGTACAAGATACTTAGAAGCTGATTAATAGCTGTCTTGATACTTTTTACCCTGAAACAAATTCAAGTGTGTATGCTGCTTTGGACATGTGACTGTTTTTATCACAACTGATGTAATCAGACTTAACTATCATTTACTATTTTTGTTTTCACGTTTTCTTTCTTCTTATTGAACTGAATCAACTTTAGAATTATAGTGCTTATAACATTTAGAGGTTTCTCTAAACTTGAAAATAAAGTTATGCTTATAATACCATCCTGGTCTTAACAGTGTACTTTTGTATTTAGAAACATGTTGTGTATTCAAAATTAGTCACTCGTATGTTGATTTAAAGCTTCTAAAATTGTAAAAAAGGATTTTATTATGGTTATTTTAGCATTTAGTTCCATTGATATGAATTCAAATCTATCATAATTTGGCTGTTATTAGTTGCATAGATTGGATCTGTGTCAAAATTTTAAAGTATATTCATGAAGTTAATTATGTTTTACAAACTGTGACATTAGATACATGACATTTGAAATGTGTACTAAACAATTTCAAACTAGGCTATTGTATAGTATGGCAAGTTTAAGATCAGTTTCAAGTTAGTTTTGGAACATGACTAAAGATACAGGTGTGCAGGAACAAATGTAAGATGTATGTTCAAGTCAGTCTTTTAGCTGAGTTTCAGGGCCAATCAAATCTAAATAATGAAAGATTATGATTAAAATATTGATACTTAACACTTCAGATTAAGATGGTTTTTGTTTTGCACAAGAACAGTAGGAAATGTATAGATGTATTGTAATCAGTTAAACCTCCAATTTTGTATGTGTTTTTAAAATCTTTTTATTTTGTAAGATGGTGCCCCTGAGAGTACACCATAAATATTTTACAGTATTTGTCTTCAACATAGATGCAACTCTGAAGAAACAACTACTTGCAAGTTCCCTCGTGTTTTAGGTTTTATGCAACCTAGTACATTATTTTGGGACCAACTATTGGTCACTTAACACTGATGTATTTCAATAGCCTTTTACATGTCCTTAGATATTTTTCTCTTGTTTTCTCACTTTAGGGCATATGGGAGTTCTTGCTCAAAAGCTATGATATAGGGCATTTCTTATATCAACGATTAAAATATTTATTACAAAATGAAATTCAGATAAATTCTTACCTCTACCACAACCTGTATTAAAGATTTGTACCACATCCCTTTTATACAGGAAATATCTGTCATACTCTTCTCTCTTGGAACTCAATTTTCTCATACATGTTTTCTCACTAGATCTGAGGGATTGCCATTATTTGATAATTAATCAATTGAGAGCTACATTAATCAAATATATTAAAAAACCAGTTGTTTTTGTTCTAGTAAGTAGTTGAACAGAAAAAAGGTTTGGTTGTGGGATCTAGTCAGTAGTTCAAAATTAGTGATATTGGCTAATGGCCTGAGTGGCTTTGTCATTACAAAGAGTGAGCAAGTTTTATGACATTTTGATTATCTGGATAGGTGAAATACCTGGAAATGGTAATTTTGATCAGTTTCCTGATAATCTGTGTAATTGAAAATTATATACATAAATATGGCAGGTATGGGTAGAGGAGCAAACAATGTTTTTACCTTCTTTGGTCATTGTCAGGTTCACGATATATCACAAATTGAAATTTCTATTAATTGACTGTTGGAATAATGAAAAAAACAGTAATAATTAGAAACTAGTTTTGAGCTTCGCTTGCTAATAAGTATAGGAGTATGAGAGAAAGATCAACAAACACAAATAGTTCAGTAACTTTGTAGTTCATCAGGAGACTAGTTAAAATGTTTTTGCAGAAGTATTTATTCAAGGACTACTTTCAAATTATGTTAACTTTATAAATTCTGTTGTAATTTTTATTAAATGTTATTTCTTTATACATTTTTTGAGAAAAACAAATACTTGCTCAAATTTTATCATTATTCATACAACATGAAAATGGAGATTTAATATTATTAGAAATAGTAGCTCATTGATAGTTTAGTTATATATTAGCTTTCTTTTTTTTATTGTGATTACCATTAGGATAAAGTTTATGACAACTGCCCATATTATTACTTCAGTTCTAAATGGCACATTTTAAATTAATTCATTTTCAATCATTCTGTTAAAATGTTTGAAGTTACTTTTATCAGAATTATTTTTGTACCTCTAGTATAACAATAAATTATAAATTTAAATTAAGCATATAATTTTAAGAAAGTAGTACATGTATGTGTGATGTTTTACATCTTGGACATTCTGAACCTGTTACGATTGCTTTGTTAAAATACACTTTGAAACATTTAATATGGATGAAGCAGAAAACCTTGGTTAGCAAATATGTCAATTTCTATATCTCCATGGATCATTTATGTATTTTAATTTACAGTTGCTGAAGATCTGGAGAAGTAAGTTTCAGCATCTCCAACTCTTTTAACCTGTGTTAATAATAATTAATAATAATAAATGTATGGAAACTGATGTTGGAGATATTACAAACCTGAATGCAATAGTTCTGTCTCGTGATAATCAAAGTATTCTGGCTTTAGGTAGGTTGTTTAATTGGAAAGCACTCATGAAATATGCTTTAGAAATTATTCTTTGATTGTATATATATTGAAGTAACTCAATGGTTTCACTTCAGTTAGTTTTCCTGCAGATAGCTCTCCTTTTTTACTAATATTTCCTGAATTTTCAGTATTAATCTTGTCCATCCCTTTTGAAAATTTTTGTGATAATTAATCCAAAATTGCATACAAAATAAAGTTATAAATGTCATAATATGGTTTCAAGCTTATTTGTCTGGATAGAATAACTCATAAAATTCCAAATTACTAACTGTAAGGTTTGATTTGGCTTCCTCCATCAAATTTGTACTGTTTAACTATATTTCCTGCATTCACTGATACAATTTGTCAGTATACAAAACAAAGCTACAATATGTTTACATTTGTAGAGTATCTACCTTTAACCTTGTATTAAAAAAAGATTTAAAAGTCACAGAATTTGAAGCAAATGCTTTATACACTAGATAATGATGGGGCATATTGAAATATAAATTTAATTTCATTGGTCAGTTTATGATTTACATTACAATAATGACCACATTTAAACATGTTATTTTACTGAATGGCTCTTTTTCAACATAAATTCCCAAAATATTTAAATATGCAAGATAAATATTTAGGTGAAAAGTATCTAATGCTAGTAAACTAATAGAGAAATAATTTATTTTTTATTTGAATTTATATTGGCTGTAATGCATATGATGGCAATATATTTATACTTAATTTACATATATGTGTTAAAATGAGTGACTGCTAGTTTGCTCCATATTTGAGGGTCAGCACGTTTGTTGGTAATCTGAACTCAGACACTTCTAATCTCATATAATGAAAACTTTCTGGTAATTTAATATTATGAACCTATAATATTTTTACACTTAGGGTCTACTTGCTGTATACTTTTGGGTAAATAAAAATACGATTTTATAATTTTTTTCACACATTATTAAAGAAAATTGATTTACAGTGTTTTTTGTTTTGTTTTTCTGTTAAAAGCAAAATTACAGAATGAGCTACACGTGCTCAACCAACTATGGATATCAAAATCTTATGTTTGCCACTGAGTTGTCAGAGGATGTCAAGACAGTGCTTTAGTGATATTTACTGGAGTAATTGCTATTTATCTGTTGGCTATTGTAGATTTTATAGAAATTAACACTGAATGACAGACAATAACATATGGTACAACTTTATTTTTCATATTTAAATATAAATTTTATATATTGGAAATACAGTTTTTACAAATAAAAGAATGAAGTCATTATTGTTTTAATATTTATTGTGCTTATAACCTTAAAACAACAATCAATTTTTGTTACAGAAAATAATCCTGCTTTTCACCTACTTTCATTGATCACATCCTCTTCAGGAAAATAGAAAGATGGAAAACTTGGTAAAATTGTAAGTTACTATATTTTAAAATCTCTGAAGTTCTTTCTCTAAAGAAGTAAATGTAATTTGAATGTACAATATTGTTGTAGGTTCATGGCTTATATATATATTTGGGTTATAGAAATATATGTGAAACACTTTGCAACATGCTCTACTTTATCGTGATTTCAAAGAACAAATTTAAATGAATTATCTTAACAACTGAATAGTGTGTTAGGCATTTTTATCATTCATATTAAAGTGCTATTACAGCTAAAATATTCATCTATGATAGAATACATTATAATTAATGATTATCTTGATTCAAATTGCAGTTCATTAACATTGACAAGGTTCGAACATTCCTTGAAATTATACACAAAACTTTTCTGTCAAACTATTTAAGAAATGTTATCTAAAACATAATCAGATTACACAGAAGAAGATGAAATTTCCTTCTGTTGAGATTAAGCCTTTTTTAACCATAAAGAAGCCCTATGAATTTGTAAAGGAATCTGGAAAAGATATTTTGGTTTACTTGGTAGAAGACAATTGATTCATATCTAATTATTTTATAATTCATTTGCATAACAAGTTGTATGCAAAGCATTATATTACTACTTTATGTTGTAACTTTACATGTTGTTAACGAACTGCAAATAATTGTGAGGATATAACAGTGAAATGACATGATTCATGTAATTAGAGTTCATGAACGATATTTTTCAGTGTTTATTAGTTTTAGAGTAGAAATATACAATGGTTTTAATGTACTCTGTCTACTGCAAGAAATGAAACCCCAGATTTTGCCATTACAAGTCAGTAAACATATCACTAACCCTTGGTGTAGTGTTCAGTATAGAAGTGGGGGGGAACATGTTTGAAAAGTGTTGGTATTGTTTGTATTTATCACATTGCTAATACAATAAAACGCATTTCAGGAATATTAGCTGAAAGTTGTAAAGACATCACAGTCGTCTGGTTTCTAGTTTTCAATCAGAAACTGAAGTTTAATGAAATTGAGATTTATCACATCGTTGATTAACAGCTCAGAATTTGTTTCCATTATTATGAGGTTTATGATGCTGAAGCCTTTCACATTTGGAAGAACTCCATATGATGGTTTTTGAACACTAGATTAAAGGGTTCAGATCTGATGTAATATGGTGCTCAAAGTTGTCTAGAAAGTCTATATACAACAATTAATTTTGTAAATGACAATCTGAAACACTTTCCAAGGGGTTCTATTTCCTTTTCTTCAAAGCCTGGATTTATCTCTGCTAACCACTCATTGAATTCTAAGGTACTTAGCTCAGAAATTATGTTTGGAATGGAATTAGAAGTGCCCAAGTTTGATCCAGTTGGTTCATGAAAAGAATCTGTGAAACACTGTTGTCTCATATTGTTCATGATACTGGTAACAGTTAACTATGATTGACTGAAACAGCTTTGTTGATATCTGTCAGCATTATTGATACAAAATTAATTTCATTAATAGTATTCCAAGACTTTTTACTTTCCATTATTGCTAAAAGTAGTACACTACAGCAAATTAACTTGTCTACACAGGTTTGGAAAGAGATAGTTGTAGTACAACATTGGTCAAACTGTGATGGATTTTTATCAATGTCACTACGCATGACTTAATAACTTTTTGTGAACTGAAAATATGTAGGATTGAAGAAGCCTTGAACAATACAGTGGCCAATATTTTCCCTGAAAAGTTGGAATAGGGTAACTTGCCAAGGCTGAAGATACACATCAGTTTACTTTTCAGTGATATTTTAAATTGTTAAAGTAAGAACAAGCTTATCTGTTTAATATAATGGATATGAAAACAAAACACAGGATGATAACAATAGCATTCAACTTAGGTATATATTATTCCTTCCTTATCACAATATGTTGTTCTTTTTTCTATTAATTTCCTTTGATACATTTGCATTCAAGTTGAATGAGGCCTAAAAATTCCTCTGTCACTTATGTACACAAAGATATCTCAGGATATATTTGTTTGGAAAGAAACTTCAGCCATAAAGAGTTACCTTGTATAAGACTAGTTGAGCACCATATGTTCATGAAAGGTATATTAAATAAATAGTTGGTCCCTGTTTATAGGCACTGCAACAGCACCATATGAAGGATGACAGTACAGTTTGTTCTGGAAACAATTAATAAAATACCCTTCCAAGAATGGGAGAAGAACCAGTTTATCACAGACTTAGTGAGAGTTACAGTAAGTTTATGACAGATGCAAAATTAGAGGTCAGCTATTTGTATATTTGCAACAGTAACATTTGTTTTACAACACACAGGAAGTAAGGCCAAGACATCTTTTACCAACTAAAACTACTTCCACATGTAAAAGTGACGCAATAACAACACTTGCCTTATGAAACGTACAAACAAATGATGAAAACCACTCATACATTGTCAGTAAATATAATTTTAGGAAATGATATCAGCTGAACATGAGAGAAGATTTTTGTTATTTTGAATTCACTGTTATGATTGGGGAATGTAGCAGATTCAACATCCAATGCATATTAAGGTTAGATGTTTCTCAGCTGTAATAAGAACTTTAGTATCGTAGCAAAACTAAGTTTCTTTTTCAAATAAACAGTGGAGTTTATGTATTACCACTGCTCAGAAATTGCCAAGATCACACGATTGTGTATAAAAGCAATAAAAGATTCAAAGCTCAAACATTTTCTGTTTTACATGTTAAACAATATTTGACAGTATTTTCAGATCTAGTGGCACAGCGATAAGTCAAAGGACAAAACCAGACTTCAATATTTGTGGTGAGTACACAAATAGTGCAAGTTCCTGCTTATCTTAAAAAAAGAAGCTATTTCTTTTTATTTCAAATAACTGACATAATTTTTATTTAAAAAAATGAGTACTATCTGCACTAGCTGTCCCCAATTTAGTGCTAAAAGCCCAGAGGGAAGGCAACTTTGTTATCACCCACCACTAACAATATCACATAGAAAATTTTAAAATCATACACATTGTAAATAATGTTTAAGGAAATAAAATAATAAATAAACTAAGAAAATTACTAACACATCTTAATTTTATATTAATTCTTATGATAAATTCCTTAACCATAATTATGTCAAATAGTATTTTAAATCTGATATCTTTATTTTAACATTATTACTTGAGTGAGACCACACTGGCTGAAGAAACTTTTTACTGTCTTTTTAATTAAGATTTTCTTCCTAACTTTATTATATTTTGCATTTCAAGTTGTGGTTAGTGAATCCATTCAGTTAGAACACCAAAAATAAACATTACCCAAACAAGGATCAAACAAAGATTTGTAAGGTGCAAGGAGTGCATTTTTACAAATTTTGATGATTAATAATTATCACAACAAATGTGTAGTTCAACCTGTGATTGTCTCTATATGATGCTAAGATGTAAAATGGAAATATCACATTATGTTTTAAGAAAAAGTCCAAACTAAATGGATAGGTTAAATAACAACAATATTAATTTCATAACTAAATAAGGAATATAATGAAAAGTGAATGGCATACAAATTTTATTACATGTGGTTTGATTTTTTTAAATTTATCAATAAGATTTTTTTATGGTAATGATATCCTGCAAAGCTGACATTAATATTCCTGTTGAAGGCAAGAAATACTTAAGAATGAAGACACAACAAAATCAGGATAAATTCAAGGATTTGTTACATGTCTTAAAATTACAAAATTCTTTACAATAGTTTAAGAATTTTCAATCATGCCAATGAAAAATGGAAAAGTTCTGTCTGTATGCAATGGTACCTTGAGATTCTACAACAAAACATTGTTGTGAAGGAAAACAGCTGTACCCAAAGAAAATCCTGAGGGCTTAAAAGAAGATGCTCCAATATTGCTTTCTGTTATCATACATTAGGCATAGTTGTTCGTCTTAGATGGTGGGAAATCAATAGAAACGGTCTTCCTAGAATGTTTCTTCAGCTTATGAATCTGAAAGTTTTCAGCAAAACATTTGTCCTGTAACCATAGCGTGGATGAAGAATGGAAGGAATCTGTGAAATTTGTTGACAGTTTTTCTATCTGGGTTCTTCAAGCTTTGTTGGGTGAGCAGATCAAAGATATCCCTTTGTGTAGCTTTGTTCTTATTGATTGACAAACAAGATGAGTGAGTTAAGTGTGTTTTACTGAATATGTGTATTGGTGTTATGTATTTATCTATTTAAGAGAACTAACTATTAAAATTTTGAATTAGAGAACTGTAAACTGTGTTTTAACGTGTTTGTCAAGTTGAAATAAATTAATAACAATATACGATAGAATAATGTAAACAACACAAAACTGGTTTTGTTCATTAACAGTGCTATTTCATGACATGAGTGGGAGCATAATGCAATCTAAATCACATTAAAATATTTACAAGGCATAAGTTTAAAAACAAAACAGTAACATGAATTCCTCTGGAGCCCAGGTTATTACTAAATCAGTGTCAACCTTTACTTTCAGCAGTGAGAAAAATAAACAATTCATCCTTGCTCATTGACAATGTAACAAAAGTTTTGAAGTAAATGGCATCACATTTTTTCATTGAACTAACGTTAATGGGTTTAATGTCAACCCAAAAGATACAAGTATTTTGTTTCAAAACTAAGCTCCCTTTGCAGAGATGCCAACCATTACGATTTTGGTGTATTCATTACAACTATAGACTCATACAGACAAATATTACGACTTGTTGCAACTCCCAAATTATTATATACGATATAAGCCTATACAATAAAGTGATAAATTATTTCCCCAGGGCTTGAAAGGGGTGAAAAGAAAATTTCTAGTTAGATACAAATAAATTTTGATAATAAATAAAAGACAGTCCAAATGGCTACTTGCAATAATCATGTTTGTGCTTGAAATAATAAAAAATATTTGTATCTCTGTCTACCAATAGTTTGAGTGCGGTGCTTCTCCATATTGGGTACGTGGGGGAATCCTTAGTCACACCATCAGTGCTTGTTAGCCAATTAGTGCTCGCATAGATGGGTATTTCTCGTTTTCTAAGCAGCATAGAAACACCAATGTGATCATTCACAAGATGGAAAAAAAAAAAGAGGCCTCTTTCACCAGGTTGTCTTGTTTCTGGCAAATCTAAAAGGACTAAAACTGTGAAAGGGCTCTGTCTACAATCACTCAGTCATTTGAAATAGTTGGCATCTCTGCCTTTGTATTAAATGTATTTGGACTGTCTCTACATATTTTTAGCTAAATCACTTAAACTTTCTATAAGTGCGAGATATTTGATAAACAACAGGATATAAGGTAACAATTCAAATCACAAGATGCATTGCAACAACAAAAAACTTGTATAATACATTAAAATAATGTTTCTAGGTCAAGAAACATAGCAAGCAATATTATAAATTGTGGTTTGTTATGCTAGAAAATAAAATCAACAGCACAAATAGAGTAAGATAGATAAGAAAATAAAAATAAAATTTGGTTATTTTAATAACATCTTTAGAGTTAATGCATGAATTGATACAAGTGGTTATAAGGGTAGGTTTAATTGTTACTACTGTGGTGCTAGAAATATAAAATAAATGATGACAGCACAAACAGGAATGGACAATTTTGATGTAACTAGAATAACTTGCACATAGATGATGTTGATGACAGAAATTTCTCTAAAATGCAGGTTTACAGGTTGTTGATAAAGAACAAAAGGAGGAGTGGTTTTATACGTGAAATTTAATTTGCATCCTGTTGAAATTGATGATATCAAAAAGTAATAGCAAGGAGATTGAATCCATCTGGGTTATTTGCAGATACTGATTAGATGAGATTCTTCTTTAAATATTCCTTAAAGAAAAGGGTAGCTGCAAATAAAAACCAGACTGAGTCATAAAGAGCAAGAGAAAATTAAAGAAAAGCATAATAAATTTAAGATATTTAAATTGTTATGGTATAAAAAAAATAAGGAAACTTAGGGCATCAAAATGAATGTTTTGAAAAGTTTAGGTAAAAATTAAATATTAATGCTAAGGATCTAGTTACAATAAGGGGTAAAGAAAAGGTTAAAATGTGGGTGAGACCCTAGTGGGATGATAAAGGAAAGTTAGGATCTGCTGATTGCATTACTAAATTTTGAATAGTTTATTTTCACTAAGGAATAATTAAGCAGTATTCCACACCTGAAATAGTAGATAGACGGCAGTAGGGTTTTAAGTATGATAAATGCAATTTTTTGTGTTATCATAATTCCAATTAAGTATAATTTGGATAGGAATAACCTTAATAGTGTCATGAAAGATAAGGATCTTGGTGTAACTAGCTGATCATTCTCTAAATCCATTCAAGCACTGTGCTATTGCTAAGGATAGGGCAAATAGAACTTTAGGTTGTATCTAAAGAAATGTTGAATACTGATCTGAAATTTATAACTTCTTTGTTTTGGTCACTAATTATACCACATTTGGAGTTTTGTGTACTTCTGGAAATACACCAACTTGTTCTGATGGCTTCAAAGAATGATTCCTGTAATGGAGGGCTGTCACACAAGGAGAGATTTATTTCCTTAAAAATATTTTGTCTTAGAAAAAGTTAAAGGGGGTCTAATTGAAGTGTTTCAGATTTTAAAAAGAATTGACAATGTTCATGAATCAACATTTTTCACACTTAACAAAATAATTATAGAACTTGGGAGGGGGACAAGTATAGATTTAGGGAAGATAGAAGCAGTGTTTCAATCAAGATAATTTATATTTCAAATAGAATTGTTGACTTATTGAATGGGTTGCCTTCAGATGTTGCAGAGGAAGTAAATTTGATTGAGTTTTTAAACTAAAGCTTGATAGATATGTGAATGAAAAGTGCTAGTTTTAAATTTGTTAATTTACTTATTTAATAGTTTAAGTTTGGCTTAGATAACGAGAAAGCTGAAATGGACCAACACATCCCTTGTTGTACTGAAACACATTACATTATTTTAAAACCTTGTTTCAGTGTTTGTGGCAAGTACAGTGCAGATAGCCCATTGTGTAGCTATATGCTTAACACTAAACACACAAAAACTTCTTTAAATATCTGAATGAGTGTTCATTAGTACTTAATAATGATAAATAAAGAAGTATTTATTGCTAAAATAATGTTGACATAACTCTATTGATAGACAGGAATGACATATTACACACTATATTATTAGCCTCCTCAAACATAAATTGTTGGTATACATTTTAACTGAAGTTTTAAACAGGTAGAAGTAACTTATGACTACCGTGGAACAAACACTGTGTGTTTATTCTACGAAGACAATGGCCAAATTGTTAGTGTAGAAGCTAGTTTTGTATTACAATAATTATTCATCACTATTTAACATCTTTAAATAAAGTAATTGTTGTGTTGTGTTTTTCTTAACTTATTTTCAATGTCCTAGATGAATAGATCATACTCAAATTTGAATTCTATAATGATTTCATATTATAATGGTGTGGGTTATGTTATATCAAAAGATAATATATTCAAAATAATTATCGAAATAATTGGTATAAAAAAGAAAAGTATGACTGGGTTGTTTCCAGACTATTATAATAAAAATTAAATGACCCAATGTATAGTCCTGAACTGAAAGTTTCCACTATTATCATCTGTCACTACACAAAGTCACAGAAGTATCAGAAAATGTACCATACGAAGTAGCGAGTGCAGTTTCAGCTTCCACGACATAAACTGTACATTTCATACAAGTAAAAAAAATAGCAGAATTGTCTACTGAACACTTCTCAATTAGACATGTTGAAGAATAATTTTATATTTCACTAGAAACTGTACGAAAACTGAGGTATGTGAAAAAGTAATAGTGTTGATAATATAAAATAACTTATTAAACATAAGTAACTCAGGATGTGGTTATTTCAATGATCTAGATGCAAGTACAAGTTTTATCTCCAAAACAATACAAAGTGGCCTTACTGAATGTTTATCTACTAAAAAATACAACTAATGTGGGATATGCAGAGATAGATGGCAATCGAGGAATGACTATTAACTTTTTTGAATGTCAAACTGTTGTCTCTCCATTGGTTATTCTGGATGTGAATAGTAAAGTGGCAGTTGGCTATTCAAATTGTCAACTAATGTTGTTCATTTGTTTGGAAGATTGGTAGCTGGTTGGTTTCTAGTTTTAGACCTAAAGGACAAACTCAACTTGTTTTCAGAACTTCATAAGCATTAATAAAGGAAGACAGCACAGTGGAAGTACAGAAAAATATACTGGAAAGCCATTATAATTGCATAATATATTATTACTAATCTCATTATATTTTCTAACACAACTGTAATTGTTTCTCAATCATTTTCTCAGAAATAAACCGTAAACCATCCAAACATTATACTGTAGAATATTACACAGATCTATTGAGAGGCATATTATTTTTCAGTTTGTATTGTTACTCTCAGAAATAAACATGTTTTGAGACAGTATGAAACCTATTGGTTTATCTTCACTTAGGGCCAACATGGCCATGTGGTTTGACACTCAACTCATGATTTAAGGAATGAGGGTTCAAATCCCATTACATGAAATATGTGCACAATTTTATGTGTGAGCATTATAATGTGACAGTAAATCTCACTATTTATCAATAAAAGAGTAGCCCAAGAATTAGTGGAGTGTGGTGATAACTAGCTGCCTTTTATCTAGTATATACTGTTAAATTATAAACAACTAGCACAGATGTGTAGCTTTGTTTGAAATTAGAAAACAACAAAAACATCTCAGTTCTGTTGTCTAAAATAAACTAAAACTATTTATCAATAAACAAATACATAAAACAACACTTAAAGCTTTTTTTTTTTAAACTGGCTTATATTTACTGTATCCAGAACACCAGAAGGTAACCCATAGCCAAGACCAACCATCCTCTATGAAAAATAAAATTGGACTTAACTGAAGATGACTCCTACCCTGCCAAAATTTATAATTTTGTCCCCTAGTTCTTGTACTTTAACTGTTAAATATGAAAAAAAATGCATCAAAACTATTAATTCCTATTACAATCTTGAACACTGCCATCAGATTTAATCCAAATGTTTCTCTTTTTTCAAGTGAAAACAATAGGATAGTTTTTATCCCTTCTTATAAGACAACCATCCCAGATACCACACTTATAACCCTCTTCTGAATCCCTTCCAACAATTCAAGGTCTTTCTTGAAGTAATGAGGCCAAGACTGAACAAAATATTCCAAATGCAGCCTAACCATAACCTATACAAAGAAATTGTAACTTCTTTAGACTTGTGTTCAATATTTCTGAAGACATAACCTGAAAATCTCTTTCCTCTATACCACTAGCAACAGCACACTGCTTTAGTTTTAGGGACCAATCAACTATTTCACTAAGAACACTTCTTTTATGACATTGTTAAAGTGATTATCATCCAACTTGTACATATAGATTAAATTCTGGTAAACCATATGCATTATCTTACATTTGTTATAATTTAAGCCAATTTGCCATTTAGTTCTAGAACTCTCTACATGATAAATCCATTTGTAAAGCAGTAGCATTCTCTTCACAGTTAGCAATACATTTTAGTATATCTATAATATTAAAAGTAATTTATTGTGTTCCTTCATTTGTATCTTGTTGTAAATAAAAAGAAGCAAAGATCCCAAGACTGAGCCCTGAGATACTCCACTTCTAATATCTAACCTCTTTTCTTCTCAATTAACTTATTATTCACAGTCAAAGAATTTTTCCAGCATTTTATGTGTCACCTTGTCAAATGATTTTCAAGAATCCAGATATAACAAATCTGTACTTCTACCCTCATCTACATAAGCAATGACCTTTTCAAAGAATGTTAAAAGATTCCTAGGGCAATATTTCCCCCTAGAGTTGACTTTTCAATAAAATTTTAAACTTTGTTAAATTACTTCAGAAAGCATCTTCTTTCAGACTTTCAAAAACTTTTTCCACAATTTAAGTGAGATTAATAAGCCTATAAATACTGGTATAACTGCTATCACTTCCCTTGAAGATATGAATGATATTAGGTAATTCGGAATTCATTAATCCTTGTTGACTAGTCAAGAACTTACAAAAACAATAGTACCAAATGGCTCAGACATCCAATTCTTCAAAACCCTGAGGGAAATATTATCTTGCCCATGAGCCTTAACTTCTTAATTTTAACAAGCTCAGAATTTATGCAATTATCTTCTTCAACTTCAGTTTTATCTATCAATTGTTCAGATGAAGAACACTGATTAAGTGTTTATTCTGAAACACTAAAAAAAAACAAAAAAAAACATAATAACGTAGCCAATTCATGATTATCAGATCCAAGACTTCTTTTGTCATTCTCAAGAGACCTATCTCCATCCTAATATGTTTTACTCCTCATGTACTTTTAAATTACTTATTGATAATTCATTTTCAGTTGATTTTTTCACATATATTTTTGGATGTCCTTATTTCCTGTTTGACTAACTTTCTTGTTGATTTTCTATACTACTAACAACTTTAAATTTCTTATGCTTTT